>NC_133656.1:128286700-128886700 GCF_009905375.1 Apium graveolens
TTTCCATGGCTTTTGCAGAACTCTTCCATTATCAGATTCTTGAACTCAGTGCCATTATCACTCCTTAAAATTTTCACAGAATCTTTGACCATTTTATCCAGCTGTTTGACATGATCAATCAAGATAGATGCAGTTTCACTTTTTGTGTGCAAGAAATACACCCATGTGTATCTGGTGAACTCATCCACTATGACCAACGCATACTTCTTCTTTGCAATAGACATGACATTTACTGGACCAAATAGATCAACATGTATAAGATGATAAGGCTCAAGAATTGATGATTCAGTCTTGCTCTTGAATGAAGATTTTCTTTGTTTGGCTTTCTGACATGAATCACAAAGACCATCAGGAGCAAATACTGTGTTTGGCAATCCTCTCACAAGATCTTTCTTGACCAGTTCATTTATATTGTTAAAATTTAAATGAGAGAGTTTCTTATGCCAATTCCAGCTTTCTTCAATTGATGCTCTACTTAACAGACAGATTGTAGAGCCATCAACACTTGTTGAAAGCTTAGCTTCATAAATGTTACCACGTCTATATCCTTTCAGAACAACTTTGCCTTTAGATTTACTCACAATTTCACAGTGTTCTTCAAAGAAATCAACATGATAACCTCTGTCACAGATTTGACTTATACTCAGAAGGTTGTGTTTAAGTCCTGAGACCAGAGCTACTTCTTTAATGATGACATTCCCAAGATTGATATTGCCATATCCCAATGTTTTTCCAATGTTGCCATCTCCATAAGAAACACTTGGGCCAGCTTTCTCCACAAAGTCTGATAGCAGGGCCTTATTTCCAGTCATATGACCTGAACATCCACTGTCCAGAACTAGAATATTTTTCCTGTTGCCCTGCAATCATAAGGACCACTAATTATTAGTTTTAAGGACCCAGACTTGCTTGGATCCTTTGGTCTTATTAAGTTTGTTAACATTTGCAGCGGATTTAACATCAGAGTTTATGTTAACATTTTTCTTATCAGAATTTACATTATCAGACTTTGAATCAGAATTTATACTAGAAGGAACAATGGAAACTTTCTTCAAAGAAGGTTTTATTTGATAATAATCATAGTACAGACTATGATATTCCTTACAAGTATAAATGGAATGCCATAAACTACCATAATGAAAACAAGGATTTTGTGGTTTGTATCTAACTGACTGACTCTTAACTCCTGATTTCGAAGGTAAGGAGTTAATATTCTTATTTTTCCTACAAAAAGAAGCCAGATGGTTAGAACTTCCACAGTTATGACATGTTTTCCTAGGTGCATCAGGAACAGGTTTATAATCATTGCTTTTATTCACACCTTCCTTTCCATTCCTATTTTTCCTAGGTGATTTTACCTTTTTTGCATTCTTGACATCTTTCAGCTTATGCTTAAGCTGCTTCTTTGTCATTAAGCCTATGTTTACTTCAGCTGTCTTTTCCTGTTTTAGTTTGTCAGAAGTTAATTCCTCTTTAACTTCTGATTTCTCATTATCAGACTTTACAGTTACAAACTTAACAGGTTTTAACTTTGGCTTTTGCTTAACAACAGGCTTAATTTCTTCAGTTCCTTTATCATTCTTATTTTCTTCATAACCTAAGCCCTCTTTCCAATTTTCACTACTTAGCAAATTTTGAGTTGTTCTGCCAGAGTTAGTCCAAGTCCTGATTATTTCTCTTTCCTTTTCTAACTCAGTTTTTAGAGATTCATTCATTTTTAGCACTTCATCCCTAACATAAAAAGTATCATCTCTATCCTTCTGAGTTTGATGGAATATGACTAACTCTTTTTCTAAGAAATCATTTCTTTTCTTATATGCAAGATTTTCAGAAGTTAATCTTTCACATGTTAAAGTTTGATCTCTATAGCTAACAAACATGGTTTTAAGATATCTTCTCAACTCATTAATATCATCAGTATGAAAAGCATAAGTAGTCTGAGGTACCTTTGTTTCAGCAGCTTCAGAACTGCTCTCAGCACTTTCTTTATCAGTATTTGCCATTAATGCATAGTTCTCCTCACTTTCAGAGTCTGAGGTGTCTGTCCAGCTTTTCTACTTTGTGACAAGAGCCTTGCCTTTGTCACCCTTTACCTTCTTGCAGTCAGGAGATATGTGGCCTTTCTCACCACAGTTATAGCATTTAACATTGGTGTAATCTCCTCTGTCAGATTTTCCTCCTCTTCCTTCAGATCTTCTGAAATTCTTCTTATCAGAACTTATGCTTTTCCTGGGAAACTTCTTTCCCTTCCTGAACTTCCTGTATGCAATCTTTGTGATTCCTTTCACCATAAGAGCACACAGTTTCATCATCTCCTCATCAGCATCAGTCTTAGGCAAGCTTTCAGAATCTGAGTCATCATCACTCTCAGAACTTGATGACTCAGTATCAGACTTTATGAAAAGAGCTTTACCCTTGTCTTTCTTTGAGGAAGCTGCTTTGGGGAATTCTTCTTCATCCTTAAGAGCAACTGTCCTTGACTTTCCTCCTTTCCTCTTACTTCTTTGTTCCATCTCCAGCTCGTGTGTCTTGAGCATTCCATAGATTTCGTCAAGAGTTGTTTCATCAAGATTGTAGTTGTCTCTTATTGTCGTTGCCTTCAAATCCCAGCATTCAGGAAGAGCTAACAGGAACTTAAGGTTTGAGTCTTCAAGATCATACTCTTTATCAACCAATGACAAATCATTCAAAAGTTTGACAAATCTATCATATAAATCATTCAATGACTCATTAGTCTTTGAGTCAAAGTGTTCATACTCTTGAGTGAGTATTGTCTTCCTGTTCTTCTTAATTGTGTCAGTTCCCTGCCATCTTGTTTCCAGAGCATCCCATATCTCCTTAGCAGTCTTGCAGTTGATTACCCTGTTTGACATTACATTGTCAATGGCACTATGCAGTAAGTGTCGTACCTTAGCATCCTTAGCAATTGATGCTATGTCCTCAGCAGTATAATCACTCTTCTCCTTTGGTACGGTCGTTGCTGCTTCACCTGCAACTGCAACAACGAGTTTGGTTGGTTTGTGAGGACCTTCCTTGATTCTATCCAGGTATTCTGGATCTGTTGCTTCCAGGAACATGGTCATCCTTACCTTCCATATGGGATATTCAGATGGTCTCAGTATGGGGACTCTGATGGTCTCATACCGACTCTGAATTTGTGTCTTTGGTGGTTCCTCAGTTGTGGTAGGCTTAGTTGGAGTTTCTGTGTCCGACATGATTGTGTTTGGATCTTTAACTGTATGTAAGTTAACAGATAGGCTCTGATACCAATTGTTAGGTCACACACACACTGTAGAGGGGGTGAATACAGTGTATAGTACACTCAAATCGAACTTAAAGAACTTGAGTAACAGAAAACAAACTTTATTGAAACAATAAACTCTGTTACAATATGGAACTTTTACCTCTCAGTGATGAACAAATATCACGAGAGTTGCTAGGGTTATATAGAATAATAACTTCGATAATGATAACACTTATAGTGTAAACTCTATGCCTTTGTTTATATACTACACAGTTACAAGATAATCGCTAATTGATATGGAATATAATTCTGCTTCCTAAAATATATCAATCAGATATCTTCTATTCCAAGTATTCCATTCTTCACGGAATTCCTTCTTCATGCATATCTCTTCTTATGTTTTATCTCTATCTTCTTTCCTTTAATCAGCTACTGTCCTTATCTGATCGTCCTTCAGCACTTAAGTTCTGATATCTATCTTCTGATGATTATCTCCTGATAATATAAGTACTGATATCCTTAAGTCCTGACTTCCAGTATAAGTACTGATCAACAGTTAAGTACTGATCTATCCTGTTCACACAAGATCTGAAAGCTAAACATAAGACATATTAGCCATGACATTATCAAATATATCTAACATGGCAGTTGCTGTGCACATATTTTATGGATGAAAAATTAACTATTGGACTATGGTATTCATGTAGACAAGATCTCAATCTTCTGTGACAACACAAGTGCCATTGTCATAACTGAAAATCCTGTGCAACATTCAAGGACAAAGCACATTGACATCAAGTACCATTTCATTAGAGAACATGTCATGAATGGTATTGTGGAAATTCATTTTGTTCCAAGTGAGAAACAAATTGCAGACATCTTTTCCAAGCCACTTGATGAGTCCACCTTTACTAGGTTGGTAAGTGAGTTAGGTGTTCTTAATTATTCCTAAATTGTTTTGATGTCTAAGCAATTTGTAATGCAACGAAAATCAAATTTGATTTCTCCATAAAGATTAAATTTTGGCTAAGTCAAAATTTACATCTCGACGGATGTTCATTATCCATCGAAAATGAATATCCGTTAAATTTCATTATCTGTTGAAAAATCAAATATTATTCTGGGTACTTTTTATCTCGACGGATATCTGTTTAATCTTCATCCATCAAATTGCTATAATCATAGCCATTAATTCTATTTCTTATCCGTCGAATTTACTTACAGTCTGTAAGTATATCTCGATGGATAACCTTTAGAATTTCTACAGTTTATTTTATTTTTAAATGGCTATTTTGGGCAAATTTCATTGGGTACTTTATTTTACTTTTTACTTGTCTATTTCTGAGAAAATATAAAAGCCCCATTTTATTTTCTATTTTACTTTTTATCTTTCTCAAAGCATTCTAACCCTCTTCGTCTCCAAAGCAAAAATCCTTTTTTCTGTAACTACTTTCAATTACAGCAATGTCACCAGTAGTCAAAATCATGCCTCGAACTGGGTTTGTATATGAAAAGAACAACTTTGTAGCATTGGTCAACAAGGAGATTGCTGCCTCTGAGGACTATTACAAAATGATGGACTTCATTCGTAGCTGCAAACTGAGTTATGCTATGCTTGAATCTCCGGTCATCTATTGTGAAGTTGTTGAGGAAATTTGGACTACTGTAGTGTTCAACTCAAAAGATAAGACCATTGCATTCTCTCTCAAAGGTAAGGACCACTGCATTAACTGTGATACACTACAAGAATTCTTTAAACTGCCTGAAAATAACACTCTTATTCCATACACAGACATACAGGTGAGTAATATGCTTACTTCTTTGGGTTATTCTCTCAAACCCACCAAATTAGGTAAGGTTAGGAGAATGGGCATTAGGAAAGAGTGGAGCTTTCTCTGTGATTCTTTTGTTAAAGCATTTTATGGCAAGATTAGTAATTTTGATGTTGTTAGCTATTATATTGTTAACATGCTTTACATGCTGCTGAGTGATAAGTATTTTAATTTCAGTAATTCTGTAATGTATGAGCTAGGGTACAAATTAGGAGACATTAAGAAAAGGTCTAAGAACATATATTATGCTAGATTCTTTATGTTGCTAGCTAATTTTATTTTTGAAGATCTTGTAATTGAGAACCCAACTGACAAGCTTGATTGTTGGGTTCAAGAGAGGAGAGTTATTGCTGACTTAAACAGGGAAAATCACCACAGTGAGGTTTCCCTCATTTACTTGCCAATCAGGAACCTCAGGTAAGTGAGGTAAACACTTCTGTCTCTACTACTTTCCAACCACCAGTTTCTTTGCAAACTTCTGTGGTAATGGCACCTTTGACAGTGACCAAACAGGTGTCTACCCAAGTCACAAAATTAAATATTTCAAAATTCAAGTCTAAGAAACCCCACTCTAGTTCCTCTCAAAAGGGACTAGTTTCAAAAACTACTAAATCCAAAAAGGGGAGTGTGAAGGGAAGTAAGATTAGTGAGGGACATGGTGAACATCAAAGAAACCCTAAGAATAAGGAGAGTGAGGTGTGTGTAACCCAACCTAGCCACACCGCAGTTTTCCAACAGACTATAGTGCTTAATAAGGATTCTAGCTCATTACTAGTTTCATCCTCCCAAAAGGATGTCACTATTGAAACAAGCTCTCAACCAAGAGTACAGGACAAAAGGGTTAGAGACACAGACCAACCTCAAACTTACATTAGAAAGAAGAAATCTAAAATAATTGGGGATATAGAGGGTGCACACAAAGTGCCAACTGCAGTCAAAGACTCAGTTAATGCACCATCTCAAAGTCAGATTGATGTGACTCCAATAAATGTGGAGTCACAGCCAAAATTTCTTATAATTGAAACACCTCAAACACAAAGTTCTCCCACAAACTCATTGGATGTCAACATGATACACACATCAATTCCTGATTCTTCATCTTTAACTCTCATTGAGGAGCTAAAATCTCAAGCAAATGAGCATCATATTTTTGTTGATATGTTGGATCACTTGCCATTTCTTTCGGATTCTACTGAGAAATCTGTGCATAATCTCAAATCAATCACCACAGATTCTACAGTAGTTTCAACTCCAAACTCTATCATTTTTACTCCCTCGACGGATATTCTTCATCCGTCGACTAGTGATTGTCTCTCGACGGATGTGCTTAACAGCAATTATCCATTGAATTTCTCAACTACTATCTCGACGGATGTCTCTCATCCGTTGAATGTCACTGCACCACTTGAAATTTCCACAATTGTTACAAGTGTAGATGACTTAGTAGTAGTTCAATCACTACTAGATTGAGGGAATGGAGTGAACTGAGTGAGAGGCTGAGTTGCTCTCAGGCAAAAGGAAAGGAAATGAGTGATAAAATGTATGCTATTTCTTCCAGCATGACAATAGTGAGTGAGAGGAGTCCCACCTTAGATGGTGAATGTGAGGGTGTGAGGGTGGGAAGCCAAGGGGAGCCCTTGATGCAACAAAAGAGAGATAATGAGAGAAATGCAGGTACGGATGAAGAATGGAAAGATCCCATTGTTAGTGAGTTAAAGGATGTCAATGAGGCTGAAAAGAAGCAGCTATTTCAGCAAGAATATCAAGCTATTTTAGACTCTGATTCTTTTGAGGCTGAGGCATTTACTCATCCTGTTCCAGCTTATCAAATTCTAGCTGAACAGGGCAATGAGGCTGCTGAGAGGACATTAAACTTGGTACATACAACAGCTTCTATGCTAAGCGCCAATGAGGCAATTAACTCTCTTCCACCTACAGCTGGTGATGATTTTGAGTTAGATTCTAGTGGTACATTTGGACAGCTTCCAATGAGGAAGATGATGGCATGGGTTTAGGGGGAGATGCAGGTCCTAGCCCAAGCACAAACACTCCAGGCTGGATGTTTAGCAAAGACTGCAGTGACCATCATTTCAAATCAACTTTTTTCAAGCTTATCCATCAAACTCAGACAGCTCTTCGAGCCACTAAAGATGCCAACACCAAAAGTATTCTCCAAACCCATCTTGAATCTCTATAATTGCACAAGATTTAATCTCTCAAACAGAGTCAAGATTTAGATGAAATCAAGAACACCATTGGGCAAGTCAAGAAAGATATCAATGAAAGAATGGAGTATAAACTTCCAGAGTCCACTATGAAAGACATTCAACAAAAGCTTAGGAAGGATTCTGACTTGAGTAGCAAAATTGACTTTATGAACACTAGGTTGACAACACTGGAAAATTTAATCACAAAGATTAATGTCAACCAAGTTCACCAAACACTCCTTCTTCCAAAACCGGTGGCTGTTCAAACTTCAACCTCTGCTATACTTGATGATAACAAAAAGGGGGAGACATATGTTATTGTTCAATCAAGTGAGGGGGAGAAGGATGTGCAAATTCTAGTCAACAAAGTAATTGTTCCAGAAATTACTTTCCCTAAGCAACCAGCTCTAGATAGCATTGACTTAATTAATATTGCAGCAGCTGAGCTCAGGCTGAATGAACAAATGAAGCAAATTGATGAAAAAATTGTTTAGGTTTCTGGTCCAATTGTAAAGCAAGATAAATCTGTGAAATACTTCACACAATTGAGACAAATTCCTATCAGTGAAATGAGCTTGATGAATATGGAGAGAGGTTAAATCTTTACTAGAAGAAAGCCAAAGGCCAATGTGATCTTGAAGCCCAAGAAACTTACATCAAAATATTCTATCAAGAAACCTTTGGACCTAGTCTATGCAACTCCTCAGCCTGATGAAAATAAGCTGCTTGGAAACTTCATTGCAAACATCAAAGATCCCAAAGACTCAGTTTTAAAGAAAAGGATAGAAAAAGTCTACATGCATGGAAAAGAGATTTATGTGATGGTTGGACATCCACCATTTGCAGAAGCCAAGAGAGAAGAAAAGTTGAGCTTAAGAATCAGAAAAAGCAGGCTGCCTTAGAAGCTAAGAAAAAGGATGAAAAGGTTTCTACCAAATCAGAAGCCGAGGAGCCTACTACTATCTCTGAAACTGAGAAATTGGAGGAATCAAAGCAGAAAATTGGAAAAAGAATGACAAAGGAAACAACCAAAAGGAAGCTGGATTTTGGAGAAGAAGAAGAGAAAGAAGATGAACCTGAGCCTACCCAGTCTATTACCTCAAATTACCCAACCTTGCCCACAATGGAGCAAGCTGAATTCCAGGTCAATCCTGAGATGAATTTTCATGGCGAACCAATAATTCCTAAGGAGAACCAATAGACTGGGAAAGCCTCCCAATTCCTGATCTTAATCTCCCAATTCCAACCTCCTCCAAGAAAAGAAAGAACATTTCAAGCACGCCAGTCAAATCTGTCCCATCTAAATCCAAAAATCTACCCAAACCCAAACCTACTGTCAACAAAGGAGATCAAATATTCATTTGTGATATTAAGGAATTCTCTGACATCAATCTTTACTTGGATGAGCTAGATGATGTTAGGGCTATTGATGCTTACAAAAGACTTCCAGAAAGATTGGTGTTCAAGTACAAGGGTGGCAGGGAAATCACCTGGCCTATTCATAGGATTCTCAATGAAGGCTTTTCTGTCTTAGTGAAGATTTTCTCCTCAATCAAGAAAAATTTTGGTTTTGACATTGCTTCCAAGAAACAGATACTCAACCAGATTGAAAGAATAAGACAAAGCTGCAAAGACCCAAATGCACTCCCAAGAGTCTTAACTATTCCTTACACTGCGGATAAAGTGTATTTGAGGTCATATTGGTTAATGGAGTTCAAGGATGAAAAGAATATCAGATAATTTTTCATACTAGAAGATCAACTAACGATTTCAAGCAATGAAACTCTCAAGAGAATGAAAGAGATGCAGGATCAATCTAATGAATATGAATCTGAATTTTACAGACAACTCCAACACCAGATTGAAGAGAACAGTGAAAGGCTGGGAAAGAAGATTAGACAATCAAGGACTAAAGACTAATCTGCTCACACTAGAGGAGAATCTTGAAAAATGGCTTGTGAGATTTCGATATTCTAAGTCATGTTGGCTAGTAGATTGATATGCAAAATATGTTGGCTAATTATAAATATTAGATGCCTTGTAATCTTGCATAAGTGAAATAGAGTTAACTGCTATGAAGATACTCTCAACGGATGTTCCCCAAGGTTTTGACGGATGATCAACTAGAGTTTCAACAGATGATCAACCAGACTCTCAACGGATGATTCAACAAAGTCTCAACGGATGATCCAACAGAGTTCCAACAGATGATCAAATTCAAAAAGCAGTTGATAGTGACTTGACAGTCACATGGGTTGATTGTATGTAAATGGAATGTGGCAGCCTATTTACAGGTTTAGAGAAAAAATAAGCATTTCCATTTCCATGCTTACTTGAAGAAAATCAAAGATACTGGATGGAAAAATGAAGAAGCATGTGATTAGACAAAGACACATTTTTTTTATTAGTTTATCTTATTCACTTGTAACTTGGTAATATATAAACCAAGAGTAGCTAGTAGAAAAATAAGCAATCAACTAGAGAAATAGAAAAAGCTGTATCTGTGAATAATTTCTCTGTTCTTTGTGATTCTACTTGTAAGCAGCTGTGTACAATCTTTGCATCACAAAGTTCTCGAAATATATATAGCTCCGTTGGATAAATTCAATCCACCAGAAAGTTTTTAAATACTTGTGTTTAAATTCCTTTGTGTTTTGAATACATCAATACTTTCATTCCGCACTTTTGCATATTCAAACACTATTATGTATATTTGTTAGAGAAGTTCTTAAAATCAAGAAGAAACCAAGAATTACATTCAACCCCCCCCCCCCCTTTTGTAATTCAACTGTTAGATTGTCTGGGATTAACATTATCGCACATGTACATACCTGTAGTTAAATTGCACATTATCTACTTACCATATCGAAATAATACATTATATTTATAATATCTTGAAATAATAAAAATATAATATTTTTAAAATATAATCAATCATTATGGCCAACTCCATCGAAGTAAATCAGCTAACAGGTTCAACAAATTTTACATAATCACTATTTTATGTCATTTGACAATCACTTTAGCCAATACCTTTGGAGATGCTCTAAGACTAATTAGTAAAAAAACATCAAATAATTATCTAAAATTAACTTAAGAATCTTTAAGTATAATAATTATCTAAATAAATATCCTTCACCCACATAATTTATTAACTTTAGAATCTTTAAATTAAATTTTTTTAAAAGGAAAGTAATATAATAATAAAAATTCATATAACATGTACATATATAATCAAAATTGAACAAACGTATAATCTTGAATTCTTCTTTTTTTAAATAAATTGAACAAAATTGGATAGGCAAACGAATGAAGAGATATGTACATTTGTTTTAATCCTGCAATTATTATTTTGAGTAATTGACCATATATGTATTACCATGAAAACTCTTGATATGCTTAAAATTTTATTGACACATACTCTGTTTAATTAATTTATTTGTATTCTCTAATTATATCATAATTCATAATATATATTAATAATTATATTATATAAAATATAAGGAGGAAGTAGATATAATATAAAAAAGTAATAACTGACCAATAAAAATAGGGGGCATGTTAGGGGACACACAGAGGGAACAGAAGATCCGGACTCTTTAAAAAAACGGGAGTATTTATAAATATCTTAAAGATAAAAATACTAATCATTTGAAATGTCATACGTTGGAAATTAACAAAACTGACATATTTCGTCAAAAAAAAACAAAACTGACATATTTTGCTTGTGAGCCCAAAAAAAGGCCGAAGCCCATAACAACAATATAAGGCTCAAACTCGTGGGATATAAAAAACAAACTCTGGCTAGACTGACTAGCCGCCTGTCGACAACATAAATTTTTATGCATCATCGTTGTTAATTTGTTATCGTCTTCTTCGTCTTCAGCTTTCATCATCTCTGCACACGTTTATGTAGGTATATGTCTTTTTATATATATCCCACCTTTTTTTCCATTTAAATTAATTGACATGCATATCATTTTTCATCTCTTTAAACTGATTATGCATGTTGTTTATGACATTTTAATAAATCCGGTTCATGATCAAGCATTGCTTTTGATGACTTTACTCACAGGCGCATGTATTTATCGATTGCGAAATTATTGTTTCCATTCCACGAATCGTAAAATCTTAAAAACCAACTAACTGGAGAAGAGAATTTGACCAATTACAATCTTAATCAAAAGTTCTGGCCTAAAATAGTGGATTTTAATTACAACCTTAGGGTTTAAGGCTATAGTAGAAGCCACTGAATGATTCATATATGAATAACTCCACTTGTCTTCACTCGTAAATCTTGTTAAAAATAAATAATATATTTTTGAATATTAAAATAATAGAATTATGTGGGAGTCTCTAGAATAATCTTGGTACATATATTAGTATTTTTCTATGTTCAATGTATTGGTGTAGGTACATGTAATCTCTAGATACATGTATCTTGGTCAAGTGATGTCTATTGGAATTTAAGAGTTATCTAGATCTTTCTATGGAGTCCTATATAAAGCCTTGTACCAAGTCATTTGAAATCAAGTAATTTTTCAAGTAATAAATTTCTTCCCCTAAATTGTCTTGTGTAAGTTTGAGTGAGATCCTTTCTTCCAACAAAGTGGTATCAAGAGCCAAAGGTTCTACTTCTAATTGTCTTCAAAGAAGGCTTGTGTGGTGTAAAGAAGAAGGAGATCATGGCAAATGGAATGTCTCAATGACAAATGCCAAAGTTCACCAAAGATAATTATGAGAATTGGTGCATTCGTATGAAGGCGATCCTTGGAGCAAATGATGTGTGGGAAATTGTGGAGAAAGGATTGGAGGTGCCCGAAAATGAAGTAAATTTGAATCAAGTTCAAAAAGATCAACTTCAAGCCCAAAGAAAGAAGGATCAAAAGGCGATCATGATCATTCATCAATGTTTGGATGATTCTATGTTACAAAAAGTGGCTTCCGCAACAACGTCAAAGAAAGTTTGGCGATGCTAAAGTAAAGAGAGTTCGGCTACAAACACTTCGTGGCGCGTTTGAGGCTTTGCGAATGAAGGAATCCGAATCAATCTCGGATTATTTTTCAAGGGTCTTGACCGTTGTCAATCAAATGAAAAGCAATGGAGAAGAGGTAAGTGATTTTCGTGTTATTGAAAAAGTTCTTCGTTCACTTGACTCTAATTTTGATTACAAAGTTGTGGAAATTGAGGAGGCTAAAGTTATAGATGAAATGACAATTGATGAGCTTATGGGATCATTACAAGCCCATGAAGAAAAAATGTTAAAGAAGGAGCCAATTGAACAAGCCTTACAATCAAAGTTATCTTTTAAAGATAATAATGGAAGGTATATGAGGAGCCAAAGAGGTCTTGGACAAGGACGTGGAAGAGGATTTCTATATGGACAAGGAAGAGGTCGTGACCAACAAAGGGAGAAAAGTCAAAAGTATGAAAGATTGTACGAGACAAGAAATTCAAGAGGCCGTGAAAGAGGAAGAGTTACACCAAGGTATGGCAAGTCAAATGTTAAATGCTATAATTGTCAAAAATTTGGTCACTATGCTTCCGAGTGTCACGCTTCAAAAAATCAAGTGGAGGAGAAAGCTAATTTTGTTGAAGATAAAGGCAATGTTAATGAGCCCACTTTGCTTCTAGCGCATAAAGGAGAAGTAAATTGTGAAGATAATTTGTGGTATCTTGATAGCGGCGCAAGTTATCATATGTGTGGCAATAAAAATTTGTTCGTGGATCTTGAGGAGAAAGTAAATGGAAAAGTCACTTTTGGAGACTTTTCGGGAGTTCCCATCAAAGGCAAAGGTAACATCTTAATTCGCTTGAAAAATGGAGATCATAATTTTATTTCAAGTGTTTATTATGTGCCTAGCATGAAAAATAATATCTTGAGTTTGGGGCAACTAATGGAGAAAGGCTATACCATCACCATCAAAGATGGATTTCTCAATTTGAGAGATTCTAATGATAATTTAATTGCAAAGGTGCCTATGACCAAGAATCGTATGTTTATTCTCAAAATTCAAAATGATGTTGCAAAATGTCTTAAGGCTTGTGTTGGAGATTCTTCTTGGCTTTGGCATCTTAGGTTTGGGCACTTGAACTTTAATGGACTACATTCACTATCAAAGAAGCATATGGTGAATGGATTGCCTCACATCAACCATCCAAACCAAATTTATGAAGGATGTCCTTTCGGAAAATAATCAAGAAAGAGCTTTCCAAAGGAATCTATGTCAAGAGCAAATGAGCCACTTGAACTCATTTACTCTGATGTATGTGGGCCTTTTAATCCTCCATCTTTTAGTAAGAATTGCTATTTCTTGTTATTAATTGATGATTTTAGCCGCAAGACATGGGTGTACTTTCTCAAAGAGAAGTCTCAAGTTTTTGAATGCTTCAAAAAGTTCAAAGCCCAAGTTGAAAAAGAGATCAAGTATCAAATAAAAGCCATTCGTTCGGATCGAGGAGGTGAATTCAATTCAAAGAAGTTCTTGTAATTTTGTGAAGCTCATGGTATTAGACGACCCGCAACGGTTCCAAGATCACCGCAACAAAATGGAGTCACCGAAAGAAAAAATAGGAGCATTCTTAACATGGCTCGAAGCATGCTAAAGAGCAAGCATATGCCTAAGGAATTTTGGGCCGAAGTGGTAGATTGTGTCGTCTACTTGTCAAATAGATGTCCCACGAGAAGTGTTAAAGACATAACTCCGCAACAAGCATGGAAAGGAAAGAGACCATCTATTGCTCACTTAAGTATTTTTGGAAGCATAGCTTATGCACACGTCGATGATGAGCTAAGAACAAAGTTGGATTAAAAAAGTGAAAAGTATGTGTTTGTTGGCTATGATGCAAGAGCAAAGGGGTACAAACTTTACAACCCCATCATTGGAAAGATTGTTATTAGTCGAGATGTTGTATTTGACGAAGAGAGCTCATGGGATTGGAGCAACACACAAGAAGATTATAATTTCTTCCCATTTGTTGATGAAGAAAGTGAAGAAAATATCGCTCCTCCCACATCACCACGAGCAACAAGTGATGGACAAACTCCTTTATCTTCTTCAACTGATGATGACGAGACACCACCAAGACGTTATAGAAGTCTTAGAGAAATATACGATGAAACAGAAGAGGTTCCCGCTATTTCCGACTTAACACTTCTTTGTTTTCAAGCGGAAACCGAACCAACAAGCTTCAAAGAAGCCGTGCAAGATAAAAGGTGGAAGAAAGTAATGGACGACGAGATTGAGTCTATAAAGAAGAATGACACATGGGAGTTAGCAACACTTCCAAAAGGACAAAAAGCTATTGGTGTAAAGTGGATTTATAAGGTGAAGAAGAATGCCCAAGGTAAGGTGGAAATATATAAGGCAAGATTGGTGGCCAAAGGCTATAATCAAAGACATGGAGTTGATTATAATGAAGTTTTTTGCCCCGGTTGCAAGAATGGAGACTATAAGGCTAATCATCTCATTAGCGGCTCAAAATGGATGGAAAATTCATCAAATGGATGTGAAGTCCGCTTTCTTGAATGGTGTTCTTGAAGAAACCGTGTATGTGGAGCAACCATTGGGATACATCGTAAAAGGACAAGAATGAAAAGTGTTAAAGTTAAAGAAGGCCTTGTACGGATTGAAACAAGTGCCGAGGGCTTGGAATAGTAGACTTGACAAATACTTTCAAGCTTAAGGATTTTACAAGTGTCCTCATGAACATGCTCTATATGCCAAGATTGCTAAAAATGAAGAATTTCTTCTTGCGTGCTTGTATGTGGATGATTTAATATTCATGGGAAATAGTCCAAGTATGTTTGAGAAATTTAAACAAGACATGATAAGAGAATTTGAGATGACCGATATTGGGCTTATGTCATATTATCTTGGCATTGAAGTAAAGCAAATGGATGATGGAATACTAATATCACAAGAAAGCTATACAAGGGAGATTTTAAAGAAATTCAAGATGGAAAATTGTCAAGCCGTAAGCACCCCCATTGAATGTGGAACAAAGTTGTCGAAATTTGAAGAATGTGAGAAGGTGGATCCTACATATTTCAAAAGTCTTGTGGGAAGTTTGAGATATTTGATATGCACGAGGACCGACATACTATATAGTGTTGGACTTATTAGTCGCTATATGGAGGCTCCAACAACAACACACATGAAGGCGGCCAAGAGAATTCTTCGTTATCTCAAAGGAACAATGGATTATGGATTGTTGTATCATTACTCAAATGAGTTCAAACTTGTTGGTTATTGTGATAGTGATTGGGCCGGTGACATTGATGATCGAAAGAGTACCACCGGATATGTATTCTTTATTGGTGACACATCTTTTTCATGGAGTTCAAAGAAATAACCCATTGTTACCCTGTCCACTTATGAGGCGGAGTATGTGGCGGCGTGTTCTTGTGTTTGTCAAGCTATATGGGTAAGGAGAGTTTTGGAAGAGCTCCACATGCCACAAAATGAGTCCACAGAAGTATTGGTTGATAACAAGTCGACAACAGCTTTGGCCAAAAATCCGGTGTTTCATGAACGGAGCAAGCACATTGATACAAAATATCACTTTATTCGGGAATGCATCGAAAGGCGTGAAGTGGAGTTGAATTATGTGAAGTCCCAAGATCAAATTAGTGACATATTTACAAAGCCTCTCAAAAGTGACGCCTTCAACAAATTCCGAAGTCTACTTGGGATAGTCAAAATTAGGGGGGTGTTAAAAATAAATAATATATTTTTAACTATTAAAATAATAGAATTGTGTGGGAGTCTCTAGAATAATCTTGGTACATGTATTAGTATTTTTCTATGTTCAATGTATTGGTGTAGGTACATGTAATCTCTAGATACATGTATCTTGGTCAAGTGATGTCTATTGGAGTCTAAGAGTTATCTAGATCTTTCTAAGGAG
The DNA here is from genome assembly GCF_009905375.1 of Apium graveolens. Lineage (NCBI taxonomy): Eukaryota > Viridiplantae > Streptophyta > Magnoliopsida > Apiales > Apiaceae > Apium > Apium graveolens. Next base: position 128,302,895 of record NC_133656.1, read on the forward strand.
TCCTATATAAAGCCTTGTACCAAGTCATTTGAAATCAAGTAATTTTTCGAGTAATACATTTCTTTTCCTAAATTGTCTTGTGTGAGTTTGAGTGAGATCCTTTCTTCCAACAAATCTCGTGTTTGTGTTGTATGTTAAGATAATCCCAAACCCAAGAAAATATAAACCCAAGAAAATATAATTTTCTTGTTAAAACCTTTGGAATCCCTGCTGAAGCCAACTCAGTCACATCACCTCACCTGCATCAGATTCCAAGTTTGCTAAAGTTCCTAGTGATTTTGACACAATTCCTCGTGGATTCAGCCCTTCAATGAGGGGTTGGTGGTATTGTGTGAAAGAATAGCAGACCTAGATAGTTTTACAAAGCTTCGAATTTAATCATAAAAATGCTCATATTTTTATAGCTGGTTGTTGATTGTTTGATCATACTGTGCGATGGCATGTATAATAATGTTTTTGTTGTTGGATGGTCTTAAATCCAATGAGTGGACTCATGGTATGTTGCACGTATTTTAAAATGCTTGAAATTTTTAAAGACGGCGGGGATTTAAAAGACTTGGTGGTTGTTTGGGATATAACTACATTTCCCTTGAATGATATAAAAACAGCTTTCTAGTACTTACCTTGTGTTGGGTAATTAATAAAATGATCTTATTTTCTTCTTTTATGAGCATAAGCAGGATGTTGGAGGGAGTGTACTTTACTACTTTCCCCGTTTCATCCGTCATGCCTTATTTTTCCATGCTAAGAAGTGATTAAAAAATTAAGGAACCTGTATCCTTAAATTCCTATGCACACGTGTATCTATCTCTGTTAGTAACAGGTATTTTAACGTGTTTTTTCAATTTTTAGCTCACCATCTTGCAAAATTTTGTTTATTTAATAAAAAATTATGAATTAAAATTGTTATATACAAAAAAATGGCCCTAAGTACCTGTTTATGAGATTTACCCGAGTACATAGTATATTTCAATGGAAGATTTGTAATTTTTTTAAATAAATTATGTCATTACAACAATACACTCGTGTATTTAATTATATTAAAAAAATTTGTGATCGCCTAAGTTATATGAGTACGTACTTAGGAGTATTAAATCCTATATAACATGACAAAAAATTGTTATATATAAAACAATGTCTTCAAAAATTATTAATGACATTTGAAATTTATATTTCAATTTTAAGCATAAAAATTATAACTTATAAGTTATTATTTACCAAACACGTTATCAACTTATAAAAATAATTTATATATAAATTTATCCAAATACCTAAAAAATTTATAAGTTATGATATTTATATCACTTATACAATACTTTTCAATTTTAACATTTTATAAGAAATCTTAAATATCTTACTGAGACTTGTAACTGATTGATGCACGTGATTTTTATTTACTGATTTAAAGGTAATGCTGATAAACTAGTGGAATAATATGCATCAATCTGTCAGTACTGGCCTTTTAAAGAACTCAAATCAAATCTTTTAAATCTCTTTATCTTTAAGATTTTCGAGAAAGAAATATTTAAGAATACGTGCAACATAAGATAACTCAATTCATTTGGACCTAGGACCAACCCATAACCAAAATATTATTGTCCATGGGGGGTTCTGTTTTTGTTAGAATTAATGTGTTTTTAAAGACGTAGTTATCCTATATAAATCTGCTTTTAATATGCAGGAAAATGAAACACTTCTTTCCCTGGTGGTTATGTAACTCAACAGCCACAACCTTGTAGTATATAAGGTTGTTATTTAATGAAATAACACATACTCTTCCAGTACCTTTTTTTCTCTTATATAATTCATAATATGTTTAACAAATTGGTATCAGAGCTAGATTCGATTAGAAACTGGGCGTAAAGAACAGCAGTAGGCGGAAACAACACGTCAACAATGGCTGCAACAAATCAAGGTGTGAATATTCAACAACCTACAATGCCCATTTTTAATGGTGAAAACTATGATTATTGGAGTTTGAAGATGAAAACACTTTTCCAATCTCAAGACTTGTGGGATTTAGTGGAAAGTGGATATGATGAATCAGCAAATTTAACAAATGCTCAGAAGGAGGCCTTAAAGGAGACTAAAAAGAAAGATGCAAAAGCCCTCTTCTTTATTCAACAAGCTATATCAGAGAGCTTGTTTCCCAGAATTATGAGGGTTGCAACGACAAAAGAAGCTTGGGAAGTTTTGCAAGAAGAATTCCAAGGAAATTCCAAGGTAAGATCTATTAAGCTACAATCCCTCAGGAGAGATTTTGAGAACTTGAAGATGAATGAGTCTGAAAGTTTGAAGGATTATTATTCAAAAATAAATGAAATTGTCAATCAAATGGCTTTGTACGGTGAAGTGGTTACCAATAAGAAAGTTGTTGAAAAAATTCTGATTAGCTTGACTGATAAATATGATGCTATGGTGTCCATTATTGAAGAAACCAAAGATATTAACACATTAAAATCTGGTGAGTTGATGGCATCATTACAGTCCCATGAACAAAGATTGATGAGACACTCTGAAAAATCCATTGAAAGTGCTTTGCAATGTAAGCTCAACTTAAACAAAAAGGAATCACCGTCTCAGAGTTATAATGGAGGAGTATCATCAAGAGGTGGAATGTTCAATAGAGGAAGAGGAAGAGGCCAAAGAGGAAGAGGAAAAAGTAATTATAACAGATGTTTAGGTGATGCAAGTCAATCAAACAAGTGTGAAATATGCAAACGAAGTAGCCATACGGAGAAGGATTGCTGGTTCAAAGGGAAGCCTCAATGTCATCATTGTAAGAAATTTGGACATTTGCAAAAAGATTGCAGGTTCAAAAATCAGCAGCAAGTGAATGTATCTGAAGAAAAAGAAGATGGATATGCAGTCTTTTATGCAAATTGTCAGGTCACAAATGAGAAAAGTAGCACTACTTGGTTATTGGACAGCGGGTGTAGCAATCACATGACCGGAGACAGCACAATATTTACAAAGATTGATAAAAGTATTACCGCTGAAGTGAAAATGGGAAATGGCATATTGGTTCAGGCAAGAGGCAAAGGTACGATATGTATTCAAACAAAAGATGGCATACGATACATTAATGATGTTTTATTAGTCCCTGATTTAGATCAGAAACTACTTAGTGTCGGTCAGCTCATAAAAAATGGATATGCTGCTTATTTTGAGGATGGTACTTGCACAATTTTTGACAAAAATAAAGGCAGAAAATTGGTTGCAAAAATACAGATGAAAAGGGGCAGAAGTTTTCAGCTAATGTTCAATTATGATGCTGATTTGGCCTTAAAAGCACACCTGAAAGATGAATCCTTGCTTTGGCATAAAAGGCTTGGACACATACATTCTCAAGGGCTGAAGGAACTGAAAAATATGGTGTATGGGCTGCCTCAAGTTGAAGATAATAATGAAGTGTGTGAAGGTTGTGCCATGGGAAAGCACCATAGAAATTCTTTTCCAAAAGGAGGATCGTGGAGAGCTGGGGGACTGCTGGAGCTTGTTCACACTGACGTGTGTGGACCAATAAGGACTCCTTCACTTGCTGAAAATAGGTACTTTGTTTTATTTATTGATGATTACTCAAGAATGACGTGGGTTTATTTTATGAAATATAAGTCTGAGGTCTTTAGCATTTTCAAAAAATTCAAGAAATTTGTAGAAAAAAAAGTGGTTGTTACATAAAAGTTTTGAGAAGTGATAGGGGTAAAGAATATACCTCTAGAGAGTTTGATAAATTTTGTGAAGATGAAGGAATTGATAGACAACTCACGGTTGGTTACTCACCTCAACAAAATGGAGTTTCTGAAAGAAAGAACCAAACTGTAGTGAATATGGCCAAATCAATGTTAAAGGAGAAAGGGTTGCCAAATTCATTCTGGGCTGAAGCAATTCATACTGCTGTGTACTTAATTAACAGATGTCCAACTAAGGCAGTTAAAGAAATGACTCCATTAGAAGCATGGTGCAGAAAGAAGCCTTCGGTAAGCCATTTAAAGATATTTGGTTACATTTGCTATGCACATATTCCGAAAGAAAAAAGACATAAACTGGAAGACACGAGTGAAACATGCATTCTTCTTGGTAACAGCTCAAAATCAAAAGGATATAGGTTGTATAGTTTAAAGAAGAAATCAATAATCATAAGTAGAGATGTGTTGTTTGATGAAGGAGCTAGCTGGAATTGGGAGAAAGAAGCATCTCAAAATCAAACTATTACATTTGAAGCAGAAGCTCAAAATAAAGACAAAAATAATGATCAGTCATCACCAGCATCATCACCATCTGATCCATCTTCACCTACTGATCCGTCATCACCTTCAAGTGATAGTGCAAGATCGTCAAGTTCAGGAAGTACTCCGCTGAAAATGAGGTCTCTTGCTGATATTTATGAGTCGTGTAATTTTTGCATGACTGAACCAACGAGTTTTGAGGAGGCAATTAGAGAAGATGTTTGGAAGAAGGCAACGGAAGAGGAGTTTCACATGATTGAAAAAAATAAGACATGGCAACTCGTTGAAAGACCGAAAAATAAAGAGGTTGTGGGTGTGAAGTGGATTTATAGAATAAAGCACAAGTCAGATGGTTCTTGGTTAAAAAATAAAGCGCGTCTAGTGGCCAAAGGATATTCACAACATAAAGGAGTTGATTACCTCGAAACATTTGCACCAGTAGCTCGAAAAGACACAATCAGAACCCTCATTGCTCTTGCAGCTCAAAAAGGATGGAAATTATATCAACTTGACGTGAAATCAGCCTTCTTGAATGGAGATTTAGAAGAGGAAATATATGTAGATCAACCAGATGGTTTTGTCATTAAAGGACAAGAAGGAAAAGTTTACAAGTTGAAAAAGGCGTTGTACGGGTTAAAGCAGGCACCTCGTCAATGGTATACCCATATCGACAACTACTTCCTGGAAAATGGATTTGTCAAAAGTAAGAGTGAGCCAACTCTCTATGTGAAGAAGCAAGGTATATCAATTCTTATCGTTGCAATTTATGTTGATGATCTGATTTTTACTAGCAATGATGAGCATATGATAAATCAGTTCAAAAGTGATATGATGAAGAAGTATGAAATGAGTGATATGGGACTGCTACACCATTTTCTTGGGATTGAGATCCACCAACAAGGTGATGGAGTGTTTATTTGTCAGCACAAATACGCTGAAATGATGTTAAAAAGGTTTAATATGTATGGTTGCAAAGCAATGGCAACACCTCTTGCAGAAAATGAAAAATTGATGAAAGATGACGGTGGAAGAAAAGTAGACAGGACTTTGTATAGAAGCATTGTTGGAAGTTTAATGTATCTTACGACAACTAGGCCGGACATTATGTTTGCTTCTAGTTTGTTGTCCAGATATATGCAAGATCCTAGCGAGGTTCACCTTGGAGCAGCCAAACGAGTTCTTCGTTACATAAAAGGAACTGTGGCATATGGAATCAAATATTTTAAAGGTGAAGAGCTAAAATTAATTGGTTTTTGTGACAGTGATTGGGCAGGTTCCAGAGATGACATGAAGAGCACAACAGGCTTTGTGTTTTCATTTGATTCAGGAGCATTTTCATGGCAATCAAAGAAGCAAGATTCAGTTGCACAGTCATCCGCAGAAGCTGAGTACATAGCTGCTGCCCCGGCAACATCACAAGCTATTTGGTTGAGAAGAATTCTGGAGGATATTGATGAAAGGCAAAGAAACGCAACAGAGATGCTATGTGACAATAAGTCAGCCATATCTATGGCAAAGAATCCTATCTACAATAGTCGTACAAGGCACATTGCTGTGAAACATCACTTCATTCGTGAGAAGATCGAGGAAAATGAGATAAAATTAGTCTACTGCAAGTCTGAGGAGCAAGTTGCTGATATATTCACAAAGGCACTTCCAAAAGAGAAGTTTCAAATGCTGCGTAATCTGCTGGGAGTTCAGGAACAACACATTAGGAGGGAGTGTTAGAATTAATGTGTTTTTAAAGACGTAGTTATCCTATATAAATCTGCTTTTAATATGCAGGAAAATGAAACACTTCTTTCCCTGGTGGTTATGTAACTCAACAGCCACAACCTTGTAGTATATAAGGTCGTTATTTAATGAAATAACACATACTCTTCCAGTACCTTTTTTTCTCTTATATAATTCATAATATGTTTAACAGTTTTCATCACACAGTATAATCAAAAAATGAAGAACCAGCTATAAATTTGAACATTTCTATGATTAAATTCGGAGTTTTGTATAACTATCTAGCTAGGTCGACTCTTCTTTCACAGGTGACAAACCCCTCATTGAAGAGCTGAATCCAGCCTGAACATTGTAGTTGTCCGGATCACTAGGAACTTTAGCTGAATCAGAATTAGAATTTGATGTAGGTGATGTGATTATGTTGGCTCCAGAGGAGATTCCAAAGGTTGGCATAGATGACTGCTTCGGAGTAACATCAAATGTTCCTACTATTTCTCTGCCTACCATGTCAACTTCCATGATGACATCGTCATTAATATCCCTGTCTTACACCATAGTTCTTTCTACCACAATATATTCAAGCTTTCATGAGGACGTCGAAATATTCCCCAGAAAAAGCCATGCTTGTATAAAAGTCAGATGTCAAAACAAAAAGATTCATTATAATCAAGTGCATGTTAATAAAGAAGGTATATATATATATGATCCAATACATCAGCAAAGAAAGTTTTCCTCTTTATATCTTCCCCGACCACGTAAGGCGGCGATACAACTGATATGAATATATGATGGCTAATAGATAGAAATGGACGACTTGCCGCCTCTTAATTTCTTCGATATACTTTTGCTCATTTTATATATATTATTCGAAAACATATTTACATTGCATATACTTTAAAAGTAAGCTAAACAAATAAACATATCAAAAAGGTTATTATAGATCTCACTAAAGGACTTATTTTGGCACAGGAAACTATTGTATTTGAATAATTTCTGACTATATAATGTTAGAATATAGCTGCCTTCTTGAACAAATGACTACTAGGGTTAACTCAACGCTATTTTGGATAATATTTTTCATATATATTTAATTTACTTAACTCTTAGTATAAGTTTCGGCAGGGTGGCCACTAACAACTGGAGGCTCAATCCAAGATGAGAAGAAAGCATGAAAGTGGGAGATTCGAGGTGTCCTATGCAAGCACATCACGCCAAGTATGTGAATCTCAGTTTACTCAATGTTTTTAAGGTCATCAAATTATGTGCATTGTTGTTTATGATTCTTCTACTCATATTTGGGATTAGATAATTTGGTCTCCTGAGCAATTAGTACCATCCCTATAAACCTAATATCTGATTTGGTTTCTGATATTGGATATACTTTTTCGTATTGTTAGTTTTGTTCATAGTCATCTTTTATTTCAGGTTGACATAGCAGAAGTTTTATTTCAGGTTGACATAGCAGAAGTTTGTTCATAGTCATATTCCGATGCGCAAGAATAAAGATGTAAGTCCTTATGAAATATGGAAGAAAAAGAAACCAAGTTACCAACACCTGAAAGTGTGGGGGTGCCTTGTAAAGGTACTGATCCCTACACCGAAGAAGGTGAAGATAGGTCCTAAGACTGTGGATTGTATTTTCATCGGATATCCTCCACATAGTACTGCATATCGGTTTCTTGTTCATGAATCCAAGATTCCTGATATTCAAAAGAATACCATTATGGAATCAAGGAATGCCTCATTCTTTGAGCCGATGTTTCCCTGTAATCCAGAAAACCAACAACCTACGACGTCTAAATGATCTCATGAGTCTGTAGATGACAATAATGAGAGTGACGAAAGTGAAGACGAAAATGTGGGGTAGTGAGAAGGAGCAAAAGACAACGAACAGAGAAATCCTATGGGTCTGATTTTATGACCTATTTGGTCGAAGAAGGTGACCCAAAAACCTATAAGGAGGCAGTTACCTCACCTGATGGACCTATGTGGAAAGAGGCCATCAAGAATGAAGTTGATTCAATTATGCAGAATCATACTTGGGAACTAGTGGACTTTCCAACTCGTTGCAAACCATTAGGTAGCAAGTGGGTTTTCAAGAAGAAGTTGAAAACTGATGGCACTATTGATAAGTATAAGGCCAGACTTGTGATTAAAGGATACAAGCAACAAAAAGGCCTTGATTATTTTGATACATATTCTCCTGTAACGAGAATAACGTCCATAAGGATGATGTTTGCTATTGCTGCAATGCGTAATCTAACTGTACATCAAATGGATGTGAAAACAGCCTTCCTAAATGGGGACATAGATGAGGAAATCTATATAGAACAACCCGAAGGGTTTGTTGTCCCAGGACAAGAAAGGAAAGTTTGTAGATTGGTGAAATCATTATATGGTTTGAAGCAAACGCCTATGAAATGACATGAAAAATTTGACGAGGTCGTGCTGGCTAATGGCTTCAAAATCAATGAATGTGATAGCTGCGCCTATTACAAGGATAACGAGAGTGGCTATGTCATGATGACGCTATATGTAGATGATCTACTTATTTCCAGAAACAATGATAAAGTGATCAAATCTACCAAGGACATGTTGAAATCAAGATTCGACATGAAAGACATGGGACTAGCAAATGTAATTCTGGGAATTCAAATTTCTAGAACATCAGAGGGTCTCGTATTAAGTCAACCACATTATATTGAAAAGATCCTTGAGAAGTTTCTTAAGGATGACTTTGAGAAAGCTAGGACACCTGTGGATATGACTTTGCACCTATCCAAGAACAAAGGTGTAACTGTTTCCCAATTGGAATACTCGAGGATAATTGGTAGTCTGATGTACCTCATGAGTTGTACAAGACCAGACATTGCATACTCAATTAGCAAGTTGAGTAGGTTTACGAGTAATCCGGGAGCTGATCACTGGAAAGCGATCATAAGGGTACTAAGGTACTTGAGGGGAACTCGAGACTATGGACTGCACTATGGCAGATACCCAGCAGTATTAGAAGGATATACTGACGCAAATTGGATATCTAGCAAGAAAGCACTTAAGTCTACGAGCGGCTATGTGTTTACATTAGCTGGAGCGGCAATATCATGGAAATTCTCAAAACAAACGGTGATAACTCATTCCACGATGGAAGCTAAGTTTGTGGCACTAGATAAATGCGCCGAAGAGGCTGAATATCTACGTCAGTTTCTGGAGGATATTCCAAGATGGCCAAAGCCTGTAACTGCAATAGGGATTCATTGTGATAGTCAATCCGCTATTGGCAGAGCGCAGAACACGATGTATAATGGAAAGTCTCGTCATATACGACGACGACACAGTTCCATTAGACAATTGATCTCAACCGGAATTATTACTATTGACTATATATCGTCAAAAGATAATATCGCGGATCCACTAACCAAAGGGTTATCAAAAGAAGTGGTTGAGAAATCATCGAGAGGGATGGGCCTTAAGCCTATTGCTTAACGGCATCATGGTGGACACCCAACCATTGCTGACTGGAGATCCCAAGAACTTGGTTCAATGGGACAACTAAATCATGATGACCAAATCACTGTGGGGGTAACCCTTGGCCTGTTCCTATGATGAACTCAACAGTGAGACCCGTAAGGTACGAGGTTAAGTTTTGAGCTTTTAATGATCTTTGATGAATACATGGAGTTCAGGAGTGAACGCATGGAATTCAGTTGAGTAAACGCGGGTTACTCTATAAGATAAAGATCACCTATGTGGGAGAGAAGTGGGGCCGCTTCAAAGGAGAATTGCGAGGCACAATTCTTTAAAAACTCCTGCAGAACCAGGACGATGTTCCATGGCCAAAATGGACATAATCATGAGAACTGAATGAGTCAGGAAATATATAGTGATGAGTATATCATCGTTTACACAAACGGTCGAACAGTTCAAGGACATCGCGTCATACTGTCTACCAGTAAAGTCGATATACTTATTCGAGCGAAGGTTCAAGGAGCATTCTCTACCTATCGTATGCTATATCTGACCGCCGAAACTATCACCAAGTCAAGTTCCGCGTCTGTCTGTCTATGTGGTGCGTGCTACTGGACCATCAATCTCATTTGTGGGGGATTGTTGGACAAACTTAGTATTTTAGACTAAGTTGTGAATCATTTTGAGACTCTATATGAGCGAGACACATTATGTGTTAGTGGTGTGTATTTATTGGAACGTATTCTCCTCTTCGAGGGGATTCCAATGCATATTTACACGCTCAAAATGAGTAAAAGGTGAATGAGAACTGATGTTCCAAAATTTTACCTTTTAATATGAAAAGTGGTTTTGTACCACATCGAGAGTAGCACAAACCTATTTCTTAGTTTTTCTTATAAATACCATGTACCACATCGAAAAGAAAAACAAGCCCTTTCAAGCCTCTCTTTATAAATAGAGTCTTAGGGCATCAGTTTTATCAAGTCAAGAGAATAAGAGTCCTCTCTTTCATTCTCGGTCTCTTTAGTCTTAAATTTTCCAATACTCCGATGATAGTTCTCAGGCTTAGTTCGCTGAGAGTATATTCGATATATCGATTATACTAGTATCTCATTTTATCCTGGGAGGCTATCGACTCGCACATACGGTGAGAGGCGAAATAGCTTTAAGAAGACAGTTTCAACTGGACTCGAGGTTTTCCATTTGGTTATATTCTGCCTTTCTCTGTTTGATTTTGTTTACTCACGCACACACTTATTTGATTTATATGTATTAATCGCATATTGTATTCATAATCTTAAAGCTATTTATTTTATATACATCTGTGACTGATACATCTGTATCTGCTTGTTTTGTTGAGTAATAGATCGATGGAGAACCAAACTGTGAACGATTCGATGAACATGACGGCTGATCCCAACGCACAGATCACTGGATCTGATGGGGTTCACCAGCAGCCGATTAACCCTAACGCACGGATCGTACGATCTGATGGGGGTCAAACGCCTGCTGGACATGTGCCTTCGGGATATGTGTCTGTGGGACACACTGTCATTGGACAGTTTAGTGTTCCTCTTGGACAGATATCGGCAGGATTCACTCCTCCGATCATACCTGCGGTGCCTACTGGTGTGCATACACCTGTAGTACAGACGCACGTACCATCTGTTCCACCTGTGGTGCCTGCTCCACCTGTTATGCCAATTGTGCCTGCTGCACATGCTAAAAAACCTGAGAAATTCAACGGAACGAACTTCAAACGTTGGCAACAAAAGATGCACTTTTATCTGACCACGTTGCATATGGATCGCTTCCTTAAGGAAGAACCACCGTTGCTCACTGCTGAGAGTAACATGTAGACTGTGTATGCTGCTGATGCTTGGAAGCACTCCGACTACATCTGTCAGAACTATGTGTTAAATTGTTTGTCTGACTCGTTGTATAACGTATACAGCGCGAAGCCAACAGCTAAGGTCTTATGGGAGTCACTTGACCATAAGTATAAAACCGAGGACGCTGGGGCAAAGAAGTGGATTGTTGGCCGCTTTCTTGATTATAAGATGGCAGACTCTAAGACTGTGGTCAGTCAGGTGCAGGAACTGCAGGTGATTATTCATGACATTCATGCTGAGGGAATGGTCATAAGTGAGTCTTTCCAAGTTGCTGCTGTTATTGAAAAGCTTCCACCTGGATGGAAAGATTTTAAGAACTACCTTAAGCATAAGCGAAAGAAGATGTCTATGGAGGATCTTATTGTTAGACTTCGTATTGAAGAAGACAACAGAGGGTCCAAGAAGAAAGTTAATGTTGCCACTGAGAAGGCAAACATGGTGGAGCACGCTCAAAGCTCCAAGCCCAAGAAGACTAATTCTAGTAAATGGGCAAAGCTGGCACCCAAAGGAGGGATTTCGAAGTCGAAATTTCAGGGGAAGTGCTACAACTGTGATAAAGTTGGTCATAGGTCTTCTGACTGCAAGAAGCCCAAGAAGCCCAACAAGAAGAAAGAAGCAAACATGGTAGAGAATATCTCCAAGGATATGGGTGATATAGACCTCTGTGCTACGGTCTCTGAAGTGAACCTGGTCGGTTCTAATCCACGTGAATGGTGGATTGATACTGGTGCTACTAGGCATGTTTGCTCAGACAAGGCGATTTTCTCTAGCCTCAAAGCTTCTGATGCTGGTGAGAAGCTCTACATGGGGAATTCAGCAACTTCTACCATTGAGGGTGAAGGCACGGTGATCCTGAAGATGACCTCTGGGAAGAATCTGACTTTGAAGAATGTACTTTATGTGCCTGATATTCGCAAGAACCTTGTGTCTGGTTCTCTGTTGAGTAAGCATGGCTTTCGCATTGTAATAGAGTCAGATAAAGTAATTTTGTCTAAGAGTGGTATGTTTGTAGGCAAGGGTTATTTAACCGATGGGCTTTTTAAGCTCAATGTAATGTCCGTTAAGGACGATAATGTAATGAAGAATTCTTCTGCTTACTTGCTTGAGTCTCCTAATTTATGGCATGCTAGATTAGGACATGTAAATTATGACACTTTACGATGTTTAAGTGCAAAAGAATACATACCTAAACTTACTATCGATTCAAAACATAAGTGTGAGACTTGTGTTGAGGTAAAATTAATGAGATCATCATTTAAACATGTGGAAAGGAACACCAAAGTGCTAGACCTAATACATAGCGACATATGTGATTTAAAATTCGCTCCAACAAGAGGAGGAAACAAGTATTTTATTACATTCATTGATGATTGTACAAAATACTGCTATGTATATTTGTTGAAAAGCAAAGACGAAGCTATAGATAAATTTAAAATCTATAAGGAAGAAGTTGAGACACAACAGACTTAGAAAATCAAAACGATACGAAGTGATCGTGGAGGTGAATATGTTGAACCATTTGGAGAATTCTGTTCACAACATGGTATAATCCATGAGGTCACTGCACCTTACTCCTCTCAGTCAAATGGTGTGGCTGAAAGGAAGAATCGCACTCTGAAAGAAATGATGAATGTGATGTTGTTAAGCTCTAGACTTCCACAATCGATGTGGGGAGAAACCATCTTAAGCGCAAATAATATTTTAAATATTCCGATGCGCAAGAATAAAGATGTAAGTCCTTATGAAATATGGAAGAAAAAGAAACCAAGTTACTAACACCTGAAAGTGTGGGGGTGCCTTGTAAAGGTACTGATCCCTACACCGAAGAAGGTGAAGATAGGTCCTAAGACTGTGGATTGTATTTTCATCGGATATCCTCCACATAGTACTGCATATCGGTTTCTTGTTCATGAATCCAAGATTCCTGATATTCAAAAGAATACCATTATGGAATCAAGGAATGCCTCATTCTTTGAGCCGATGTTTCCCTGTAATCCAGAAAACCAACAACCTACGACGTCTAAATGATCTCATGAGTCTGTAGATGACGATAATGAGAGTGACGAAAGTGAAGACGAAAATGTGGGGTAGTGAGAAGGAGCAAAAGACAACGAACAGAGAAATCCTATGGGTCTGATTTTATGACCTATTTGCTCGAAGAAGGTGACCCAAAAACCTATAAGGAGGCAGTTACCTCACCTGATGGACCTATGTGGAAAGAGGCCATCAAGAATGAAGTTGATTCAATTATGCAGAATCATACTTGGGAACTAGTGGACTTGCCAACTCGTTGCAAACCATTAGGTAGCAAGTGGGTTTTCAAGAAGAAGTTGAAAACTGATGGCACTATTGATAAGTATAAGGCCAGACTTGTGATTAAAGGATACAAGCAACAAAAAGGCCTTGATTATTTTGATACATATTCTCCTGTAACGAGAATAACGTCCATAAGGATGATGTTTGCTATTGCTGCAATGCGTAATCTAACTGTACATCAAATGGATGTGAAAATAGCCTTCCTAAATGGGGACATAGATGAGGAAATCTATATGGAACAACCCGAAGGGTTTGTTGTCCCAGGACAAGAAAGGAAAGTTTGTAGATTGGTGAAATCATTATATGGTTTGAAGCAAGCGCCTATGAAATGACATGAAAAATTTGACGAGGTCGTGCTGGCTAATGGCTTCAAAATCAATGAATGTGATAGCTGCGCCTATTACAAGGATAACGAGAGTGGCTATGTCATGATGACGCTATATGTAGATGATCTACTTATTGCCGGAAGCAATGATAAAGTGATCAAATCTAGCAAGGACATGTTAAAATCAAGATTCGACATGAAAGACATGGGACTAGCAAATGTAATTCTGGGAATTCAAATTTCTAGAACATCAGAGGGTCTCGCATTAAGTCAACCACATTATATTGACAAGATCCTTGAGAAGTTTCTTAAGGATGACTTTGAGAAAGCTAGGACACCTGTGGATATGACTTTGCACCTATCCAAGAACAAAGGTGTAGCTGTTTCCCAATTGGAATACTCGAGGATAATTGGTAGTCTGATGTACCTCATGAGCTGTACAAGACCAGACATTGCATACTCAATTAGCAAGTTGAGTAGGTTTACGAGTAATCCGGGAGCTGATCACTGGAAAGCGATCATAAGGGTACTAAGGTACTTGAGGGGAACTCGAGACTATGGACTGCACTATGGCAGATACCCAGCAGTATTAGAAGGATATACTGACGTAAATTGGATATCTAGCAAGAAAGCACTTAAGTCTACGAGCGGCTATGTGTTTACATTAGCTGGAGCGGCAATATCATGGAAATTCTCAAAACAAACGGTGATAACTCATTCCACGATGGAAGCTAAGTTTGTGGCACTAGATAAATGCGCCGAAGAGGCTGAATATCTACGTCAATTTCTGGAAGATATTCCAAGATGGCCAAAGCCTGTAACTGCAATAGGGATTCATTGTGATAGTCAATCCGCTATTGGCAGAGCGCAGAACACGATGTATAATGGAAAGTCTCGTCATATACGACGACGAAACAGTTCCATTAGACAATTGATCTCAACTGGAATTATTACTATTGACTATATATCGTCAAAAGATAATATCGCAGATCCACTAACCAAAGGGTTATCAAAAGAAGTGGTTGAGAAATCATCGAGAGGGATGGGCCTTAAGCCTATTGCTTAACGGCATCATGGTGGACACCCAACCATTGCTGACTGGAGATCCCAAGAACTTGGTTCAATGGGACAACTAAATCATGATGACCAAATCACTGTGGGGGTAACCCCTGGCCTGTTCCTATGATGAAGAAACAGTGAGACCCGTAAGGTACGAGGTTAAGTTTTGAGCTTTTAATGATCTTTGATGAATACATGGAGTTCAGGAGTGAACGCATGGAATTCAGTTGAGTAAACGCGGGTTACTCTATAAGATAAAGATCACCTATGTGGGAGAGAAGTGGGGCCGCTTCAAAGGAGAATTGCGAGGCACAATTCTTTAAAAACTCCTGCAGAACCAGGACGATGTTCCATGGCCAAAATGGACATAATCATGAGAACTGAATGAGTCAGGAAAGATATAGTGATGAGTATCTCATCGTTTACACAAACGGTCGAACAGTTCAAGGACATCGCGTCATACTGTCTACCAGTAAAGTCGATATACTTATTCGAGCGAAGGTTCAAGGAGCATTCTCTACCTATCGTATGCTATATCTGACCGCCGGAACTATCACCAAGTCAAGCTCCACGTCTGTCTGTCTATGTGATGCGTGCTACTGGACCATCAATTTCATTTGTGGGGGATTGTTGGATAAACTTAGTATTTTAGACTAAGTTGTGAATCATTTTGAGACTCTATATGAGTGAGACACATTATGTGTTAGTGGTGTGTATTTATTGGAACGTATTCTCCTCTTCGAGGGGATTCCAACGCATATTTACACGCTCAAAATGAGTAAAAGGTGAATGAGAACTGATGTTCCAAAGTTTACCTTTTAATATGAAAAGTGGTTTTGTACCACATCGAGAGTAGCACAAACCTATTCCTTAGTTTTTCTTATAAATACCATGTACCACATCGAAAAGAAAAACAAGTCCTTTCAAGCCTCTCTTTATAAATAGAGTCTTAGGGCATCAGTTTTATCAAGTCAAGGGAATAAGAGTACTCTCTTTCATTCTCGGTCTCTTTAGTTTTAAATTTTCCAATACTCCGGTGATAGTTCTCGGGCTTAGTTCATGTTCGCTGAGAGTATATTCGATCTATCGATTATACTAGTATCTCGTTTTATCCTGGGAGGCTATCGACTCGCACATACGGTGAGAGGCGAAATAGCTTTAAGGAGACAGTTTCAACTGTACTCGAGGTTTTCCATTTGGTTATATTCTTTCTTTCTCTGTTTGATTTCGTTTACTCACGCGCACACTTATTTGATTTATATGTATTAATCGCAGATTGTATTAACAAAATGTTGGGGGTGTTCTAATAAGCTCCGACTGGTTTTATATTTTACTGACAGGTCCAAAGACTATACCACGTAATCCCGATGATATAATAATTGATGCAATGCAGGGAAAGGACCCTCCTCAGTCCTTGTGAATTGCAACTTGCAAGTAGACATGATACCATTGAACCAAAGTTCCTTTATTGCGCATATTACAGGATGTTTGCATCAATCCCATCCATACTTTTTCAATCGGATGGTATTAGAATTAATTTAATGATCCATAACGCTTCCCTTGAAGATGAATTTCAAATTTGATTTCATGTAATTCCCTCTTAAGCATTTTTTACTTTTTAATATCATTTATTCTACCTAAAACATTTTTGTCTGTATTCATCATTTCTGCATAGGGTTAGTTATCAAAGTCTATCATTTAATATAACTAAAAATCTGAAATTCACCACTCAACTAAAACTGATTTAAGTCGATTCACCAATCTTACTTCGTTAAAAATTTAACGGATCTTTTTAAAATATTATGATGAAAATGTTATCTTTTTGAAGGATGAAAATTTTAGTGAGAATGATGAGTTTACTGGTACTAGTTTTAGTTGGACGGTGAATTTGGGACATTTAGTTATACGGAGAGGCGACTTTAATAATGAACCCTTTCTGCTTTAATAATAAACTCTTTATGCATGTGGCTTGAGTTTGGACATTTTTGGGCATAGGGAAGTTAATTAGACTTTAAGAACATACTAAAATCTTGTATATGTGCTTGCAGTTGCAGAGAGGAAGCTAACTTCATGTGTTGATATCATATAGATATAAGCCAAGCATATTTGCTCACTCCCCTTACTCTCAAGTTAAGAGGTAAAATTTGGATCTCAAACTTTGATACTTTCTGTTTCTTGTATATTTACATAATAACTCTCTGCTCTCTTAGACACTTCAAAGTTTATATAGGACATTGCGTACGATATCTGTACAGTGTCCGAGTGTCTTGTTCATAATATAATTCAGTATGTTTACATGGTTAAAAATTAGTCTAATTTGCAGCACATTCACATGATTCCGTGTATTTTAACACTCACATGCATGATCCGTTATATTTCGGACCCTCACATCTGCTACTCGGACTAATGTTTGATTTCTTTTTGGTAGCAACTACTGTTTGTTTAAAAAATGGATGTGCCTGCAAAATTTTTGTCTGTATTTCCTATATCTTAGATCAACTGTCTCTTAGATCGATGATAGGATAAAGAAGAAGAAGAAAGGACCAACCGACAGATGTGTTTGGACATTCCATTGTCCAGGTTCATTAGTTAGGCATATCCACATGTTTTACACCACAAATATCCATACACCACAGTTCACAAATATCCATATTTATGTCAGATCTGTTATTTAAAAATTTACTGTATTGCATAGAAATGTTACTACACTTCCCCCATCATTTACATTGTATATTTCAATAAACCGAATGATTTGCCTTATATTTCTTAAAATGATAATTAAATTAGTATAAATGACATTTATTAATTTACATAAAATTAATTAAATATTTTAAATTATGCTGTGTCCTCGTACCCCTGTTCAAAATTCAGACAAGGTTCCCGGGTCCTAATTTTTCAAAATTATCGAATTCGACACTCGGATATGTGTCGTATCCGACACTCTTAATACAGATTCAAATGGAGATCATGAAGCCTCGTAGATACATGCCAAGTTCATAAGAACGAAATTTAGCTTGACAATACCAACTCGTCAGTTAACTAACAGGTACTAATTCTCTCTCATAAACTTTAAGATAGTGGGTTCTTAATTTTTTTAATAATGAGCTTTGCTGATCTGTATAATCTGTTTATAGAAGTTACAAGCGCTGTAAATAACTAAATATGCATAAATTGTCTGTGTATTTGTTGCTTTTTTATTTTTTATTTTTGAAATTTGACGAAGGAAGTTTATAATATTTGTTTGTGTGCATTGCTGTCCTTGTGCCGTTAGAGATATGATTCGCAAATTTAGAAATTAGAAGTACAAATGCATTAAACGAGCGTAGTGCAGGATACAAAGAATTGAGATGGAGCCATCACCCGAATTCAGAGTGCGGATTGCACAGAATTACTCATCAACTGATATTGACAACTATGGGAAATGGATTCGATCTGTTGATTCTACGCTAAATCTACTAGGGATACCCAAGGACTCGTGTAATTATCGAGTACCGAGTAAACTTCGAGCAGTAATGCCAGAAGCGTACACACCTCAAGTGGTATCCGTGGGTCCTTTCCATCGAAACAAGCCTGAGCTGCGAGGTATGGAGGAGTTTAAATGGAGATACATGTTATCTTTTCTTGATGGACTAGTAGAAACAGATATTGGAAACATGCACATCAACGTGTCACAAGGCGAATCTAGTGAAAACTCACCTCGATTTTTGGCTTTGGATAAGTGTTGCAGAGTTATATCAGAACTGGAAGCAGAAGCTCGAGCATTCTATGCTGAAGAAATCAATTTAGACAAGCATCAGCTAATGGAAATGTTACTTGTTGATTCTTGTTTTATCCTGGAACACATTAGAAGGATGAATACAAAATTAATACCTTCGGAGGAAACAGTTCCAATTGATTTGCCAGCTGGTAATCTAATGATGAGGTTGGCTTTATGTCAAGATTTCCTGCTACTCGAAAACCAAATTCCATACATCATTCTGCAAAAGCTTTTTGAGTTAGTACCGAGTTCAAGGAAAATATGTAATGCAAGTGGTGAAATGTCGCTTCAAGAGTTCATTTATACCTTGTTCCGTCATATTCCAATGTTGAGGTTAAATATACCAGTCGCTACACCCATTCCGGATGCCACCTTCAGTAATATACTGGATATGTTGTACCGAGTTTCGGTCACTGCCCCTGAGAAGTTACCAAATCTTAGTAATATCCCTTTAAAGTGGGGACTCAAAAGCTGTGCAGCAGAACTTATAAAATCTGGTATTCGAATTTCTTTACATAGCAGTAGGGTGAGCGCAGTGGACATAAAGTTCTACGAAGGAGAACTTATCCTTCCAATTTTCACAATGAATACATATAGTATTACATTATTAAGGAATCTCATTGCCATGGAGCAGACCAGGAATATCAGACATGTTATTATCTCATATGTAGTACTTATGAGCTCATTGGTTCGTTCTAGAGAAGATGTTTATTTCCTGGAGCGGGCAGGTATCATATTAAAAGTTCAGAGAGAGTTTGAATATGGTGAAAATTATTTTCAAACTTTAAGCAAGGAAGCTAATTGTGCGGATTTTGTCTTCAGAGGTTTGTGCGAAGAGGTTGATAATTATAAATTAACTATGTGGAGGTGGGACAGAGTAAAAGGATTTACAATTGTCACGTGGCACAGATGGATAGAATCAATCAAGGATTTGAAACGAGATTATTTTAAAAATAGGTGGAGTTTTATAACCTTCTTCGCTGCATCTTTTATCATCCTCCTCACTGTAGTACAGACTTTTTATACCATTCGTGCTTATTATCCTCCTTATCACTGAAACTTGGTTCTGTTTACTTGGTGTAATTTCTTTATATATGTATTTGCACTTTTCCTTTCAATAGTGTAAAAAAAAGAATATCAAAGTATGACGATTGAATCAAGTTTTGTGTGACCAGCGTTTTATGCATTTCAATCTTTTTAACCTTGATATCATATATTGAACTCAAGTCATGGTTTGTGTAATATGTAATTCCTTCATTATTTAATTTTTAGTTTGAGTTATGCATTTCATACATAAACATTTCGGACACAAACTCGGTATCCACTTTTAACATTAGTATATTCAAGTTTAAAATTTTATATTTAACTTTAGAACTTAGAACTTTAGATAAATCGAAATATATCAGTTGTCGTGTAAAAATATGATGATTGTTGTAAATAATGTATTGTAAATCTTGAATTACTTGATTATGAATAACTTAACAATTGCACATATAAAGAGAATAAAAGTTAAAGTGAGAATTGTGTTTTAATATGTTTCAGTATATCTGATTTCAATAACTGAAGGTCATATTTATAGAGGCTGGTTGACAAGTTTTAAGTAAGCTATCTAAGTCTTCTTTGAAAGTATCGTAGTTCTTTACTAGTAAGTTTCGTAAGTCTTGCTTAATAAGCTTTACAATTCTTCCTTACTAAGTTTCTTCTCTAAGAAGCTGCGCAAGTCTTCCTCGATAAGTTTTGAGAATCTTGCTCGATAAATTTTATTAGTCTTCTTGATTAAGTTTTGACGATCATTATTATATCATATTATAACACTCCCCTTGATTGTCAAATGCGAGTTTACTACAGAGATTAACTGCCTCGTTAAAATCTTGTAAGGGAAAACCCAGTGGGATAAAAATCTTGACGAAGGAAAAAGAGTACAACCTTTCCCTAGATAACACGTCTCATGATTTGGTATCTTGTTGTAGCAATGATTTCAGCCTTCGCATTCCAATATTATTTCGCAGCTTTTCAAAAGTTGAGTTGGGTAGTGATTTTGTGAGCAAATCAGCCAGATTATCACATGAGCGCACTTGTTGTACATCAATATCACCATTCTCTTGTAGTTCATGTGTGTAGAAGAATTTTGGCAAGATGTGCTTGGTTCGGTCCTCTTTAATATATCCTTCCTTTAATTGTCTAAATACAAGCTGTATTACCTTCAAACAAAACTGTACGACTATCTGAAATATTTGATAATCCACATGATTTTTCGAATTTGTTGGATAACAGTCCTTAGCCAAATACATTCCCTGCTTACTTCATGAATTTCCAATAATTCTACATGGTTTGATTAAATTGTCGTCATAGTCTGTTTTATATATTTCCAAGACATAACAGTGCCACAATATGTGAATAGATAACTTGTTTGTGATTGTCCAAAATGAGCATCTGACATATACCCAACATCTGCATATCCAACTAGCTGCGATGTTGAACTGTTTGGAAAAAATAGTCCAGTATCAATTGTCCCATGAAGATATCTGAATATATGTTTGATCCCATCCCAATGTCTTTTAGTAGGATCAGAACTAAATCTTGCCAAAAAGTTCACATCAAAAGCAATATCAGGTATTGTGTTATTTGCAAGATACATTAGAGCTCTAATAGCACTATGATATGGAACTTCAGACCCAATTGAATCTTCATCTTCTTTTCTAGGTTGTAATGAATCCTTTTCAACTTTGAGTGATCGAACAACCATTCATGTCGTTAGTGGATGAGCTTTGTCCATGTATAACCGATCAAGAATCTTTTCTGTATAAGTGGAATGATGAACAAGTAAACTTGAAGATAAGTGTTCCATCTTTATGCCTAAACAAAATCTTGCCTTTCCCAGATCTTTCATTTCAAACTCAGTTTTCAAATAAGCAACAACATTAGTAATATCCTCGGAAGTACCTATAATATTCAAATCATCCACATATATAGTAATAATAATAAAACCAATTGATGGCCTTTTTAATAAACACACATGGACCCACTTGATTATTAACATACCCATCATTTAAGTCTTCTTTAATAAGTTTTACAATTCTTCCTTACTAAGTTTCTTCTCTAAGAAGCTGCGCAAGTCTTTCTCGAGTTTTGAGAGACTTCCCTATAAGTTTTATGAGTCTTCTTGATTAAGTTTTGACAATCATTATTATATCATATTATAACACTCCACCTTGATTGTCAAATGCGAGTTTACTACATAGATTAACTGCCTCGTTCAAACCTTGCAAGGAAAAATCCAGTGGGATAAAAACCTTGACGAAGGAAAAAGAGTACAGCCTCCCCCTGAATAAAAACATCTCATGATTTGGTATCTTGTTGTAGGAATGATTTCAGCCTTCGCATTCCCATATTATTTCGGAGCTTTTCAAAAGTTGAGTTGGGTAGTGATTTTGTGAGCAAATCAGCCAGATTATCATATGAGCGCACTTGTTGTACATCAATGTCACCATTCTCTTGTAGTTCATGTGTGTAGAAGAATTTTGGCAAGATGTGCTTGGTTCAGTCCCCTGTAATACATCCTTCCTTTAATTATCTAATACAAGTTGTATTACCTTCAAACAAAACTGTAGGACTATCTGAAATGTTTGATAATCGACATAATTCTTGAATGTGTTGGATAACAGTCCTTAGCCAAATACATTCCCTGCTTGCTTCATGAATTGCCAATAATTCTACATGGTTTGATTAAGTTGCCGTTATAGTTTGTTTTGTAGATTTTCAAGAGATAGCAGTGCCACAATATGTGAATAGATAACCTGTTTGTGTTTGTCTAAAATGAGGATCTGACATATACCCAACCTCTGCATATCCAACTAGTTGCGATGTTGAACTATTTGGAAAAAATAGTCCAATATCAATTGTCCGACGAAGACATCTGAATATATATTTGATCCCATCCCAATGTCTTTTAGTAGGATCAGAACTAAATCTCGCCAAAAAGTTCACAGCAAAAGCAATATCAGGTATTGTGTTATTTGCAAGATACATTAGAGCTCCAATAGCACTAAAATATGGAACTTCAGACCCAATTGAATCTTCATCTTCTTTTCTAGGTTAGAATGGATCCTTTTCAACTTCGAATGATCGAAAATCCATTGGCGTCGTTAATGGATGAGCTTTGTCCATGTAGAACCGATCAAAAATATTTTCTGTATAAGTGGACTGATGAATAAGTAAACCTGAAGATAAGTGTTCCACCTGTATGCCTAAAGAAAATTTTATCTTTCCAAGATCTTTCATTTCAAACTTAGTTTTCAAATAAGCAGCAGCGTTATTTAATATCCTCGGAAGTACCTATAATATTCAAATCATTCACATATACAGTAATAATAATAAAACCAATTGATGACCTTTTTAATAAACACACATGGACACACTTGATTATTAACATACCCATTATTTAAGTCTTCTTTAATAAGCTTTACAATTCTTTGTTATTCCTAAACAATCTAACAATAGAATTACAAAAGGGGGGGTTGAATGTAATTCTAGTTTTGTTTTGAAATTTAAGAAACTACTTTATCAAAATATATCAGTGTTTGAATATGCAAGTGTGCGGAATGAAATATGAATGTATTCAAAACACAAAGTTACTAAACACAAAGATTTAAAACTTTCTGGTGGATTGAACTTTCCACCAGAGATATATATCTTGCTTGAGAATTCTGTGATGCAAGAATGCACACAGCTGCTTACAAGTAAATTTACAAGGAGAGAACTAAAAAATTCTTAACATATTATGCCTTATCTATTTCTCAGTTCTTTTGATCGATTTATCTACTTGTTACTCTTGGTTTATATATCACCAAGTTACATGTGAGAAATACAAACTAATAAAACAAAAATATCTAAGTCTAATCACATGCTTCTTCATTTCTCCATCCAGCATCTTTGTATTTCTTAAAGTAAGCATGGAAATGAAAATGCTTCTTTGTTCTCAAAATCCTGCTTATAGGCTGCCACATTTCTTTTGTATACAATCAACCCATGTGACTGTCAAGTCACTATCAACTCCTGTTTGAATTTGTTGTCCGTCGAGACCCTGTTGGATCATCCGTCGAGACTCTGTTGGATCATCCGTTGAATGAGACTTCGGTCATCCGTCGAAGCCTTGTAAAAACATCCGTTGAAAGTATTTCCATAGCAGTTGGATCAATTTTAATTATGCAAAATTACAAGGCATCTAATATATATAATTAACCAACCTATTTTATATATCATTCTTGTAGTCAACATGACTTAGAATATTCTACAACTTCTAGTTCTCTAATGCATTACAGTACACATGTGTGCTACAATATATTTCTACTAAGGTGTTTTGGTAAAATATCAACAAGCCTACAACATATTTCTAACAATCTCCCCCAATTTATGTCTCCTAGAGTTGCAGGCATAAATTTAGAAGGGCTTGATGATAACAAAACACCCTATACAAAAAGATCGTTTAATAATAGATAAAATGACAAGTGCTGCAAATTTTATTGGAAGTTGATAAAAGAAAGTTCATACAAGTTTTACAAGATTTGTTCAAGGTGCTCCTCTAGTCTGAGCAAATTAATCTTTTCTCCTTGAGTTTCTAATCTTCTTTCCCAGTATTTTATTGTTCTCTTCTGTATGGTGTTAGAGTTGTCTGTAGAACTCAGATTCATCTTCATTAGATTGATCCAGCATCTCCTGCATTTCCTTGAGAGTTTCATTGCTTGAAATCTTCAGCTAGTCTTCTAATCTGAAAAATCTTCTGGTTTTATTTTCATCCTTGAACTCCATTAACCAATATGGCCTCAAGTGCACTCTATTCCCAGTGTAAGAAATGGTTAAGACTCTTTGTAGTGCACTTAGGTCTCTCCGGCTTTGTCTTCTTTGTTCAATTTTGTTGAGTATCTCCTTTTTAGCCACCATGGTGAATCCAAAATATTTCTTGATTGCAGAGAATACTTTAACTAAGACAGAGTAGCCTTCATTGAGAATTCTATGAAGAGGCCAAGTAAATTCTTTTTCACCCTTGTATTTACACACTAATCTTTCTGGGAGTCTGTTGTGGGCATCAATAGCTCTCACTTCATCAATCTCATCCATGTAAAGATTTATGTCTGAAAACTCCTTTATGTCACAAATAAAGAGCTAATCTCCTTTGTTGACTGATGGCTTGGGTTTAGATAAGGTTTTGGATTTAAATGGGATAGACTTGACTGGCTTGCTTGGTATGTTCTTTCTTCTTTTAGAGTTGGTTGGTATTGGGATATTCAGCTCAGGAATATGTAGGCTTTCCCAGTCTATTGGTTCATCCTTGGGAATGATTGTTTCTACATGAAAATTCACACCAGGATGGACATTGATTTCAATTTGCTCCAATGTGGGCAAAGTTGGTTGATTTGTAGTAGTATATTGAGTTGGCTTTTGTTCTTCCTCTTCTTCTTCAAATACTAGCTTCCTTTTTGCTCTTTCCTTCCTATAACCCTTTCCTGATTCCTGCTTTGGTTCCTCCAGTTTCTCAGTTTCAGTTAAGATAACAGGCTTCTCACTTTCTGACTTGGTGACAGGCTTCTCAGCTTTTTTCTTTGCTTCTAAGGCAACCTGTCTTTTATGATGCTTGAGACTCAATTTTTCTTCTTTCTTGGCTTCTCCAAATTGAGGATGTCCAGCCATCACACAAATTAGTTTTCCATGCCTGTAGATTTTAGCTATTCTTTTCTTCAAGACTGAGTCTCTTGGATCTTTATGATTGGAAATGGAGTGTCCAAGCAGTTTCTTTTCATTAGGTTGAGGAATTGCATAGACTAGGTCCAAAGGATTCTTGTTTGAATATTTTGATGAATGATTCTTGGGCTTCAAAATCACAGTGACCTTTTGATGTCTTGTAGTTAGGTTTGACCTATTTCCATATTCTTCAAGCTCATTTCACTTATTAGAATCTATCTCAATTGTGTGAAGTGCTTCACATATTTGTTTTGATTTTCAATTGGACCAAATACCTTTTCAATTTTCTCATCAATTTTCTTCATTTGATCTTTTAGCTTGAGTTCAGCTGCTGCAATGTTGATCAAGTCAATGTTGTCTAAAACTGGTGGATTTGAGAAAGTAATGGTTGAAACAATTAATTTGCTGACTTGAATGTGCACATCCTTCTCCCCCTCACTAACTTGGACAACTGCATCCTTCTCCCCCATTTTATTATCATCAAGTAATGCAGGGGTTGAAGTTTGAGAAACCACCAATTTTTTAGAAGGAGTGTCTGATGGACTTGGTTGACAAGCACCTTGGTAATAGAATTCTCCACTGCTGTTAGCCTAGAGTCCAAAGAATCAATTTTGCTACTCAAGTCATAGTCCTTCCTTATTTTCTGGAGGATGTCTTTCATTGTTGATTCAAGAAGTTTATACTCCATTCTGTCATTGATATCCTTCTTGACTTGCTCAATATTGGTCTTGATGTCATCCACATCTTGACTCTGTTTGAGAGATTGAATCTTATGCAGTTGTAGAGATTCTAGATGGGCTTGGAGAAGACATTTGGTATTGGCATCTGTAGTGGCTTGAAGAGCTGATTGAGTTTGATGGATAAGCTTGAATATAGTAGATTTAAAATGATGATCAGTGTAGTCCTTGTTAAACATCCAGGCTGGAGTGCTTGTGATTGAGCTAGGTCCTGCATCTCCCCCTATGTTCATGCCATCATCTTCCTCATTAGAAGCATCTCCAAGAGAGCCACTATAATCTAACTCAAGATCATCACCAGCTGTAGGTGGAAGAGAGTTGATTGCATCCTTGGCTCTTAGCATAGAAGTTGTTTTGTACACCAAGTTTAAAGTCCTCTCAGCAGCCTCATTATCCTGTCCATCTAAAATTTGATATGCTGGAACACAATGACTAAATGTCTCAGCATCAAAAGAAACAAAATCTAAAACAGTTTGATATTCTTGCTGAAATAGCTGCTTCTTTTTTCCATCACTGACATCCTTTAACTCATTAGCAGTGGGCTCTTCCCATTCTTTTGTTCTACCTGCTTTTCTCTTATTATCTCTCTTTTCTTGCATCAAGGGCTCCCCTTGGCTTCCCACCCTCACACCCTCACCTTCACCATCTAAGGTGGGACTCCTCTCACTCACTTTTGCCATGCTGGAAGAAATAACATGCATTTGATCACTCTTTTCCTCTCCTTTTTCCTGAGAGCAACTCAGCCTCTCACTCAGTTCACTCCCTTCCCTCGATCCTAAGAGTGATTGAACAACCATAAAGTTATCTACACTAGTAACATGTTTGGAAATTTCAAGTTGTGTAGAAACTTCCAAAGGATGAGAAACATCCGTCGAAATAGTAGTTGTGAATGTCGACGAATAATTGATGTGAAGCTTATCCGTCGAGAGATAATCACTAGTCGACGGATGAGGAATATCCATTGAGAGAGTAAAAATGATAGAGGTAAGTGTAATATCCGGGATATATCGTGTAATTATTTTTGATATTATTATGTGTGCCCAGTATCTATTCTGTGAGTTAATTGTTAAGTGTTATCTGTACTTGAATATTCAAAAATAATATTAATTGAGTATTTTAATTTTTATATGTCCAAAATAAAATATAGATAATTGTCATATCTTCCTAATTATTTTTATGTTGATTTATGGATTTATAAGAATCATATGAAATTTCTAAAATCTTTTTCCGGGTAATTAAAATCTATTTTATAAAAACAGGAACCAACCGACGTCAACCGTTGTTACGTTTTTGGAACCCGAAACTCTTTCGAGAACTCCTTCCTACCCTAATTGTAATATTCCGAGCATATTCCATGTTTCGACTTTTTCGATCCGGCGTACGGGTTGTCCTGCGTGGGTCCCGGCGCAATATTTTCGATACAATATTCGTTTCGGTAAATCAATAAAACCCGTATTTTCGATAAACGGGAGCTTTTTATTAAACTATCCCAATTATCACTTCGTAATACGTGTAACCAGGCGCTGAGACCAAGACCGCAGTACAAATTGTACTAATTTGGATAATTATCCCGAAAACCGATACCGTTTGGATCAGTTTTTACAAATAAACGTACCGTTTTATATCCGGAATGATCCAACGGGATACTAATTTTCCATAATTATAAATAGCCTTTTACCGTATTTTATTTCGTATCAAAATCATTTGCAGATAGTTAATTATATAATTTTCAGAGAAAAACCCTAATTACATAAACTGTTCTAAGAATCAAACAGCAAAACGAAGGCGTTACCAATCTCTGTTTTTAAAGCTTGAGTAACCAAAACGAAGGATTTGAGGTGTTCTATCAGATTCTGAGCTTTGTTTCACTGCAGAAATTAAGGTTATTTTTCTAAAAATTTAATTATTTTCGAATTTATTTTATTAAAAATATGAATTTTTGTTCGGATGATTGTTTGTATGATTTGATGATTTCATGTTGTAGAGCTTGTTTTCTTGATGATTTTCATATGTCATACGTCTGATTTGGAGTTCAATAACATGTTCAAATTTGAGTTTAATTTTCGAATTTCAAAATTAGGGTTTATAACCCGTATGAATGTTTTCAATTGAAATTTGGGGGTTTTTGATTCTGGGGTTATTAGCTGTTGATTTATAGTGGGTTGTGTTCCTTATAAAATTTGCAATCGATTGATATATAGCTCGTTAACAGAGGATGCTTGAATCGAAGGGAGTTGTGTTTTAAAGATTTGCGATGTTCGCCGGAAACCGGCGATGTTCCTGGCCAATTTCCGGCCAGAACAGGGATGATTAGAATATTTTGAATGCATGAACAAGTTCCTGGTGTTGTGTAGTGTTGATCTGGAGGTGTTGGTGGGGTGAGGACGCCGGGAACGTGTTCTCCGGCCACCCCCGACTTTTTCCGGCGACTGGACTGCAAAATTTCAGTTTGGTCCCTACAGTTTTGAAAACGATACAGTTAGGTCCCTGAAGTTTCCAGACTTTGCAAATTTAGGATTCCTTTTTATAAAATGTTTAAAAATCATATTTCCTATTTATTTTTATTATAAAAATTCATTTTTAATATCTAAAAATTCTGAAAATTATTATTTTAATTCAAAAATAAATCTGAATTAATTAGTTAATTAATTTCAGTTAATTAATTTCAGTTAATTTTTAATTGATTAATTAGTCAATTAATTCGAAAATTAATTGATTAATTGATTTAATTAATTATTAATTGATTTTAATTAGTTATTTAATTATTTAAAAATGATTTAAAAATTCCGAAAAATAGTTTCGAGCTTTAAAATATTATTCTAAATTATTTCCAAGGCTCGATAATTATTCTAAAATTGTTTCGGAGCCAGAATGGGCCAACCGAACCCTGTTTATTAACCCGAAATTGATCCAACGACCCGTTTTAATTCCGAAAAATGTTTTAAAAATCATTTTAAATACCCGAAAGCATATTTATGACCCGAGACTTCTTTATAGATGATATGTCAATGATTACGTGATGTATTATGTGTTATACGTGACCTGTTGTTTGACTATCGGTCTATATATTCGGTGTTTACTTGGTTATTGCATAGATTTCAATCCGTTAATCGGATTTGGGTAAAACGAAGGGTAGATAGAAGTATGTGTTGAATAGAATCCTGTGAGTTGATGATTGATAGATGCTTATGATATGTGAGTAGAAGAGGCAAGGCGTAGGAAAGGGAAACAGGTAGTTGAGGAGTAAGACGATTGTGATTGAAAGCAAGTGCATGATAATAAGCTAATATCAGGCAAGTGTTCTGAACTTTCTCGAGATATTGTAATTCTTGATAATCTTGTTGACATTACAAGTGCTTTGAAGAATGGAAACCTAAATCCTGATTTCAGTTATTGTTCTTGAGCTATGAACCATATTCTTTCTAAGCCATTGATTATTGTATACCCAAACACGAACCACAAATCTACGATACTACTCCACAAATACATATAAACTAAATATCAGACACTGAACTGAATTATTATATACTCAATCCATGATATCTTATGCTTTGAAAGCCCAAATCTTTGAAACCTTGAAACGTTGATTCCTTTGTTATCCAATTCTTTCATTACCCAGCATTCAAGCTTTGAAAGTACCTTGTTGATCCTTACAAGGATTGAAACCCTTTCATTGTTAAACATTTATTATTGTTAATGATTTCGGTTATTGTTTATTATTGCATATTCTGTTATTATGTTAGAATTAGATTGTTTTTATAAAATTGTGGACCAGATTCGTGGTCAGACCATATAATGGTCAAGTTAGGCCAATGTGTGCCTTGGATCCAGTAGTTAGAGCAATGCTGTGTGCCTTGCTCGGGGTTAGTGCGTGACTGATCAGCAGCCTAACCTTGGTTTTAAATTAAAAGTATAATATCCAATTCTAAATCATAATCCATTGTTCACTTGATATCATAACCATATTCACCTGATGATCATTATTCTCAGTTTTGTCATTATGACTTGCTGAGCTAGTTAGCTCATTTGTGCGATGTTGTTTATATTCTTTCCAGTTAAAAAGGAACCAGTTGGTAAAAAGGATCCCCAGTCCAGCGCGAGAGCTAGGGGTTCAGGTTGAGAAAGCTGAGTTAGTAGGCTTCTTTTGGAATAATTTAAGTTTGTAGAAAGTTGTAATAATGTTTAATACTCAATTTGAGTTTGAAATAGTTGGGATTTGAACGGTTTATAATATATTAGTGTGTTTGGCTTGTGTGCATACTTTAACCTGTTGCGGTCCGTGATGGTTGGTAAGTAGGGTCATTGCATATATTATTATTATCTTTATTATTGTTATAAGTAGGTTATAATTAAGGTGTGTGTGTGGACCCCAAACATCTGACCCGGGTTTGGAGGGCGTCACAGTAAGAGTTGAAACTACTGTAAAATCTGTGATGATTGATTTAAAATTATGCATAGATTTCTCAGTAGAATCAGAAAGAAATGGCAAGTGAGCCAACAAATCATCTATAAGATGATACTCACTTGCTTTGGATTTTGGCTCCTCCATGAGTTTCAAAGATGGAGAATTAGAAATTGATGTGTTAATCATGTCCACAGCCCGCGAGTTTGTGGGATAATTGTGTGGGTGGGGTGTTTCAATTGTTAGAGATTTTGGCTGTGACTCCACATTTATTGGAGGCAAATCAACTTGACTTTATGATGGCGCAATAACTGAGTCTTGGACTACAGTTGGCACTCTGTGTGTGCCCTGTGACTCCCCTATAGGTTTAGATTTCGTCTTTCTTATATAAGTTTAAGGTTGGTCTCTGTCCCTTCCCCTTTGGCCTGTGCTCTTGGTTGAGATCTTGTTTCAATAGTCACATCCTTTTGGGAGCATGTAACTAATAATGATCTTAATTCCTTATTAAGAACTACAGTTTGTTGGGAGACTGCAGTGAGGCTGGTTTGGGTCACACAAACCTTACTCTCCTTATCCTTAGGGTTTTTTTGATTTCACACTGTCCCTCACCTTCTTTACCACCCTTCACACCCCCCTCTTGTTCTTTGGTAGTTTTTAAAACTAGTTTCTTTTGAGAGGAACTAGAGTGGAGTTTCCTTGACTTGGATTTAGAAATTTTGGATTTTGTGTCTTGGGTTGGCATCTGTTTGGTCACTGTCACAGAAGCAATAGCCATAGTTGTTTGCAAAGAAACTTGAGGTTTGGAAATAGTAGAGACAGAAACATTTACCTCACTTACGTGAGGTGCCTCCATGATTGGAAAGTAGTTGAGAGGTACCTCATTGTGGAGATTATTCCTGTTAAGATCGGCAAGTACCCTCTTTTTTTGGACCCAACAATCAAGCTTATTTGTTGGGTTCTCAATCAAGAGGTCCTTAGACACATGGTTTTCTAGCATCATAATAAACCTAGCATAGTATATGTTTTTAGACCTCTTCTTAATGTCTCCTAACTTATACCCTAGTTCATACATGACAAAACTACTGAAATTGAAGTACTTGTCACTTAAAAGCATGTAAAGCATGTTAAACATAGAGTAATTAACTGCATCAAAATTGCTAATCTTTCCTAAAAATGCTTTAATAAAAGAGTCAAAGAGAAAGCTCCACTCTTTCCTAAGGCCCATTCTCCCAACCTCGCCTAATTTGGCAGGATTTAGAGAATAACCCATAGACACAAGCATAGTGCTCACATTTGTGTCTGTGTGTGGAACAAGTGTGTTGTTTTCAGGTAAATGAAAACATGCTTGAATTTCATCACAATTAATGCAATAGCCATTACCTTTGAGAGAGAAGGTAATGGCCTTATCTTTAGAGTTGAACACTACAATAATCCAAATCTCCTCCACAACTTCACAGTGGATAACTGGAGATTCAAGCATCGCATAGCTTAGTTTGCAACTTTGAATGAAGTCCATCATCTTGTGATAATCCTCATAAGAAGCAATATCTTTGTTCACCAGTGCTACGAAGTTATTATTTTCATAAACAAATCCAGATTGGGACATAATTTTGACTACAAGTGCCATTTTTGTGATTGAAAGCAGTTACAGAGAAAAGGGGTTTTGTTTTGGAGACGAAGAGAGTAAAATGCTTTGAGAAAGATAAAAGTAAAATGAGAAATGAAAGGGGGCTTTTATACTTTCTCATAAATAAACAAGTAAAAATTGAAAAGTACAATAAAGTACCCAAATAAATTTTCCCAAAATAGCCGTTTAAAAAAGAAATAAACTATATAAATTCTAGAGATTATCCATCGACATATACTTACATACTGTAAGTAAATTTGAAGGATAAGGTATAGAATTAACGGTCATAATTAGAGCAATTCAACGAATATAGATTAAACAGATATCTGTCGAGATAAAAAGTACCCACAAAAATATTTTTATTTTTAACAGATGATAAAATTCAACGAATATTCAATTTCAACGGATAATGAACATCCGTCGAGATATAAATTTTGACTTATCCAGGACACTAACTTATTTCCTTGAAATTGACAGGTTCCTGTTGTACTTTTTCTATCTATTTTACAACCTGCATAATCTGCATCTGAATAACCAATTAGATCAAAACCAGAATCTCTAGGATACCAAATGCCAAGTTTTGGTGTTCCTTTGAGATATATAAAAATTCTATTAATAGCTACTAAATGTGATTCTCTAGGATCAGCTTGAAATCTAGCACAAAGACAAATATTAAAAATTATATCCGGCCTACTAGCAATTAAATATCAAAGTGAGCCAACCATGCCTCAATAAATTGAAATGTCCACAAACTTTTCAGTAGTGTTCAATTAGTTTAGTGGCAGTGGCCATAGGAGTTTTTGCAGATGTGCAATCCATTAAGTCAAACTTCTTTAAAAGATCATAAATATATTTGGTTTGACTAATGAATATTCCATCACTAACTTGCTTAACTTGTAAACCAAGAAAGTAAGTTAGTTCTCCCATCATGCTCATTTCATATTTACTTTGCATCAATTTGGCAAACATTTTGCAAAGTTTCTCATCTGTAGAGTCAAATATAATATCATGTACATAAATCTGAATACGTATACTAGAGCCATTAACATTCCTAACGAAAAGAGTTTTGTCAACAATACCTCTTGTGAAATGATTTTCTTAAAGAAACCTTGACAAGGTGTCATACCAGGCTTTAGGTGATTGCTTCGAACCATACAGTGCTTTCAAAAGATGGTTGATATAATCAGGAAAGTTGGCGTCTTCAAAACTAGGAGACTGACTGACATAGACTTCCTCCTCCAAATCTTCATTCAGAAATGCACTTTTTGAAAGATATATGTCCTAAGTCCAATCATGTATGAGGATTTAGGAATAACTTTTATGTAATCTGTTTTAATTTCATTGATATTAATAAAAGACTTGTTTTGTTTTTATTGCAGGCTCTATCAATTTTAAGTGTTTAAATAAAATATAACACAGTTTAGAGTAAAGCTTTTCATGGATTGTGATGAGATCATAATAATGAGACCTAAAAGATGATAACTCTAAACTTAAATAGTTCCTGGTCATAGGATTACTAACTGGTAATTAATAATCTGCAAAGATCGGTACATACTATGTTTGCTTCATTATGAAGGATGTCTGTTCTCATAGACATTTGTGTGGTGACACTATAGCTAGTATGTAGGTGCTTATTATAGAATAAGTTCACTGAACATGACTCACACAGCTGAACAACTGATGGAGTTCACTCGCGTGTCAGCAGTTGTTCACATAGTGATAGTTGTACAAGTATCCTTAGACTTGAGGTCATCATAGTCATCTTATGTACACTGAACTATGCTTTGGTTTAGTTCTTAGTCTCTAGGGACAATTATAAGGGCTCTATTGGGTATAGGAATTTGTACACGAAGATAGTGTATGATCAATAAAGGATCTACCCCTTCCAGTGAAGGAAGAGAATGTTCAATGCTGATCCACTTATGCTAGTTCAGGAATCTCTGGCCAGAGTGAATGAAATTAGAAAGGAGTTTCTAATTTACATTAAATAGAACTAAGCATAGTGAATGGGAAAGCAAGTGATTAAATAAGATAGGCTTGACACAAGTTCCATGCCTTATATTTAATCGTGACATTGCAGGGTAGAAGGAATTGATTGTACAGTAACTACTCATTGAATAGGTTCTTGGTATTCTAAACAGTGAATTCGTATTATCCGGATAGCCGCGATATGCTCAGAAGTATCCCTCACGATGTAGAATAAATATGATTAATTAATTAATCATATTTAATGAATTAGAGAATTTATATAAATAATGATAAAATAGTTTTATTATTATTTATTTCTACTACCGGCTTAATATTGAACCTACAGGGTCACACCATAAAAGAGAATGATTTAATGATGGAGGAATTAATTAATAATGGCTGATAATTATTTATTTATGAAATAAATAATTAATTGGCAAATTTAATAATTGATTAAATGAGATTTAATTGATTATAAATTAATTAAGAAAAAGTTCTTAATATTATTAATTAAGAATTTAATTTTTGGAAATTAAATCGAGAGAATTATTTCTAAAGTGTTTTAATTATTAGTGAGAATAATAAAGGGTTAATAATAATAATAATAATATTTTATGGGAAAATTTTCACCTGAAAATTTTGCGTATAAATATACTATTATAAACCCTATTTTTGCCTCAACCTAAAAAATTACAAAACCCTAATTCTCTCCACCTCCTCCTCCTTCATTACATCGATTTCTTGGTGGATACCGGTGGAGTGCTTCACACTTGAGGAGCAGCTGCTAGGGATCTCCGCTCGTTGTTCTTGGATCACTTTAAATGTTAGAAATCGATCCCCTATATTTTAATCACGATTTGTATGCTTTTATTTGGATTTTATAGCAAGAAAATTATTTTACCATGCTTCTGTGATAGATAAAATCCTACAATGGTATCAGAGCATAGGTTGTATGCATATAGATCTGTGATAAAAATTTCAGAATTTTATATGTTTGTATGAATTAATTATGATTTTTACAAGTTATATCACGGATTAATTATGACTGATTAGAAATTGTTTCTCAGAATTATTTTGACTGTAGATCTGGGTTCTACAAGTGTTGTAGATCGTCTGGGTATTTTTTTTATAATTTTGTGATGTATGGATTAATTGTTATGAATTTTTGAAGTTGTTTTAATTAAATTTGTAATTAAATAAATATATATATATATATAATCTGTAAAGTGTATATATATGGTTTCTTGGTGCTGTGGCTTTTAAAGCTTTAATGGTGGCACGGAAAGAGAGAAGGCAGCACATTTTTCTATGCGAAACTAGAACAGCGGCTTTAATGGTGTCAGACACGCGCAGGTCAATGGTCAGCGTAGTGCTGACGTCATGCTGACATCATCAGATGACGTCATGCTGACATCAGCTCAGGGTTTTGGGCGCGTGCGGTGCATGTGCTCGTGGAGGCGCGTGGACGACAGTCTGACACGCGCCCGATAGCGCGTGTTGGCGTGGCGGCGTGTGGGTTTTCTTCTCGGGGCGCGTGTGGCGCGTGCTTGGTCAGAATGAGGCGTGCTTGGTGCCGTTGGATTCGTCTTTTCGAGACGCATCTAATGGTATATTATATGATATTTTCTGAAATTATTTCGAACTGTTTATAGCTAACCGTAGTGTTATAAAGCTATTTTTGACTGTTTTAATTGCTTTTAAATGCCTCATGTGATACATAGAGATGTATAATGCTTAGACCAATATGCTACATGATGTAACATGCCTACCTTTACATTTATTCATGCTTATATATGTGATATATGCTTAGTTTATCATGCGATGATAGATTTAGGTGAACTTAATTAACATAAGGCGTTTATTAGATAATCTAGTATAGTGAAATTGTTTCATGACCTTAATATAAATATTATGAATACGATCATGAGATTCTTGTGTTTATGAAACACGTAATTGAATATGAATTTTCAATATTTAGAGAAAGGATGATTCTGTCAACAACAGATTTCTATCTGTAAGAAAGGGTTATTAAGTGACGCCTCTTGACAATGCTCCACCCGATCTGGGAATCATCTGATTATCGATTATTGATTTGAAATATTTAATTTAAAAGGAAGAATCTCTTTATAATATGATTATGATTGTAACGTAATATAATCCCTTTAAAATTAAATAATATCAAGTAGTAAATGGCCAATGACACAACGAGCTTGTGTCGGTCATAGCCTTCCAACATGATAGAAAGTGGTTCTTATTTTTAAATCATTGTCGTTTCGTGCTACAGCCGAGGGCTTTGATTTCGAAATAAGAAATACTTGTCTATTACATAGAGATGTGTACATTGAATTAAGATCTAAAGGTCGTTACGTGCTACAGCTGTGGGCCGTTGGAGACTGATTCAATTGTATGAAATGTTGGGTTAAACTTGACTTAGAATATTGAGTTTATCGTGCCACAACCGTGACTCAATTATTCAAGAGGCTAAAGTTATATTAGGGAATAACATAAGATGTAATTGACAAGGGTTGTCTGCCTATTGAACATCACATGATGTTTCGTGCTACAACCGAGGTTGTGTGATGGAATGTAGGATCCCTATTCCCGCTAGCATTATGAATGCTTAATTTTCACTTAGGGGTTGAATAAATTAGATAAACTAGTGGGAGACACTTATGAATAAAGACCCGATTCATATATTGTTTTGAAATAAAATTGAATATTTGCTAAGTGTTGTTATATGTTTATCATTTACAAATTTACTATATTCGTCATGTCTTCTGCACTATCACTCCTGAGCATACTAGATGCTCACAAGTTGATTGGTCCTAATTTAGCTGTTTGCTTTTACTGTAACAAGTTAGGGCACTGGAAGAGGAACTGTAAGGTTTACCTTGCAGAATTGAAGAAGAAGAAGGGTAGTGAGACTACCGCTTCTGATTCAGGCATGTTCATGATCGAAGTTAATATGTCACTAGGTCAAATTTCTACTTGGGTACTAGATACCGCCTGTGGTTCTCATATTTGCAATTCGTTGCAAGGACTAAAGGGAAGTAAGACTCTTGAAAAAGATGAGGTGATTCTACGTATGGGCAATGGAGCAAGGGTTGCGGCCATATCTGTAGGATCATTTAGTTTACATATGCCTACGGGCAAGACTATTATTCTGAATAATTGTTATTACGTTCCCTCTATTGTGAGGAATATTATTTCTATTCCTATGTTGGATTTGGATGGTTTTTCATTTATTATTAAGAATAATGAATGTTCTATTCTTAGAAATAATGTTCTTTATGGACGTGGTATTTTAAATAATGGTATGTATGTATGTGACGTAGAGCATGATTTACTTCAGATTGAACAAACTAACAAAAGAAAACGAGATGATGAAAATCTGACCTATTTATGGCACTGTAGGCTAGGTCATATTAGTGAAAATAGACTT
This sequence comes from Apium graveolens, assembly GCF_009905375.1. Classification (NCBI taxonomy): domain Eukaryota; kingdom Viridiplantae; phylum Streptophyta; class Magnoliopsida; order Apiales; family Apiaceae; genus Apium; species Apium graveolens. The sequence continues at coordinate 128,340,586 of NC_133656.1, forward strand.
CAGACATTGCATAAGGAAGGGTTACTTGACCCCTTTGATTTTGAATCATATCCTACATGCGAGTCTTGTCTATTGGGTAAAATGACCAAATCTCCATTTAATGGACATGGAGAGAGGGCTGCAGATTTGCTAGGATTGGTACACACAGATGTATGTGGACCAATGTCTACGCAAGCCATGGGTGGATTTTCATACTTCATTACTTTCATAAATGATAGATCTAGATTCGGATATGTGTATTTGATGAAACACAAGTTTGAAGCCTTTGAAAAGTTCAAAGAATATATACATGAAGTGGAGAAACAAACCAAACATTGTATTATAACTCTTCGATCAGATCGAGGTGGTGAATACTTGAATGGAGAGTTTCTAGATTATCTCAAAAAATGGTATAGTCTCCCAGTGGACTCCTCCATATACTCCACAGTTGAATGGGGTATCTGAAAGGAGAAATCGAACTTTGTTAGACATGGTTCGGTCCATGATGAGCTATGCGAATCTTCCAGTATTCCTATGGGGTTATGCATTGGAAACCTCAGCATATTTACTGAATAAGATGCCTTCCAAATCTGTTCCTCAAACTCCATATGAGATATGGAAAGAAAGGAAACCGAGTCTTAAACACGTTAAGATTTGGGGATGTCCAACTTATGTCAAGAAAGTTGACCCAGATAAGCTGGAATCTCGATCCGTAAAATGTAATTTTGTGGGATATCCTAAAGAGACTTTGGGGTATTACTTTTACACCGATCATCGGGTGTTTGTCTCCAGACATGCTACCTTCTTGGAAAAGTAGTTTGTCCTTGAAGGAAACAGTGGGAGCAAAATTGAACTTGATGAAGTTCAAGAAGCACAAACTATTACGAATCAAGTGGAAACACCTGTTCAGACTGAACAACCTTCTGTGGAACAGCCTATTCGTAGGACAGGGAGAGTGTCTCACCAATTTGAAAGGTATTATGGCATTGTCATTGAGAATGGCAATGAGTTGTCAATCATTGATGATGACGACCCTGTGTTTTATAATGAGGCTATGAGTAGTGTTGACTCAGAGAAATGGCATAGTGCCATGAAATCCGAGATGGAATCTATGTATACCAACCAAGTATGGACTCTGGTTGAGGCGCCTGGAGGTGTTAAGCCTATTGGGTGCAAGTGGGTATACAAAAGAAAGATTGGAGCAGATGGCCAGGTGGAGACCTATAAGGCCAGACTCATGACAAAAGGATTCAAACAAAGGCAAGGGATTGACTTTGATGAAACTTTTTCGCCTGTAGCCCTGTTAAAATTAATTCGGATTTTGCTTGCGATTGCTGCTTACTATGACTATGAGATCTGGCAAATGGACGTGAAAACGGCCTTCCTCAATGGGGAACTTGAGGAGGAATTGTGTATGACACAACCGGAGGGTTTTCTTTCCAAGAGAAATGAACACCTAGTGTGTAGGCTGCTGCGAACCATATATGGTTTAAGGCAAGCTTCTCATAGATGGAACATCCGTTTTGATGAGACAATCAAAGAGTTTAGTTTTATAAAAAACATAGATGAACCATGTGTCTACAAGAAGGTTAGTGGGAGCACGGTAACATTTCTTGTATTGTATGTAGATGACATACTTCTTATAGGAAATGATATACCGATGCTGCAATCAGTCAAAGTATGGCTATCAAAGAACTTCACCATGAAGGACTTGGGAGAAGCATCCTACATTCTCGGTATGAAGATCTATAAAGATAGATCTAGAGGAATTGTAGGTCTTATTCAGGGTACATACATCCAGAAAGTGCTTAAAAGGTTTAGCATGGAAAACTCCAAAAGAGGTCTCATACCGATGAGCCATGGAGTGTCCCTTTCCGAGAAAATGTCTCCTAAGACACCTGAGGAAAGAGAGCGTATGAGTATGATTCCTTATGCTTCAGCAATAGGATCTATCATGTACACGATATTGTATACTAGGCTTGATGTTGCTTATTCAATTAGTGTGACGAGCAGATATCAGTCCAATCCAGGTGAAGACCACTGGAAAGCAGTGAAAAACATCCTTAAGTACTTGCGAATGACTCATGACATTTTTCTTGTTTTTAGTGGTGAATCTGAGTTGAAAATAGAGGGTTATACTAACTCTAGTTTTCAATCAGAAAGTGATAGCAAATCCATGTCAGGGTACGTGTTTACTCTGAATGGTGGTGTGATTAGTTGGAAGAGTTCCAAACAGTCTACAACGGCTGACTTCACAGCGGAAGCAGAATATATAGCTGCAAGTGAGGCTGCAAAAGAAGCCGTTTGGATGAGGAAATTTGTTTCTGAGTTGGGAGTTGTTCCTAGCATTGAAGAGCCTATTGTGTTGTATTGTGATAACAACGCAGCAATAGCACAAGCCAAGGAACCTAGGTCTCATAAAAATTCCAAACATGTCTTGCGGCGCTTTCATCTGATTAGGGAGATTGTTGAAAGAGGAGATGTCAACGTCGAGAGAGTTGACACACAAAACAACATAACAGACCCTTTAACAAAGCCACTTTCTCAAAGTCACTTTGATCGTCATAAAGACAAGATGGGTATTAGATACCACAGTGATTGGCTTTAGTACAAGTGGGAGATTGAAAGAGATATGTCCTAAGTCCAATCATGTATGAGGATTTAGGAATAACTTTTATGTAATCTGTTTTGATTTCATTGATATTAATAAAAGACTTGTTTTGTTTTTATTGCGGGCTCTATCTATTTTAAGTGTTTAAATAAGATATACCACAGTTTAGAGTAAAGCTTTTTATGGATTGTGATGGGATCATAATAATGAGACCTAAAAGATGATAACTCTAAACTTAAATAGTTCCTGGTCGTAGGATTACTAACTAGTAATTAATAATCCGCAAATATCGGTACATACTATGCTTGCTTCATTATGAAGGATGTCTGTTCTCATAGATATTTGTGTGGTGACACTATAGCTAGTATGTAGGTTCTTATTATAGAATAAGTTCACTAAACATGACTTACACAGCTGAACAACTGATGGAGTTCACTCACGTGTCAGCAGTTGTTCACATAGTGATAGTTGTACAAGTATCCTTAGACTTGAGGTCATCATAGTCATCTTGTGTACACTGAACTATGCTTTGGTTTAGTTCTTAGTCTCTAGGGACAATTATAAGGGCTCTACTGGGTATAGGAATTTGTACACGAAGATAGTGTATGATCAATAAAGGATCTACCCCTTCCAGTGAAGGAAGAGAATGTTCAATGCTGATCCACTTATGCTAGTTCAGGAATCTCTGGCCAGAGTGAACGAAATTAGAAAGGAGTTTCTAATTTACATTAAATAGAACTAAGCATAGTGAATGAGAAAGCAAGTGATTAAATAAGATTGGCTTGACACAAGTTCCATGCCTTATATTTAATCGTGACATTGCAGGGTAGAATGAATTGATTGTACGGTAACTACTCAGTGAATAGGTTCTTGGTATTCTAAGCAGTGAATTCGTATTATCCGGATAGTCGCGATATGCTGAGAAGTATCCCACACGATATAGAATAAATATGATTAATTAATTAATCATATTTAATGAAATAGAGAATTTTTATAAATAATGATAAAATAGTTTTATTATTATTTATTTCTACTACCGGCTTAATATTGAACCGACAAGGTCACACCATAAAAGAGAATGAATTAATGGTGGAAGAATTAATTAATAATAGCTGATAATTATTTATTTATGAAATAAATAATTAATTGACAAATTTAATAATTGATTAAATGAGATTTAATTGATTATAAATTAATTAAGAAAAAGTTCTTAATATTATTAATTAAGAATTTAATTTTTGGAAATTAAATCAAGTGAGAGAATTATTTCTAAAGTATTTAGAAAAAGGATTAATAATTAAAAGGTGTTTTAATTATTAGTGAGAATAATAAAGAGTTAATAATAATAATATTTTATGGGAAAATTTTCAGCTGAAATTTTTTCCTATAAATATACTATTATAAACCCTATTTTTGCCTCAACCTAAAAATTTATAAAACCCTAATTCTCTCCACCTCCTCCTCCTTCATTACATCGATTTCTTGGTGGATACCGGTGGAGTGCTTCACACTTGAGGAGCAGCTGCTTGGGATCTCCGCTCGTTGCTCTTGGACCGCTTTTAAAGGTTAGAAATCGATCCCATATGTTTTAATCACGATTTGTATGCTTTTATTTGGATTTTATATCAAGAAAATTATTTTACCATGCTTTTGTGATAGATAGAATCCTACACTTTTAACATCCATTTGATAGAACTTGAAATTGGCATGGGCTGCATAGGCTAGAAAGATTCTAATGGCTTCAAGTCTTGTAACAAGAGCAAATGTCTCATCAAAATCTATTCCTTCTTGTTGACAATAGCTTTTGGCAACCATTATAGCTTTGTTCCTGACTACTATGCCATTTTCATCCATCTTATTTCTGAATACTCATTTGGTGTCAATAGAATTTTTGCCTTTAGGTTTGGGTACCAGCTTCCATACCTTATTCCTTTGAAATTGGTTTATCTCTTTCTGCATAGCTAAAACCCAATCAGGATCCAACAAAGCTTCTTCTACCTTCTTTGGCTCTTCCTGTGATAGGAAGCTGCTAAATAGACATTCTTCTTGAGTTGCTTTTCTTGTTTGTACTCTTGAAGATGCATCACCAATAATTAATTCAAACGGGTGATCTCTAGTCCATTTTCTTTTTTGTGGTATATTAGCTCTAGATGAAGAGGCCTCAAAGTTGTAGTGATGTGTGACTGAGTTTTGATTAGAAGAAACTCCCCCTGAGTTTGTGGATCTTTGACTTAAAGTTGGGGTTCTTACCGTGTGTGATCTATATTGACTTTCAACTCCTATTGATTGCTCAACAGATGTTGAATTTTGCCTTTCAACGGATGATATAGTTTTTCTATCAACGGATGATGCACCTTGTCTCTCGACGGATGTAGAATTATGTGCTTCATTTATTTCTGACTTTTCTGCTTTATCTTTAGAGATTATTTCTTTATCACTTTCATCATCACTATCATCATCGTTCATCTCAACATTGCCAAATTTGAGGCTTTCATGGAAACCTTCATCTTGCAGTCCTTCGATCTTCTTATCATCAAACATAACATGTACAGATTCCAGAACAATGTTGGTTCTGAGATTGTAGACTTTTTATGCTTTTTCAACTACATACCCAACAAAAATACCTTCATCTGCTTTGGCATCAAACTTTCCATGCTGCTCAGTTTAATTCCTTAGAAAATAGCATTTGCATCCAAAGACATGAAGAAAGTTTAGTGTTGGCTTCCTGTTCTTGAATAATTGAGAAGGAGTCATACATTTTGCTTGATTGACCAAAGAAAAATTCTGAGTGTAGCATGCAGTATTTACATTTCTTCCCAAAAGTAAGTTGGTAACTTTGATTCTTCTAGCATTGTCCTTTCCGCTTCAGTAAGAGTTCGGTTCTTTTGTTCCACCACTTCATTTTGTCGTGGAGTCCTTGTTGCTGAAAACTCATGCATGATCCCATTTTCTTCATAAAATAACTTTATTACAGAATTCTTGAACTCAATTCCATTGTCACTCCTGATTCTTCTAACTTTGAGGTTAGGATGATTGTTGACTTGCCTTATATAATTGATAATGATTTCACTAGCTTTATCTTTAGATTTTAGGAAATAAATCCAAGTGAACTTTGAGAAATCATCCACAATCACTAGACAATATCTTTTCTTTGAGATTGAAAACACATTGACTGGTCCAAACAAGTCCATGTACAATAATTATAGAGGTTCTTCAATTACAGATTCAAGTTTTTTTGAATGATGCCTTGATTTGTTTTCCTTTCTGACAGGCATCACATAGTCCATACTTTGAGAACTCAACTTGAGGAATGCCTCTTACAAGATCTTTCCTGAGTAGTTCATTCATAGTCTTTAAGTTCAGATGGGATAGTTTCTTGTGCCACAACCAACTATCATCTTGAATTGCTTTTTCGAAAAGACAAGTAATAAAATCTGCACTTGATGAGTTGAAGTCAGCTAGATACATATTTCCTTTTCTTACTCCAGTGAGAACCACTTTGTTGTTCTTTTTGTCTCTAATATCACAGGCTTCTGAATTGAAAGTTACTAGGTTTCCCTTGTCACAAAGTTAGCTGACACTCAAAAGATTATGTTTGAGTCCATCCATTAGAGAAACTATTCAATGAAGAAATTATATTTAGAATCAAGCCATATCCCACAATTTACGCTTTGCTGTAATCTCCAAAAGTGATACTTGGGCCAACTCTCTCCTTAAATTTAGTGAGCAGGGTATATTCTCCAGTCATGTGTCTTGAACAACTACTATCCAAATACCAAAGATTCTTTTTGTTTCCCTGCACACATCAAAATCAGATTAAGTTGATATTGGTACCCAAGTTTCCTTGGGTCCTACCTTGTTAGCCTTCTTTTTAGGTTTCTTAGGCTTGTCCTCATTTGACTTAGGTGATTGAGATTCAACCTTGGTCATTAGAGTAGGGCTTTGAAAACCATTCATAATTGCGAAATTATCATGCACAAGTTGGTTAACATGAAATGGCATAATATTTGTGTTAGGAAATAAATTACACACAGAGGGGGGGGGTGAATGTGTTTTAGTATTTTTATGCTTTTCTTGAAGTATTTATGATTGTGAACAAAGTAAATCAAATCTTGTAGTAAACTGTGTTAATGCTGAAATTAAATATGCAACAATGAATAAAACAGATCTTTCAAAACTCACTTAATTTTATATTACAAGTAAGAATGTTTTGCTACAAAGTTTCTAGGCTCTTTGTTGATAAAGAGCTTAGCTTCTTCCTTGAGAGAGTACAAGATTTTATTCTAAATTGTTATAACTAACAAGGGACTAGTGTTAACCTTATATGATAGTTAACTACTTGTTTAGACAGTGTATAATAAGAGATGCTATTCACTTTAGTAAACTGTCACTTATCATTTCCATTTTAGGAAAAGTATATCTTCCAATTCTGGCTTAGCATATCTTTGCATACTGTAATAACCCCAAAAATTTAGTACTTTTTGTAACCCTTATGAATAGTGATTTTGCTGATTATGCTGAATAAGAAAACTTTTCATGCCACACTGTGTAGCAGTTCTTTTATTGATATTCTGAGATCTTATTAGTACTCTATATGGTATATAAGTGTATGTAAAGATCGTCAGAATCCAAATTCGAACACTTAGATTTTTCCCGAAAATCCGCCAGATACCGAAAGAATTGAGTATAAGGTAACATGATTAAAAGGATTTAAATTCAAGGATTATAAGAGATGATCATAAAAGGAATATAATATATTGAGAAAGGTTAAGGGAACCCAAATAATGAGATCCCGGATATGATCCCTCAAACGATTAAAAAGAACAAACGAGAAACGAATCGTAAAATAATTTAACGACAAGTAATGCAAGAGAGATTAGTGTAAGGATTATGGATGATAATCAAGCATTTAAGCAAGGATTAGCATAAGAAGATGCTTCCACCACCAAGTGATGACAAGTGGCAAATGATGAAGTCACCAAGATGATGTCATGCTTAGTCATACTCCACTCACTTTAATTAACCAACAAATCATCCAAATATCCCATTCACTTCATTTTCCACCACAAAAACATTCAACAAAGAAAACACTCACCCAAGAACACCTATATCTCGGCTTTTTCATCTCTTTAAGAAGAAAATTTCCAAAAAATCAAGATTCTAGCTTTGATAAATTGTAAGGTAATTACCCAAGGTCCCTTATGATTAGATAAGCATATCCTAGGAGTTTAAGCTTCTATTTCTTCATGAATCTCTTCCAATAAATCAAGGAAGAAGATGATTAATAGTGTTTTCAAGATTACCAACTTCATTTTCTTTGATTTCCTTTAAGATCCAAGCATTCCTAAGCTATCTCAAGGCTTCTTAAGGCTTTTTAGCTACTCTAATCACTCCAAGGAAGGTATAACCCCTCCATACCCTAACTTTACTTTGAGTATTAGGTTTGGTTTTGTTGTTATAGTTCATGAGAGCATGATTCATGTATATTTAGAGTTTGGTTGGATTTGTAATGAGTTTGAGTTGTAAATCTTGGTTATTGGTTAATTAACCTTAAGTATAGTTAGTAGCTCTTGTTGTGATTGAATAAGATGGTTAAAACATGAAGTAATGGACTGATTTAATAGGATTTTGATGAAGTTTGGTTGTATGGTCGATTTGTGGTTGATTTGTGGTTGATTAGTGGTTGATTGGAGTAGTTTAAATTTTGGTAATCGCGTAAACATAGCCATCGTAATGCCCGATTTACCTTAGACTGTTTTTGTTCTTAACTTCAGGACCCGTGAACTCACTCTTAGATTCTGATCATTGCCATGTTTAGATAGTTCATGTTACGAGCTTCGTTTTGATATGTAGTTCGCTTAAATCCGATGTACGGTTTAGGAGAAACGACCGTTTTAAGTAACGGCGTTTCGCGAACGAACCATTACCCCTCGCCTTAATTTGAAACCTTGGTTAAGGCCCTTAAATGACTAATTGGAGTATGAAACATTTATGTAAAGTGGATTAGGCAGTTGGTAGAGTACTCGTGAAAGAATCGCCTTAAAATTCTTAATGGTTACTTTATTAAAAATGGTGGAGCCGAGGGTACTCGAGCGACTTAAGTAAATCATTAAGCGCAAAAGCGAACGTTAGAGTCTAATTGGTTAAAGTCTAGTTTCTTAAGCGACTTTGGTTTAATTACAACTTATATGTTGTTTATAGGTTATCAGACTCGTCCCAGGCCTTTTACCAACCCCAGTTGCTCAGGCAAGTTTTTTACCCATATAACTGTTGTTGTGATGTAAATATGTATATGCATTATCTTGTGATAAGTGCATAATTGTTATTAGCAAATCTTGCGATATATTGGAGCATGTTGATAGGATATATATATATATATATGCATGCCTGTTTTGTAATCTTGCTATTGTATTATCAATTCAAATGCTTATAAACTGCATAATACCTATGCTAGAGATAAGCAGTAGTTGCGTATACCCTTAGTATAGGGGACCCAAAGGTGAACATTTTTCTAAACCGGGAGTCAATGTTCCCGAGTATATTATATATATATTTTTTTATATATATATATACATATAGTTTTCAAAACTATTAATCGAATAAGGTTTATTCGATAACCTTATTTTATTTAATGAATATTATTTTGAATATTCATTCGAGGACTTATGACTCCGCTTATTTTATTTAATGAATATTATTTTGAATATTCATTCGAGGACTTATGACTCCGCTTATTTTATTAAATAATATTCTTTATTTTATTAAATAATAATGTTTCGATAATCAAACTTATTTTCGATTATTCAAATAAAGATCGTACTTTTGTATAAGTATATCTTTGGTTATTTATTACTCATTTCAAGTATGAGTTTTAAAACTTCTACTTTAATTATTTTTATAAAGATTATCCTTATGGTAATATTATTTAAATAATAATATTCAGATATTCTCCAACATATCGAGACTGATTTATTTTATTAAATCAGCATTACTCCAAACATTCTTAAAAATGTTTTCGAGTCTTCAAAATGATTTTAAAAGTTAGAACGGATCCCAAAACTCGTTTTCAAATTTAAGATCTTCCTTTCGAAGGGGACTTAAATACTCGCTCAAAAATCTGAGGGATCTGGCTCTGTGGTGTATTTTATTTCCGCAAAGAGGTTGCTGTTTTGAGAAAACAATTTGATTACTTGCCCAACGTTCGGGAAGTAAGTCCATATAATTGAGTCGATATACGCGACAGGCCGGGGTACGGTCTATGAAGGTGTAAGAGGCTAGGTCACAGTCCATCCACACGTGAGTGGCCGGGTAACGGTCTAGCGCGAGGTCCTAATGGGGCCAGGGTGATGACCGGCGAGGAATTCATCCATCTACAGTAGAAAATGTTACTTATTGGTATCATTGCCTGATCAACAAGATATCGGGTTTATGCCAAAATTCTTTTCTTTCCAAATTCATTGGATATTGCAACTCTGTTCATACTTTACATGACAAAGGTTTTCAGGAAATGTATATATATATATATATATATATATATATATATCGGGACTTAATGAAGTATCTCGTAACTTCATTTCATTCAATAATATTTCAAAGATTGAATCTATTCAAGTCTTATGTTGTAGTCCCACCTATGTGATAAACTTCGAAAACTTATTATACTTTGAACGATGATAGTTCATGTAGTTTATAAAAAGATATAAGTATAGTGAAGTATTTGGTAACTTCATCTTCCTTTAAGCTTATATCCAGTAAGTAATTACCTTACACTTGATAAAGGTTTCCAGTAAGTTATCTATTTAGATACTTGCATTATTGATTATGCTATATATTATCTTGCGAGCTGTAATGCTCACTCTTGCTTCATTTCTTCATCACACAACAATAGTTAGGAAAGATGGCCAGACTCAAGCAGACCCAGCGCAAGAGCGTGGGAAGCGTCCCGCATCTTCCCGTTGATATCGTAGCTGCTATAGCTGCAGAGATAGATCTATTTGTAGATCATGTATTCTACTTTTAGGAATCAATTATGTATAATTATAACTTGTGGCTGATAATGGCAATTAACTGTAACTTATCAAGTAATCATTTTGGGTTGTAATAACTTTTATTTGTGGATTCTAGGACTTGTACCTATTTCAATTTCATCTCTGAGACTATAACAGGTTGTGGTGTGTGTTATTGTGGGGTCACAACATGAGGTTATTTATTTTTAATTAAGTTAAGTGATATTTATGGAAAGAAAGACCGTAACGACCCGGATCCCCGACCCCGGATCTAGGGGTGTTACACATATTGTGTTAGCTTTGATCTTCCTTTGTCAGTTAATCTTCACCCTTGATCTTGCATACTCTTCAAGCTGCTTTTTGTAGACTTGTCAATCCAACTGATTGGATTGTTTGTTGATTGTTAATCTTGAATATTGAACTGATTTGTAATTTGTACTTTGAGATTTTACCTCAAGATCTCCAGTTAGGCATATAGAGAACTTGACATCTCAATAAGTATATTGGCTTATCAAGATATCTAATCCCTCTATTGTTGTTTTGACTTGTAGAGGTCTATGAGTTCTCTATAAGAGAATTTAGCTTGTCGAGATCTCTCCACTCCACATCATCACTTTGGCTTATAGACATCTCTGAGTTCTCTAGTGAATTTTGACTTGTCGATAACTCAGAGTTCTCTAGTGAACTTTGACTAGTCGATAACTCAGAGTTCTCTAGTGAATTTTGATTTGTCGATAACTCTGAGTTCTCTAGTGAAGAAATGACTTGTCGATATCTTCAATCTTCATGTCTTCAATTTGGCTTGTCGATATCTCGGAGTTCTCTAGTAGCTTTCCTGAGTTCTCCATAAGTCATTCTGGGGTTCTCGAATGACTTCTCTATAACACTAAATCTGTGACTTGTAGAGATATTGACTTAGAACATTTTTCTCAAAATATATTTATTCAACTCCAAGCTTCTTCATAATTCTTCTGAGGCATGATCTTCTTGATCTTCTTCTTGATAGAAGTCTTAGGCTTGATACTGTTTACAGAAAAAAACTCCAGTCAGCTCTTTGACATTTTTACAGACTTTAAATGTTACAATACAAAATGCAAACTATGATAACAATACAACTTACTTAGGGTTGTCAATTTGACTTAGTCTTGTTATTGTACATGCATGTCTTGCACAACAATCTCCCCCAATTTGTGAGAAGATTGCTTAATTCAAATTAATGCCTGTAACAAGACTAACCCCAAGTTATAATGGAAAATAAGATTAATACATAAAAATTGACACAATTACAGATTTTTATACATTAGGAGATTTACATATGTTTAAATAGTTACAAGCATCAGGTAAAGACAGCTTTTGCTTCTACTTCTTCCCTAATGAGATCCTTTAAGTAAACAAGAATTTCAAGTTCTTCTAAAATAGGTTTCCCACTTAGAGCTTCTACAAGTTTGATCCTGTCTGCCTTTGGATAACCACTGCCTAGTAAATCAATCCTAAATCTTGAGAATTTGCTAGCTTTAATGTTTAGAAACTTTCCATCCTTAGAGATTCTGCTCATTCCTTTTTCTTTCAGTTCTTCTGATCTTTTTATGAACAATTCAATCTCCTCATCATACTTCCTTTTTCTTTCCTCATATTCAGCCTCATTTCTTGTTCTTCTTTCTTCCCTTTCAATCAACCACTCAGCCAAAACTGATCTCCATGCTCTTGTAGCAGTATCCTTATCTTTTAGCAAGCTTATCACTCTTTGATTTCTGTGGGAGAGAGAGAATCCATTAAAGCACAACCAAGGAATGCGAAGGACCCATCTTCATAACAAATTCTGTCTTCCCTTAGAGATACAACCCAGACTCTAATTATTTCCTCAGCTAGTTTTTGAAAATAATCTTCATCCGAGATGCACCAATTTAAAGGCAGAAAGTCATTTTGCTTGAGACAATTCCAAAGGGCCCTTTCAGTGACTTCTACTTTTTCTATAGGCTTGAATTTCTTAGGTTTCCTCCCAACAGACTTGTAATTGATTTTGAGTGAAGGCTTGTCTTAAGGTAAGTTTGTGATTTTCTTGAGAGTGGTTCGGTTTGAGGTGATTGGTGTTTTAAGAAAGGTGTTTGCAGTTTGTTTGTATAGAAACTTTGGCTTAGAGGTTAGAGGTGGTTTGATGTTTGAGATTTTTGGCTTTGAAGGTTGAGCTAGAGTTGTTTGGATTTTTAGGGTTGGTTGATGTGGTTCTGAGCCATCATGTTTCTTCTTGATTTTCCTCTCACTTCCTCTTTTCTTCTCATCATCCTTCTTATTTTCACTCTTGCTTCCTGCTGCCTTAGAGGATTTACATGGATTTGAGCCAGAAGGTTTTTGTTCATCATCCTTCTGCTCATCATCATCCCTGTTTTTCCTTAAATTATATTGAGTATTTGGCAGCATGGTGTCAGGATTTACAATATATATATCCAAAATCTTTATCATCTCAACATCCTCATGCTTCTTGTTCCTTTTAATTTTTTAAATCAGACTGCAAGGTCATGATCGGCCTCATGTTTGATCTGACATAATATTTAGGAACAAGGAGATGTATGGCTTGTTTGTTTTTTAAAAAGACATAAACTACTCCTTGGTTTGGATATAGATAGGCTTCTGGAAAAGCTGCTATCTGTGCCTTTTTGAGCTCTTGGAGAAGTTGAGTGTCTTCTGGAATAACTGGATTTACTCTGTCAATCATTATATCCAGTTCAGATGCTCTTAAAGTTCGAAGATTTGTGAGAGTCACCTGAAGACAACTATACACACCACCATCATTGATGTTCATGACAATCCTTTCTCCAAAAAGTCATTAATTTTCACCACCACTGCCCTTATAAAGTTGATGTTCTTGGCCAAAGCTTTCTTGCAGGTCACATAGTTATTTTGAAGAGACACTTTTAGTGCTGCAAGAAGGTCATTGAATTCCTGATCTTGATTGGGTCCTTCTGCAGCCCTTTAAAGTCTTTCCTTTCCAACATCAATTTGAGTATGTGAGCTTGGACCAACCTGAATAGGCTCTTTAGATTTTGCCTTAGCATCCCTAGATTATTAAATCCTAGCCTCAATCCCCCCTTTGTCTTAGTAACAGGCATGAGGAGGGGAGTTGGTAACTCTGGCCTTATTTATTCAGGTAAATATGACAGTGGTATATTGAGCTTCCCCATGATGGCCCTCAAAGCAACAGAATTCTGCATTGAAAGATGCTTGTGAGAGTCCACCAGGGTCTGGATATCTAATTGTTGACTCTTGACTAGAGAAGTCAAGGCTTGAACTTGTGCATTGAGAGAAGCATTAGAGGTCTGCAAGTTTAAGACTTGTTGTTGAAGAGATTGGATTTGAGTATTTGTAGAGGTTGAGCCAGGCTGATGTGAGCTTGTAGATGATGAGGAGCCAAAAGTTACTTCCACATCATGTTTGATGCCTTCTATAAGCAAGGTAGAAGGCTCAAATCTGCTCTGGTGAAGCTGTTCCAGTTTGACCTTTGAGTCATTTGTATTGGTGATTTGCTTATGGACTACTTCATGAAGAGCAATGAAGGATTGTTTTAGATTTTTGACCTCTTTTTCAATGGTAGTCAAATCCATCCTTGACATTTGATCACTAAAGTGCTTGAACTTGGATGTGATCTACACTTGAGATGGTATGATCTCATCTATTTTCTGCTTCACCGGCTTCCTTATCTTATCTTCATGACCAGTCATCTTGTGTTCTAGAGCTTTACCAAATAGGTGAAAAGCCTTGAGTTGAGCTTTGTATACCTCAGTGACTGTATAATAGACATCTTGTGGAGTGAATACCTTGGCATTGGTTTCAAGAATAGTGACATATTCATCCCTAAACCTGGCCAAGACTTGATCCATCTCCAATACAAAGTCCTGAGATAGCCATGCATCCACGTTCCCATCTAGTTCTGCATCATTCACAATCTTCTTCTTCTTCTTCTTCTTCTGTTTTTCATCATCTTTATTTTATGTGAGTATAATGGATTGATAGTCTTGATTGCTCATGTATGAAGTGAGGAGATGCTGTGAGATATTTGCTAATCCAGATTTCTGCTCAACAAGAAGATCATCTACATATGTAGGTTGAGAGTCAGATTCTTGCAGCTATTGAGAGAGAAAGTGTTGTTGTTGAGGTTGTGAGGTTGAAGGTTGATCAGCACCACTTGTGACAGAAGTCATCGTTTTATTCACAGATTGCTCTATGGTTATGACAAGTTGTTTTTCCTCACATGTAGTGGGAACCTCCAATTGAATTGGAGGGAATTTGACTGGGTTACTGTCATGTGCACCAGTCTCAAACCCTTGTGCTTCTTGCAAAGCACTGTCATATGAATATGATAAACTTGCCTCCCCCATAGCAGGATCATTGGCAATTGTATTCCTAGCATCAACTGCTAAAGAAATTTATGCTAGGGTTTTGAGGGGAGTTGTTCCTACATGAGGAACCTCCAACTGAATTGGAGAGGATTTAGATAGCTCCCCCTTAGGAGTACTACCCTCAAACCTAACAGCATGTGAAGGCTGATTTGCACATGAAGGTGCATTTGTGACATCTATGAGGTCTTCAGTAAAAACTGATGTATCCCCCATGGTTTTGATGGTGTCATCAAGGTCTACCCCAGCTAGTAGGCTCTCACCATCTGATTGTAGTGTCTGGGTGGTGAGCAAGGTTTCTTGAACCAAGTCACTTGATTTAGCTTGCACTTGAGAAATAGATTCAAGTACTGTATGGGAAGAAGAAATTTCAGAGATTAGAATTTGTTGTTCAGAAGTGAGTGTTGGAAGCTCCCCCTGAATAGATGAGGGAGCTTCAATAAATATGCTCTCACTGTGTGTTCCATCCTTATTTCTTCTACCATACACTTGAATTTCTTCAGGTTCAGGCTGTGCAGACTCTATACATGATGTATTGGGGTGAATTCTCTTTTCAATAGACACATCCTGTTGAGAGAATGTATTTAGAGTCTGTTTATTCCCCACTATTACAACTGCATCTTTTTGGGAGAATACAGAGGTGGCTTGAGTGGTCAACTCATATTTCTTACTCTTCTTTATTCTCTTGACCAATGGTGACTCAACTTCTTTTTGTTCCTCACCACTCTCATTCATAACTGTCAAGGTTATCTCCTTCCTCTTCTTTTTACTCACCTTATCCTTTTGAGAAGATGATGTGGTTGGTTTCCTAGCTGCTAGTTGGTTTGAAGAAGTGGTTTCAGCTTGGGAAGGTCCCTGTTGTTGTTCTTGTGTTTGTACTTCCACAGGTTCAGGGACCATAGTTATGCTAGACTGTGCATTTGATCTCATGTCAGGCATTGGGTAAGGGTAAGTCCTAAATCTCTCCAGCATAAATGGAGTGATTTTCAGACTCACATTTACCTTATTCTTTGTAGTAAGTGAACCAAATATTATTTTGGACACTTGCTTACAATTGCCTATTTTAGTGCTGTCTATACCATTCAACAAATGTATCTCTGTTACTTTATGATTTAAAGTAGACATAATGAAACGAGGAAAGAAGGTTTCCTTACTTCTAGCAGACAGGGGCATGGTCAGCCTGGTTGCAAGTTCTTCTAGGATCAATAGACCAACATTCAAGTATTTTTTGTGGGCTATTGAGTACATCAGCTTTTGCACCACACTTGAAATGTTGTCATACCCTGTCTTCCTACATGTGAAGGCCCTCATTACAGAATCAAACACAAAGGACCATTCTTTCCTTAAGTTTGTCCTGTCCATGCTTGACAAGTTGATTCTTCCACCATAGTTGATGAAGTTCATAAACTGAGTCAGTTCATCCTGGGTTGGCACCTCCACTAGGTTGGCAGTAGGAAGACCCAAAGCTATATTCACATCTTGCTCATTGAACTCAATCTGTTGGCCTCCAACTGAGCAAGTTATCACCAGAGATACAATGTTGTCATTCATAACAGTCCTTACCACAGTTTTTGTCCAAAACTCATGCAGAACATCCAGGTACAAAACTGGGTTAGCAGTTAGAGCTCCTGCAAGGTAGGATTCATACAAGAATTTTATAAACTCCTTGAAATTATCAGGGGCTTGATTAACATCAGTAAAAGATAGGTAGTTTGTTCCTTTCTCTGGATAGTAGCTCTAACGATATTGAGTGCCATTGTTGTTTAGTGAGAGTAAATGGGTAAGAAAAATTAGTGAGAAAGGAGTGAAAATGAGAGAGAAATCGGTTTTAAATTGTTAAGCTATGTCACTTAAGATCTCGAATGTGTAAGTATGTATATGTATCGAGATGTCTGGGTATTTATAGTAAAAGCAAATGACTTATCGAGAAGTCAAAAATAGACGTTTAGGTTATACTAATCGAGAAGTCAATTTGGAAAAGAATTACACATCGAGAAGTCATTTTAAATTACTCTTTTAGAGAACTAAAAATTAACTTATTGAGATGTCAAATAAATACCCAGTTTGTCCAGAAATGGACTGAATTAGATTCTAATTTTGAATAAATCAAAATAAAATTAGAATAAATTTGCCAAAAGTATTTTTCCAAAATAATTTATTGAATTAAATTGTTTTAGTTCTGAGTTATATATAAGTTTAAAAAGATACTTGTAGAGAACTCTGTAAGTTAACACTACTAGAGAACTCTAAAATGACTTATCGATAAGTCATAATAATACTTATCGAGAAGTCACTCGAGAAGTTAGTAAATTGACTTATCAAGAACTCACTCGAGAAGTCTTAAAATGACTTGTCGATAAGTCAGTTAGACTTATCGAGAACTCAGTTCTCTATATACTTTTGATCAGTTTAAGTTTGCCTTGTGTTAATTTTACATATTAAAGATGTAAATTAACAACTTAGCAGTTTACTTAAAATTTGAAAAATTCCAAGTTAAAATTTTGTTTTTGAAGAATAAATATGCAGAGATTTCTGAAATATTTATAATTCATATTTCAGATAATTTCCAATTAAATCAAATTAATTTTGATTTACTAGAAATTAATCTGCTGCAACACATTAGCTGAGTTCTTGCCTTAGGATGAAGAATTAAGCATTCCAATTTTACCTACAAGTCTAGTGAAAGTTGCTTCATCCAAAGATTTAGTAAAAATGTCAGCTAATTGTTTTTCTGTTGGAATAAAAATGAGCTCAATAGTACCATTTATAGTATGTTCTCTAATAAAATGGTACCTTGCATCAATGTGCTTTGATCTAGAATGATTAACTGTATGAGCTACTACAGATATAGCACTAGTATTGTCACACATAATAGGAATTTTGTGTAACACTAGGACATAATCCATTAGCTGATTTCTAATCCAAAGCACTTGAGCACAACAACTTCCTACAGCTATGTATTCAGTCTCTGCTGTAGAAGTTGACACAGATTATTGTTTCTTGCTATACCAGAATATAAGTCTTTGTCCAAGAAACTGACAGCTTCCACTAGTGCACTTTCTATCAACCCTGCATCTAGCAAAATCTGCATCTGTGTAGCCAACAGCTTCAAAACCAGTTCCCTTAGGATACCACAATCCCAAGTTTGGAGTCCCCTTCAAGTATCTGAAAATTCTCTTTATAGCCATCAAATGTGATTCTTTTGGATTGGATTGAAATCTAGCACACAGACATGTAGCAAACATGATGTCTGGTCTACTTGCAGTTAAGTAAAACAATGATCCAATCATCCCTCTATAGCTTGAAATATCTACAGTTTTGCCTTACTATCTTCATCCAACATTGTTGTTGTAGACATAGGTGTAGATGTAGGTGAACAATGAATCATACCAAAATTTTTTAATAAATCTTTGACATACTTAGTTTGGCTGATGAAGATTCCATCACTTATTTGACTTAATTAAAGTCCAAGGAAATAACTTCATTTTCCCATCATACTCATTTCATATTCACTCTGCATAAGCTTTGAGAATCTTTGACAAAACTTTTCATTTGTAGAACCAAAATTGATATCATCCACATAAATCTGAACTAGGATCATATCATCACCATGGCTTTTGTAGAAGAGAGTTTTGTCTAGAGTACCTCTAGTAAAACCATGTTTAAGTAGAATTCTGACAATGTATCATACCAAGCTCTAGGTGCATATTTTAGTCCATATAGAGCCTTGAGTAACTTGTACACAAAATTTGGAAATTCTGGATCTTTAAAGCCAGGTGGCTATTGCACATACACTTCTTCTTCTAACTCACCATTTAGGAAGGCACTCTTAACATCCATTTGATACACTTTAAAATTTGAATATGCAACAAATGCTAGAAAAATTCTTATTGCTTCAAGTCTTGCAACTGGAGAAAAAGTTTCATCATAATCAATTCCTTCTTCCTGAGAAGCCTTTAGCAACCAACTTTGCCTTGTATCTGGTAACTATACCATTTTCATCCATCTTGTTCCTAAACACCTATTTTGTTCCAATTATACTTATGTTCTTTGGTGCAGGAACTAACTCCCAAACTTTGTTCCTTTCAAACTAATTCAACTCTTCCTGCATGGCAGATATCTAATCAGGATCCATTAGAGCTTCTTTAGTTTTCTTAGGCTCTACTTGATACAAAAAGCATGCATGTAGGCACTCATTAGTAGTTGCACTTCTAGTTCTCACACCAACAGTAGAATCACCAATAATTGCTTCTCTAGTGTGACTCCTATCCCACTTCCTTGTGTGAGTTTGTTGACTTGTGCCTTCATCATTTTCTTTATTATTGGCAGGACTGGTAGATCCTTCTTCTCTTTCTCTCCCTGAGTTTGTGCTCACAAATTCAGGTGTTGAGATGAGCTTCCAATCCCATGATTTTCCTGTTCAATTTTCTCTTCATTCAACATCTGTTGTGCATTTACTTCATCTTCACCATTAGAATCACTCTCAATGTTGAGGTTTTCAAATGCAAGGGCTTCAACTTTATTTTCATCAAGGCATTCCAAGCCTGAACACTTGTCATCATCAAAAGTCATATATGTGCTTTCCATAATCTTCTTTTGATCAATCACATAGACCTTGTAGGCAGTTCTCTCAATAGCTTCTTCCCAAAAGCTTGTTGGCAACTT
This sequence comes from Apium graveolens, assembly GCF_009905375.1. NCBI lineage: Eukaryota > Viridiplantae > Streptophyta > Magnoliopsida > Apiales > Apiaceae > Apium > Apium graveolens. The sequence continues at coordinate 128,360,238 of NC_133656.1, forward strand.
GGCATCTTGCATCAGTATTTTAGCAGCCTCTACCAATGTTTTATTCTTTCTTTCAACTACCCCATTTTTTTGAGGTGTTCTAGCAGCAGAGAACTCTTGAACTATGCCTTTGTTTTTGCAGAATTCACTTAATGTTGCATTCCTGAATTCTGTTCCATTATCACTTCTCAATCTCTTTACACAGTTTTGATCTTCAGCCTATTTTCTATCTTCTTTGTGTGCTCAATTATGATATGTGGAGTCTCATCGTTAGAGTGCATTAACTCTACCCAAGTATATCTTGAGAAATCATCCACCATCACAAGTGCATATTGGTTCCTTGAAATTGATAAGACATTTACTGGGCCAAACAAGTCTATGTGAATTAGTTGCAATGGTGCACTTATAGAATTCACAGTTTTTGACTTGTGACTTGATCTTTTCATTTTCCCTTTTTGACAAGATTCACAAACTTCAACTTGGGCAAACTTCAGATTATGAATGTCTCTTACTAACTCCTTTTTGACCAAGGTGTTATATGTCTTGAAATTCAAGTGAGACAACTTTTTATGCCATAGCTTGCTTTGTTCTTCTGATGCCTTGGTGTAGAAGCAACAAAGTCCATCCTTATTTGTTGAGTCCAAGTCTGTAACAAATAAGATTCTTTTTCTTGCTCCTTTCAGAGTAACTTCACCAGTTTTCTTTCTGATAAAAGTGTATTCTTCTTTGTTGAATAAAACTTCAAAGCCTTTGTCTGCAAATTGGCTAACACTGAGAAGATTCACGTCAAGACCAGCTACTAGTGCTACATCATCAATGACAATATTTCCAGAAACAATCTTGCCATATCCCATTGTGATTCCTTTGCTGTTGTCTCCAAAGGTTAGCAAAGGGCCAGCCTTCTCCTCAACTTATGATAGCAGGGCCTTGTCACCTATCATATATCTGGAGCATCCACTGTCTATGATACATATGACCTTCTTCATATTTCCCTGCACACAATGAGTTTAAGTGTGTTTAGCAACCCAAGTAGTGTTGGGCACTTTCTTCTTGTTAACTGATTTAGCAGATGTAGAATGAGTTCTTTCAGATAAAATAGAATTCAGTGCCTGTTGTGCATTTTTCCTATCTGCTGTAGGCCCAATTTTTATTTCTTTAAGGTCTACTCTCACCTTGTGGCAACTTTTCATTACTTTCAAGTTGCAAGGAATGCAATCAAACTTGTCACAAAATGAGTAGGGATCATTTGCGCCTGCTTTATGGTACTTGTTGTTAGGGCTAGAATACGCGCTAATAATTCACGTAAGTTTACACGTTCGCAAGTAATATAGAATTAATTCTACTTCGTTCCGACAGAGACACTATTTGTTAACTTAATAATTTATGCGCTTATGAAACAATGATATGGCTATTATTCAATGCTAAGACGAATAACAAGTTGGTTTTGTTTAAAACTAAGGACTAACTAACATGCATGTAAATAAGAGAATAAAGGGTTAAATTATTATATGAGACAAACATGGGATTCTAACTTCATTAATTACTTCATTCAAAGCCTTCTTGTTCTTAACCTTAGCATGCAATGGTGATGACACTAACCAGATAACACGAAACTGATAAACGCCAACTTTCGTAGCACAAAAAACATACTACCAGACATCCACAAAAGAGATAGAAGCTGAATAACCAAATATATTGAGACCCTATATGTCTATAGAATTTGAAAACACAAAGGTTTAATGCACAAGTTATCCATCATGATTACATAGGGCAAGTAAGATTCTTAAAATTACCTACGAATCATGCATAACAAATACATGAACCTATGCTAGCATGGCAAGTTCTAAACCTCTAAATTCACTGTCGCTTCATTAGAGATTAACACACTATTTTATATGTTCACGACACACATAAGACGAATAAGCACAACCAATACTAGGTTATCATACAATCACCATACACTAAAACATCGAAACAAGATTAACTATTGAAATCCATAAATAAATCCGTTAGAACCCCACGATAACGATTAGCCTATAATCGGACTCATCATGAACGTGGGTTCCGATGAAAGCATGGTATAATAAACGTAGTCTTTATACTGAATAAATAAACCAAGTACATGAAATAAGAGTATAGGTTCAACAAATAAGAAAACTAGCATCTAAAGTTACAACTTAAAATAAAGAATCGCAAGAATAAACTAGATCCTCTTTGCCTTTGTTGAATTGTGCTATACATTTTATTTAAGCCTTCAACTTAAGCTCTGGTACGTCTTGTTATGAAAAAGATCATAAATTATGTATATATAGCAGCCCATGCAGATTAGAAGACCATCAGATCAAAATCAAAGTAGAAACATGATTCCTGGAATTCGACCCTGCGCGACCGCACGCTTCACCTGTGCGGGCGCGCTACACCAGAGCGGGCGCGATGCAATTCTATATCTCGGCGCGACCGCGCGCTACTACAGCGCGGGCGCTGACTCTCTGGAAAAAAATCCTAACTTCTGTTCTTCTTGCTAGTTTGAGCTGGTCTTTTCACGAGTAATCTTCTTGACATATTCCTAACACCAAATTAGCATCAAAATAATGCCAAATCATTTGGATCCCTGATAAATGCCTGAAATGCAAAACACTACAAAAACACGTTAAAAACACCAACAACTTGAGTACAAAACACCAATTCAAAGCTTTACGGGGCATTATAAGATGACATAAATGCCACTCAACATACCTCCAAACTTGAATCGATGCTTGTCCTCAAGCATAAATAGACTCAAAGAACAAGAAATAAAAATGCATGAATGCAACTATATGAATGCGATGATCCCCATAGAATAACTTAACCAATCGATAAGCAACATCTCAATAAATGAAGTTATTCGCACAAGTTCAATTAAATCTCACAAATCAACTCACAAAACAGAAGCGTGCGGGTGTGCAATTGCTTAATAGATATACTAACACAACTAGATCAATAATCATGACTCACTACTCATCAAAGCAATCATAAGGTTATAAACAGAATAAACGCTAAACTCAAAATGACTTATAACACTTCAATTGCTTATCGGAGTTATACATGGATCCATGCTTTTATTGCTAACACATAACAACATATGCTTATTTGATCATGCAATGAGTGAGATCCACAGAAGACTTATACAATAGTACCTATGTAGCGACCGTTAGGTTAGTGGATCCCAGACTATAAAAGCCTTAGGTCACTAGGCACAAAGTCCCCTAAGAACTTAATAACTGGAGTACTAAAGAGCCCACTCGTGATCAATTATACGTAACACATTTTTTTTTCTTTTATTTTTCTCTTTTCTTTTATTTTTCTTTTATTTTCTTTTTTTCAATTTCCAAGTGAGTGCGTTTCACTCCATCTCGCTCAACCCTAGACTACTCATATAAAATGAGCCGGCTACTAGCCATTTGACACCTAGCCACAATAATTAGCAATGAAATCCTATGTTTTTTTTTCAATTTTTTAAATATCCATGTCAGTTTATCATTAAGAGAATATCCTAAATTCTAAATATAAACATGTGATTAAAGCTCGGCAAACAAACAAACCATGATCATGATCTTGCACGCAAGCAACCTATAAGACTTAGTGAAAGACTCTTGCTTCAAGCATGCGAATCAACTCGATAAGACTTAACATCCCTAAATACGAAATCACCACACTTGCATCAATATCACAAATCACTCGACAAATTAACTAAGGGATAATGTTATAATATAAATGCATGAACTATATGCAACATACTAAAAACAAAGCTACTACACATGATAAATATATGCAACTATATGAACTAAACTATCATGAATATGTAAACTATATGAACTTACATAAAACATATTCCTTAAACTATCACCCCCAAATTTAAAATTTTCACTGTCCTCAGGGAAGGTAATAGTAAGGAATCAAGCAAACCTACTCGAAATCAGGACCCTCACTATCAATGTATAGAATGCCAGGAGTGTCTGGAGGTGGATACACAGAGTCCTCACCGAATACTGGCCACTAGATGTCAACTCCTGTGGCTCTGAATGCAGTCCCCAATGCCTGGGTGAGATCATGTGCAAACCGACTATGGATGTGATGCATCGCATCCATCCTCCTTGCTAAGCGCCTGTACTACGCCGAACTCAAACCAACACCTTCATCTGCTTCCTCCTGCTGCTGCGAACCCGAAGGACCGACCTTTCCAGACTCAGCTCTCTAAGTTACTCTACTCGCCTGCATTGTGCCACTTTAGTAATAAGAGCATCTCTTATTATTACACAGTGTATAATAAGAGATGCTATTCACTTTAGTAAACTATAACTTATCATTTCCATTTTAGGAAAAGTATATCTTCCATTTCTGGCTTAACATATCTTTGCATACTGTGTAAACTCTGATCTTCCTTTGTCCGTTAATCTTCACCCTTGATCTTGCACACTCTTCAAGCTGCTTTTTGTAGACTTGTCAATCCAACTGGTTGGATTGTTTGTTGATTGTTAATCTTGGATATTTAACTGGTCTACAATTTGTACTTTGAGATTTTACCTCGAGATCTCCAGTTAGGCATATAGAGAACTTGACATCTCGATAAATATATTGGCTTATCAAGATCTCTAATCACTCTATTGTTGTTTTGACTTGTAGAGGTCTCTGAGTTCTCTATAAGAGAATTTAGCTTGTTGAGATCTCTCCACTCCACGTCTTCACTTTGTCTTATAGACATCTCTGAGATCTCTAGTGAATTTTGACTTATCGATAACTCAGAGTTCTCTAGTAAACTTTGACTTGTCGATAACTCAGAGTTCTCTAGTGAATTTTGATTTGTCGATAACTCTGAGTTCTCTAGTGAAGAAATGACTTGTCGATATCTTCAATCTTCATGTCTTCAATTTGGCTTGTTGATATCTCTGAGTTCTCTAGTAGCTTTCCTGAGTTTTCTATAAGTCATTCTGGAGTTCTCGAATGACTTCTCTATAACACTAAATCTGTGACTTGTAGAGATCTTGACTTAGAACATTTTTCTCAAAACAGATTTATTCAACTCCAAACTTCTTCATAATTCTTCTAAGGCATGATCTTCTTGATCTTCTTCCAGATAGAATTCTTAGGCTTGATATTGTTTACAGAAAAGACTCCAGTCTTCTCTTTGACATTTTTACAGATTTAAATGTTAAAATACAAATGCAAACTAAGATAACAACACAACTTACTTAGGGTTGTCAATTTGACTTAGTCTTGTTATTGTATAGGCATGTCTTGCACCACAATTTACCAACATGTTATTCCAGTATGGTATGCTAAATGGCATTTAAGGCATACTGAATGGAACATAGTAAGGATTTTGTGCAAATGGCTTGTTAGCAAATTGGGCATTCAAATTTTATGCAGGCATAACTTCATAGGCATTGTGGGCATGTTGGGAAATGAGGGAGGTGCAAACATGGGTGCAGCCATAGCAGATTTGTAGTTAAGAGACAAATGATTAACACTACCACACTTAACACAGATTTTTTTAGGTGCATATTTATCAGGTGTGCAGTTGTTAAATTTATTAATTTCTAGTTTCTCATTATAGTTATTTTTCCTTTTGGTATATGCCTTGGCCTCAATTTTCTCCAGTTTGTCACTCTGTTGCTTCATTGACAGATGCCCCACATTAACTCTTTTGTTGTCCTTGACTTGACTTGATTCACCTGTAAAAAAGTTCTTGGAAACGGATCCATATTTCTCATTGAGTTTGGATAGCTTAGCTTTGGTAATTGGTTTTCTTTCATTCGACGGATGTGGTTCTTTATCTTTCGATGGATAATTCCTTTTATCTTTCGATGAATAATATTCATTATCCATTGAATCCCCATCCATTGAAAGTCCTTCTATCAAAATAGGATCCAGTTTCTCCTTGCTCTTTTTCCAGGCTTCTTCACAGAATCATTCTATACCTTGAACTTTAGCAATTTGGGTATGAACATCTCTTGATGATTTCCAGGCCTTGATTACCTCTAACTCTCATACAAGCTGCTTTCTTAAAATCTCCTCTTTCTTTAAAGATTCAGTCAGTTCCTTCTTAGCAATTCTACACTCTATTTTTAGTTTCTCAAACTCAACAAATTAAGTTTCCAACACAATATTTCTTTCACTTAAAAAAATTATTTTCCTTAATTTTTATGTTTTCTTTAGTGAGAGATTTAAGTGTAACACGCAAGTGATATAGTTCTGTTGACATGACATTTATAGGATCATTACACTCATCTTTAGAAAGGTGTGCTAGATTAGTAGTGATTACCTGATTGGTTGAAGAACTGACTTCTGCTTCATCTGATTTGGATATTAGAGCTAGATTGGCATAACTTATTTCTTCATCCTCATCTACCCCATCAGCTGACCGTTCATTTTCTTGAGTCAAGAAAGCCCTTTCCTTTTGTTTGAGTAATTCAAAGTACTTTTTATAATCCATAGGCTCAAACTTCTTTCTTTCAAAATCAGGCTTTCTGCATTCACTTACAAAATGACCACTCAAGCCACATTTGAAACATTTGAATTTGGATTTATCCACCATATTTCTATTTGGCTTGTCTGCTCCAAAATTCTTTTTTAATTTGAGCTTGCCAAACTTCGTGATAGAAAAGCTAGATGTTCATCTATGTCCTCCATTTCATCCTAACTCGGATGATCTTCATGCTCAGCCACTAGCCCTTTTCCTTTGCCTTTATAACCCTAGAGTTTGGTACAGATTCCACAGCTTCAACCTTCATCTCTTTCACTCTCTCTTAGTCCACTACCAAGGCTATAGATCTTCCCTTCTTCCTCCCTTTGTCTATCTGCTCATCTTGTTCCATCTCAAGTTCATAAGTTTTTAAAATGCCATACAGTCTCTCCAAAGTAAATTCCTTATAATCTTGAGAAATTATGAGGGAAAAAATCATTGGCTTCCATTCTTTTGGTAGAGTTTTTCAGGTCTAAATCTTCTGTCTGATAGACTCTTCCATGCAGTTTTAGTGCATTTAGTAGTTTTTGAAATCTACTAAAGATGTCACTCAAAGATTCACTGTCTTCATTGTGAAAGTGCTCATACTGCTGGATTAGAAGTTGCATCTTGTTTTCCCTCACTTGTTTAGTTCCATCACATATGATTTAAATTGTATCCCAAATATCTTTAGCAGTTTTGCAGTTGATGACATTGTCAAATATGTCTCCATCAAGACCACTGAACATAATGTTCATAGTCTTCTTGTCTTTATGTACTTGCTCAATGTCTTTATCTGTCCATTCTGATTGTGGCTTTAGAACACTTTGCTCATTTCCTACAGCTCCTTCAGTATCTATAGCAGCTCTTCGAGGAACATGATGGCCTTTCTCAATGCAATCAACACATCTTTCATCTTGAGGGAGAAGATGCAGGTGCATTTTCATCTTCCAATTGTGATAGTTGTCTTTATCCACAAAAGGGATCTTCACTCAAAAATCCTTCCTGCTCATATTGTTAGTTGTTTTGATCTTTAGACTCTCAGTGTGTCAAGAGCTTAATTGTTATTCCCAAACAATCTAACAATAGAATTACAGAAGGGGGTTTGAATGTAATTCTAGGTTTCTTTTTGAAATTTAAGTAACTACTTTATCAAAATATATCAGTGTTCGAATATGCAAGTGTGCGGAATGAAATATGAATGTATTCAAAACGTAAAAATTTAAAACTTTCTGGTGGATTGAACTTTCCACCAGAGATATATATCTTAATTAAGAACTCTGTGATGCAAGAATGCACACAGCTGCTTACAAGTAAATATACAAGGAGAGAACTAAGAATTCTTAACAGATTATGCCTTATCTATTTCTCAGTTCTTTCGATCAATTTTTCTACTTATTACTCTTGGTTTATATATCACCAAGTTACATGTGAAAAATACAAACTAATAAAACAAAAATGTCTAAGTCTAATCACATGCTTCTTCATTTCTCCATCCAGCATCTTTGTATTTCTTCAAGTAAGCATGGAAATGGAAATGCTTCTTTGTTCTCAAAATCCTACTTATAGGCTGCGACGTTCCTTTTATATACAATTAACCCATGTGACTGTCACGTCACTATCAACTCCTATTTGTATTTGTTATCCGTCGAGACCCTGTTGGATGATCCGTCGAAACTCTGTTGCATCATCCATTGAATGAGACTTGGGTCATCTGTCGAAGCCTTGTAGAAACATCCGTTGAAAGTGTTTCCTTAGAAGTTGACTCAATTTCACTTATACAAAATTACAAGGCATCCAATATATACAATTAGCCAACCTATTTTACATATCATTCTTGTAGTCAACATGTGACGCTCTCCAAACCCGGGTTAGAATTTTGGGGTTCACAACACACACACACAATATATAAACCTGTATATGAAATATTATATACAATGACCCATCTTTACACTACCACGGATCGCAACAGGTTAAAGTATGAAAACAAGCCACAACCTTAACTTTTATTACATCGCACCAAATCCCAACTAGTTTAACTTACAACTGATAATAAAATTATTCTTACAATCTTACATAACTCAACTACCATATAAAGCTCCTGCTAGCTCGATCCAACCCAACCTAGAATCCTAGCTCGTACACTGGACTGGGAAACTTCGCTATCACCCATTTTCTTCTTAACTGTAGAATACATAAAAAGATTCGCAAGAGTGAGCTAACTAGCTCAACAAGTGGTAATAGCAACAACTGGGTTTAAACAATGATCGATTGAAATGATTCAAGGAATTAAGTTTCTTGTTAAACAATTATTAGAATTGGATATTCATTTTAAATTTTAAAACCAAGGTTAGACTGCTGATCAGTCACGCACTAACCCCGAGCAAGGCACACGGCTCTGCTCTATAAACTGGATCCAAGGCACACACTGGCCTCATTCGACCACGAATCTGGTCTGACCACGAATTTGGTCAACATAAAAAAACAATCCAATTTTAAAATAGTTTAGTACGATAAACAATATAATTTAATAAATTAGGATCATAATTAATAGTGATAAAACATTTGAATAAAAGCGTAATGCAATTCATAACTTATTTAAACATAAGCTACTCTTTCAATGGATGACATAATAAGATTATCCGTTGAAAGCTATTAATACACTTAATTTAATCTACTAAGGTGTTTTGGTAAAATATCATCAAGCCTACAACATATTCCTAACAATCTCCCCCAATTTATGTCTCCTAGAGTTGCAGGCATAAATTTAGAAGGGCTTGATGATAACAAAACACCCTATACAAAAAGATCATTTAATAATAGATAAAATGACAAGTGCTGCAAATTTTATTGGAAGTTGACAAAAGAAAGTTCACACAAGTCTTACAAGCTTTGTTCAAGGTGCTCATCTAGTCTGAGTATATTAATCTTTTCTCCTTGAGTTTCTAATCTTCTTTCCTAGTATTTCATTGTTCTCTTCTATCTGGTGTTGAAGTTATCTTTAGAACTCAGATTCATCTTCGTTAGATTGATCCAACATCTTTTGCATTTCCTTGAGAGTTTCATTGCTTGAAATCTTCAGCTAGTCTTCTAATCTGAAAAATCTTCTGGTGTTATTTTCATCCTTGAACTTCATTAACCAATATGGCCTCAAGTGCACTCTATTCCCAGTGTAAGAAATTGTTAAGACTCTTTGTAGTGCACTTGGGTCTCTCCGGCTTTTTCTTATTTGTTCAATTTTGTTGAGTATCTCCTTTTTAGCCACCATGGTGTATCCAAAATATTTCTTGATTGTAGAGAATACTTTAACTAAGACAGAGTAGCCTTTATTGAGAATCCTATGAAGAGGCCAAGTAAATTCCTTTTCACCCTTGTATCTAAACACTAATCTTTCTGGGAGTCTGTTGTAGACATCAATAACTATCACTTCATCCATCTCATCTATGTAAAGATTTATGTCTGAAAACTCCATTATGTCACAAATAAAGAGCTGATCTCCTTTGTTGACTGATGGATTGGGTTTAGATAAGGTTTTGAATTTAAATGGGATAGACTTGACTGGCTTGCTTGGTATGTTCTTTCTTCTTTTTAGAGTTGGTTGGTATTGGGATATTCAGCTCAGGAATATGTAGGCTTTCCCAGTCTATTGGTTTATCCTTGAGAGCGATTGGTTCTACATGAAAATTCACATCAGGATGGACATTGATTTCAATTTGCTCCAATGTAGGCAAAGTTGGTTGATTTGTAGTAGTAGACTGAGTTGGCTTTGGTTCTTCCTCTTCTTCTTCAAATACTAGCTTCCTTTTTGCTCTTTCCTTCCTATACCCCTTTCCTGATTTCTGCTTTGGTTCCTCCAGTTTCTCAGTTTCAGTTAAGATAGCAGGCTTCTCACTTTCTGACTTGGTGACAGGCTTCTCAGCTTTTTTATTTGATTCTAAGGCAACCAGTCTTTTCTGATGCTTGAGACTCAATTTTTCTTCTTTCTTGGCTTCTCCAAATTGAGGATGTCCAACCATCACACAAATTAGTTTTTCATGCCTGTAGAATTTAGCCATTCTTTTCTTCAAGACCGAGTCTCTTGGATCTTTATGATTGGCAATTGAGTGTCCAAATAGTTTCTTTTCATGAGGTTGAAGAGTTGCATAGACTAGGTCCAAAGGATTCTTGCTTGAATATTTTGATGAATGATTCTTGGGCTTCAAAATCACAGTGACCTTTTGATGTCTTGTAGTTGAGGTTTGACCTATTTCTATATTCTTTAAGCTCATTTCACTTATTAGAATCTGTCTCAATTGTGTGAAGTGCTTCACAGATTTGTCTTGATTTTCAATTGGACCAAATACCTTTTCAATTTTCTCATCAATTTTTTTCATTTGATCTTTTAGCTTGAGTTCAGCTGCTGTAATGTTGATCAAGTCAATACTGTCTAAAACTGGTGGATTTGAGAAAGTAATGGTTGGAATAATTAATTTGCTGACTTGAATGTGCACATCCTTCTCCCCCTCACTAACTTGGACAACTGCATCCTTCTCCCCCTTTCTGTTATCATCAAGTAATGCAGGGGTTGGAGTTTGAGAAGTCACCAATTTTTGTAGAAGGAGTGTCTTATGGACTTGGTTGACAAGCACCTTGGTAATAGAATTCTCCACTGTTGTCATCCCCGAGTCCAAAGAATCAATTTTGCTACTCAAGTCATAGTCCTCCCTGATTTTCTAGAGGATGTATTTCATTGTTGATTCAAGAAGTTTATACTACATTCTGTCATTGATATCCTTCTTGACTTGCTCAATATTGGTCTTGATGTCATCCATATCTTGACTCTGTTTGAGAGATTGAATCTTGTGCAGTTGTAGAGATTCTAGATGGGCTTGGAGAAGACATTTGGTATTGGCATCTGTAGGGGCTTGAAGAGCTGATTGAGTTTGATGGATAAGCTTGAATATAGTAGATTTAAAATGATGATCAGTGTTGTCCTTGTTAAACATCCAGGATTGAGTGTTTGTGGTTGAGCTAGGTCCTGCATCTCCCCCTATGTTCATGCCATCATCTTACTCATTAGAAGCATCTCCAAGAGAGCCACTAGAATCTAACTCAAGATCATCACCAGCTGTAGGTGGAAGATGGTTGATTGCATCCTTGGCTCTTAGCATAGAAGTTGTTGTGTGCACCAAGTTTAAAGTCCGCTCAGCAGCCTCATTGTCCTATCCATCTAGAATTTGATATGCTGGAACACAATGACTAAATGTCTCAGCATCAAAAGAAACAAAATCTAAAATAGTTTGATATTCTTGCTGAAATAGCTGCTTCATTTTTGCATCACTGACATCCTTTAACTCATTAGCAGTGGGCTCTTCCCATTCTTCCGTTCTACCTGATTTTCTCTCATTATCTCTCTTTTCTTGCATCAAGGGCTCCCCTTGGCTTCCCACCCTCACTCCTTCACCTTCACATCTAAGGTGGGACTCCTCTCACTCACTTTTTCCATGCTGGAAGAAATAACATGCATTTGATCACTCTTTTCCTCTCCTTTTTCCTGAGAGCAACTCAGCCTCTCACTCAGTTCACTCCATTCCCTCAATCCTAAGAGTGATTAAACAATCATAAAGTTATCTACACTAGTAACATGTTTGGAAATTTCAAGTTGTGTAGAAACTTCCAAAGGATGAGAAACATTCGTCGAAATAGTAGTTGTGAATGTCACCGAATAATTGATGTGAAGCTTACTAGTCGAGAGACAATCACTAGTCGACGGATGAGGAATATCCGTTGAGAGAGTAGAAACGATAGAGGTAAGAGTTGAAACTACTGTAAACTCTGTGATGATTGATTTGAGATTATGCACAGATTTCTCAGTAGAATCCGAAAGAAATGGCAAGTGAGCCAACAAATCATCTATAAGATGATACTCACTTGCTTTGGATTTTGGGTCCTCCATGAGTTTCAAAGATGGAGAATCAGGAATTGATGTGTTAATCATGTCCACAGCCCACGAGTTTGTGGGATAATTGTGTGTGTGGGGTGTTTCAATTGTTAGAGATTTTGGACGTGACTCCATATTTTTTGGAGCCACATCAACTTGATTTTGTGATGGCGCAATAACTGAGTCTTGGACTGCAGTTGGCACTCTGTGTGTGCGCTGTGACTCCCCCATAGGTTTAGATTTCTTCTTTCTTATATAAGTTTAAGGTTGGTCTTTGTCCCTTCCCTTTTGGCCCGTGCTCTTGGTTGAGAGCTTGTTTCAATAGTCACATCCTTTTGGGAGGATGTAACTAGTATTGAGCTTAATTCCTTATTGAGAACTATAGACTGTTGGGAGACTACAGTGAGGCTGGTTTGGGTCACACAAACCTCACTCTCCTTATCCTTAGGGTTTTTTTAATTTCACCCTGTCCCTCACCTTCCTTACCACCCTTCATACTCCCCTCTTGTTCTTTGGTAGTTTTTAAAACTAGTTTCTTTTGAGAGGAACTAGAGTGGGGTTTCCTTGACTTGGATTTAGAGATTTTGGATTTTGTTGCTTGGGTAGGCATCTGTTTGGTCACTGTCACAGAAGCCATAGCCACAGTTGTTTGCAAAGAAACTTGAGGTTCGGAAATACTAGAGACAGAAAAATTTACCTCATTTACCTGAGGTGCCCCCATGATTGGAAAGTAGTTGAGAGGTACCTCATTGTGGAGATTATTCCTGTTAAGATCAGCAAGTACCCTCTTTTTTTGGACCCAACAATCAAGCTTATTCGTTGGGTTCTCAATCAAGAGGTCCTTAGACACATGGTTTTCTAGCATCATAATAAACCTAGCATAGTATATGTTTTTAGACCTCTTCTTAATGTCTCCTAACTTATACCCTAGTTCATACATGACAAAACTACTGAAATTGAAGTACTTGTCACTTAAAAGCATGTAAAGCATGTTAAACATAGAGTAATTAACTGCATCAAAATTGCTAATCTTTCCTAAAAATGCTTTAATAAAAGAGTCAAAGAGAAAGCTCCACTCTTTCCTAAGGCCCATTCTCCCAACCTCGCCTAATTTGGCAGGATTTAGAGAATAACCCATAGACACAAGCATAGTGCTCATATTTGTGTCTGTGTGTAGAACAAGTGTGTTGTTTTCAGGTAAATAAAAGCATGCTTGAATTTCATCACAATTAATGCAATAGTCATTACCTTTGAGAGAGAAGGTAATGGTCTTATATTTAGAGTTGAACACTACAGTAGTCCAAATCTCCTCCATAACTTTACAATGGATAACTGGAGATTCAAGCATCGCATAGCTTAGTTTGCAACTTCGAATGAAGTCCATTATCTTGTGATAATCCTCAGAAGAAGCAATATCTTTGTTCACCAGTGCTACAAAGTTATTATTTTCATAAAGAAATCCATATTGGGACAAAATTTTGACTACAAGTGCCATTTTTGTGATTGAAAGCAGTTACAGAGAAAAGGGGTTTTGTTTTGGAGATGAAGAGAGTAAAATGCTTTGAGAAAGATAAAAGTAAAATGAAAAATGAAAGGGGGCTTTTATACTTTCTCATAAATAAACAAGTAAAAATTGAAAAGTACAATAAAGTACCCGAAGAAATTTTCCCAAAATAGCCGTTTAAAAAAGAAATAAACTGTAGAAATTCTAGAGATTATCCATCGACATATACTTACATACTGTAAGTAAATTTGAAGGATAAGGTATAGAATTAACGACCATGATTAGAGTAATTCAATGGATATAGATTAAACAGATATCTGTCGAGATAAAAAGTACCCACAAAAATATTTTTATTTTAACAGATGATAAAATTCAACGAATATTCAATTTCAATGGATAATGAACATTCGCCGAGATGTAAATTTTGATTTATCCAGGACACTAACTTATTTCCTAGAAATTGACAGGTTCCCGTTGTACTTTTTCTATCTATTTTACAACCTGCATAATCTGCATCTGAATAACCAATTAGATCAAAACCAGAATCTCTAGGATACCAAATGCCAAGTTTTGGTGTTCTTTTGAGATATATAAAAATTCTATTAATAGCTACTAAATGAGATTCTCTAGGATCAGCTTGAAATCTAGCACAAAGACAAGTATCAAACATTATATCTGGCCTTCTAGCTGTTAAATACAAAAGTGAGCCAACCATATCTCTATAAATTGAAATGTCCACAAACTTTTCAGTAGTGTTCAATTAGTTTAGTGGCAGTGACCATAAGAGTTTTTGCAGATGTGCAATCCATTAAGTCAAACTTCTTCAAAAGATCATAAATATATTTGGTTTGACTAATGAATATTCCATCACTAAATTGCTTAACTTGTAAACCAAGAAAGTAAGTTAGTTCTCCCATCATGCTCATTTCATATTTACTTTGCATCAATTTGGTAAACATTTTGCAAAGTTTCTCATCTGTAGAGCCAAATATAATATCATCTACATAAATCTGAACAAGTATACTAGAGCCATTAACATTCCTAACGAAAAGAGTTTTGTCAAAAATATCTCTTGTGAAATGATTTTCTAAAAGAAACCTTGACAAGGTGTCGTACCAGGCTCTAGGTGCTTGCTTTAAACCATACAGTGCTTTCAAAAGATGGTTGATATAATCAGGAAAGGTGGGGTCTTCAAAACCAGGAGGCTGACTGATATAGACTTCCTCCTCCAAATCTTCATTCAGAAATGCACTTTTAACATCCATTTGATAGAACTTGAAATTATCATGGGCTGCATAGGCTGGAAAGATTCTAATGGTTTCAAGTCTTGTAACAGGAGCAAAGGGCTTACCAAAATCTATTCCTTCTTGTTAACAATAGCTTTTGGCAACCAATATAGCTTTGTTCCTGACTACTATGCCATTTTCATCCATCTTATTTTTGAATACTCTTTTGGTGTCAATAACATTCTTGCCTTTAGGTTTGGGTACCAGCTTCCATACCTTATTCCTTTCAAATTGGTTTAGCTCTTCATGCATAGCTAAAACCCAATCAGGATCCAACAAAGCTTCTTCTACCTTCTTTGGCTCTTCCTGTGATAGGAAGCTGCTATATAGACATTCTTCTTGAGTTCCTTTTCTTGTTTGTACTCTTGAAGATGCATCACCAATAATTAGTTCAAATGGGTGATCTCTAGTCCATTTTCTTTTTTTGTGGTAGATTAGCTCTAGATGAAGAGGCCTCAAAGTTGCCGTGATGTGTGAATACGTTTTGATTAGAAGAAACTCCCCTTGAGTTTGTGGATCTTTGACTTGAAGTTGGGGTTCTTACTGTTTGTGATCTATATTGACTTTCAACTCCTATTGATTGCTCAACGAATGTTGAATTTTGCCTTTCGACAGATAATGTAGTTTTTCTCTCAACGAATGATGCATCTTGTCTCTCGACGGATGTAGAATTATGTGCTTCATTTGTTGCTGACTTTTCTGCATTATCCTTAGAGATTATTTCTTTATCACTTTCATCATCTCTATCATCATAGTTCATCTCAACATTGTCAAATTTGAGGCTTTCATGGAAACCTTCATCTTGCAGTCCTTCAATCTTCTTATCATCAAACACAACATGTACATATTCCATAAAAATGTTGGTTCTGAGATTGTAGACTCTGTATGCTTTTTCAACTGCTCAGTTTAATTCCTTAGAATATAGCATTTGCAGCCAAAGACATGAAGAAAGTTTAGTGTTGGCTTCCTGTTCTTGAATAAATAAGAAGGAGTCATGCATTTTGCTTGATTGACCAAAAAAAAATTCTGAGTGTAGCATGCAGTATTTAAGTTGGTAACTTTGATTCTTCTAGCATTGTCCTTTCCACTTCAATAAGAGATCTGTTCTTTTTTTCCACCAGTTCATTTTGTTGTGGAGTCCTTACTGCTGAAAACTCATGCATGATCCCATTTTCTTCACAAAATAACCTCATTACAGAATTCTTGAACTCAGTTCCATTGTCAATCCTGATTCTTCTAACTTTGAGGTCAGGATGATTGTTGACTTGCCTTATATAATTGATAATAATTTCACAAGCTTTATCTTTAAATTTTAGGAAATAATTCCTAGTGAACTTTGAGAAATCATCCACAATCACTAGACAATATCTTTGTTTTGAGATTGAAAACACATTGACTGGTCCAAACAAGTCCATGTGAAATAATTATAGAGGTTCTTCAATTACAGATTCAAGTTTTTTTTGAATGATGCCTTGATTTGTTTTCCTTTCTGACAGGCATCACATAGTCCATCCTTTGAGAACTCAACTTGAGGAATGCCTCTTACAAGATCTTTCATGAGTAGTTCATTCATAGTCTTGAAGTTCAGATGGGATAGTTTCTTGTGCCACAACCAACTTTCATCTTGAATTGTTTTTCAAAAAGAAAAGTAATAAAATCTGCACTTGATGAGTTGAAGTCAGCTAGATACACATTTCCTTTTCTTACTCCAGTGAGAACTACTTTATTGTTCTTTTTGTCTGTAACATCAAAGGCTTTTGAATTGAAAGTTACTGAGTTTCCCTTGTCACAAAGCTGGCTGACACTCAAAAGATTATGTTTGAGTCCATCCAGTAGAGCAACTTTTCAATGATGAAATTATCTTTATAAATCAAGCCATATCCCACAGTATACCCTTTGCTGTCATCTCCAAAAGTGATATTTGGGCCATCTCTCTCCTTAAATTCAGTGAGCAGGGTATAATCTCCAATCATGTGCCTTGAGCAACTACTATCCAAATACCAAAGATTCTTTTTGTTTCCCTGCACACATCAAAATCAAATTAAGTTGATTTTGGTACCCCAGTTTCCTTGGGTCCTGCCTTGTTATCCTTCTTTTTAGGTTTCTTAGGCTTGTCATTAGAGTAGGGCTTTGAAAACCATTCATAATTGCAGAATTATCATGCACAGGTTGGTTAACATTAAATGGCATAATATTTGTGTTAGGAAATAAATTACACAGGGGGGGAGGTGAATGTGTTTTAGTGTTTTTATGCTTTTCTTGAAGTATTTATGATTGTGAACAAAGTAAATCAAATCTTGTAGTAAATCGTGTTAATGCTGAAATTAAACATGCAACAATAAATAACACAGATCTTTCAAAACTCACCTAATTTTATATTACAATTAAGAATGTTTTGCTATAAAGTTTCTAGGCTCTTTGTTGATAAAGAGCTTAGCTTCTTCCTTGAGAGAATACAAGATTTTATTCTAAAGTGTTACAAATAACAAAGAACTAGTGTTAACTTTATATGATAGTTAACTACTGGTTTACACAGTGTATAATAAGAGATGCTATTCCCTTTAGTAAACTGTCACTTATCATTTCCATTTTAGGAAAAGTATATCTTCCATTTCTGGCTTCACATATCTTTACATACTGTGTAAACTTTGATCTTCCTTCGTCAGTTAATCTTCACCCTTGATCTTGCATACTCTTCAAGCTGCTTTTTGTAGACTTGTCAATCCAACTGGTTGGATTGTTTGTTGATTGTTAATCTTGGACATTGAACTGATCTGCAATTTGTACTTTGAGATTTTACCTCGAGATCTCCAGTTAGGCATATAGAGAACTTGACATCTCAATAAGTATATTGGCTTATCAAGATATCTAATCACTCTATTGTTGTTTTGACTTGTAGAGGTCTATGAGTTCTCTATAAGAGAATTTAGCTTGTCGAGATCTCTCCACTCCACGTCATCACTTTGGCTTATAGACATCTCTGAGTTCTCTAGTGAATTTTGACTTGTCGATAAATCAGAGTTCTCTAGTGAACTTTCACTTGTCGATAACTTAGAGTTCTCTAGTGAATTTTGATTTGTCGATAACTCTGAGTTCTCTAGTGAAGAAATGACTTGTCGATATCTTCAATCTTCATGTCTTCAATTTGGCATGTCGATATCTCGGAGTTCTCTAGTAGCTTTCCTGAGTTTTCTGTAAGTCATTATGGAGTTCTTGAATGACTTCTCTATAACACTAAATCTGTGACTTGTAGAGATTTTGACTTAGAACATTTTTCTCAAAACATATTTATTCAACTCCAAGCTTCTTCATAATTCTTCTGAGGCATGATCTTCTTGATCTTCTTCCAGATAGAATTCTTAGGCTTGATACTGTTTACAGAAAAAACTCCAGTCCGCTCTTTGACATTTTTACAGACTTTAAATGTTACAATACAAAATGCAAACTACGATAACAATACAATTTACTTAGGGTTGTCAATTTGACTTAGTCTTGTTATTGTACATGCATGTCTTGCACAACAATCTCCCCTAATTTATGAAAAGATTGCTTAACAGAAATTCTTGCCTGTAACAAGACTAACCCCAAGTTATGATGGAAAATAAGATTAATACATAAAAATTGACACAATTACAGATTTTTATACATTAGGAGATCTACATAAGTTTAAATAGTTACAAGCATCAGGTAAAGACTGTTTTTACTTCTGCTTCTTCCCTAATGAGATCCTTTAAGTAAACAAGAATTTCAAGTTCTTTTACAATAGGTGTCCCACTTAGAGCTTCTACAAGTTTGATCCTATTTGCCTTTGGATAACCACTATCTAGTAAATTAATCCTAAATCTTGAGAATTTGCTAGTGTAACACCCCCAAATCCGGGGTCGGGGATCCGGGTTGTCACGAGTTCTAATTCCCTTAACAACTCTTAATCTTAATAAACAACCAACCACTGCGTACTGTGACCCCACAATATACAAACATACACCACAAGTTATAGTCTCAGAGATGAATACCAAAAATAACACCAGTCATTTTATTCCATAATTATAAGTCATTATACATCAAAAGGGTTTCTGAATAAATTTACATTTCTTTGCCATTATTACAATTCATATAGATACATAAGTCCGGTACAACAAAAGTTGAAAGCCTAGCCTACTGGTAGTTCCTACCTCGGCTACAACGACATCAACGCCTACAGGAAACTGTGGAACGTTTCCTAACCGCTCACGAATTGAGAGCTTGATCCTGTTCATCTTGTCTATCTGTTGTTGTGTGATGAAAGAAGAAAGCAAGGGTGAGCAACAAGCCCACTGAAATAATATGTATAATGAATAACAATATATGAGCAATCTCATAGCACTATTGAAAGTCTTGGTTAAGAAGAATTGAACCAAGTTGATATCTTAAGGCGACCAAGTCGCAAAATATTCAGTATATATATACATATACACTTTTCACAATCTTTGAAATCCTCTGACATGTATAATATACACAGAGTTCCAGTTTATAACTGTATAAAAATATCGTTGGAAGGTGATCTCATATATCTAACCCTGTCTCAACGTTTTTCTGAAAACCTTTGTCATTCATAAGATAATCATTAACTAGATATAAGTTGAAAAGATGAAGTTACAAGATACTCCAATATACATATATCTTTTTCCGAATACTACTTGAACTACCACCGTTCAAGGTATAAATAGTTCATCCCATAGATGAAGCTACACGACAAAACTTGTATAGAATCAATCTTTGAAATATCATCAAAATGAAATGAAGTTACGAGATACTTCATTTGATGAAAACATCATTTTGGAAACTCGATCCTGCCAACACTCAACAATCGCCCAGCCGTAGCCTTTCTATCGAAGTGCTCTGGGTAGTGTTGCAGAAATATCCAATTGGATGATGAACTCATTACGGGAGTTTGCCGCGCCAGGTTGACCACTTACGACGATCAGTCGCAGTAGTGAAACCCGACCATTTTCTACATATAGAGGAGAACAGTCGGATTTACTTATCAACCGAACCCTGGACTCCTAAGGAATGGACCGTCTTAGCGGAACTTCCGGGCCATTTGGGCCAATAAATAAGGTTGGGCCGGCGCCACTCGACCACTTACGCCACTCCTAGTTCAGATAAAATCCATGACTCTAAAACGTAAAGCTCGTCTCCCCTTTCCCGAAGTAGGAACTTGTTGATACGATTCCACCAAGAACTCGCATCTAGTTGGAAAGAAAAACTCACCGATATTTCCCAGGTGATGCCTGTTAATGGATTAACTTATTCCAAGAATTTTACTTCCCGAGTGTTGGGTAAGTAATCAAAAACTCTTTTATCAAAACAACAACCTTGTTGCGAATATAAGAATATATCACGGAGCCGGATCCCTCAGATTTTTGAGCGAGTATTTAAATCCCCTTCGAAAGGAAGATCTTAAATTTGAAAACGAGTTTTGGGATCCACTCTAACTTTTAAAATCATTTTGAAGACTCGAAAACATTTTTAAGAATGTTTGGAGTAATGCTGATTTAATAAAATAAATCAGTCCCGATATATTAGAAAATATCTGAATATTATTATTTAAATAATATTCCTATAAGGATAATCCTTATAAAAATAATTAAAGTAGAAGTTTTAAAACTTATACTTGAAATGAATAATAAATAACCAAAGATATACTTATACGAAAGTACGATCTTTATTTGAATAATCGAAAATAAGTTTGATTATCGAAATATTATTCTTTAATAAAATAAAGAATATTATTTAATAAAAGAAGCGGAGTCATAAGTCCTCGAATGAATATTCAAAATAATATCCATTTAATAAAATAAGCAGAGTCATAAGTCCTCGAATGAATATTCAAAATAATATTCATTAAATAAAATAAAGTTATCGAATAAACCTTATACGATTAATAGTTTTGAAAACTATATCTATATATATATAAATATATATATATTATACTCGGGAACATCGACTCCCAGTTTAGAAAATGTTCACCTTTGGTCACCTATACTACGGGTATACGCAACTACTGCTTATCTCTAGCATAGGTATTATGCAACTTATAAGCATTTGAATCAACAAAGAGATATCAAGATTACGAAACAGACATGCATATATACCATATCAGCATGCTCCAATATATCGCAAGATTTGCAAATAACAATCATGCACTTATCACAAGATAATGCATATACATATATTTACATCACAACAACAGTATAACGGGTAGAAAACTTGCCTGAGTGTTCCCGGATAGACTTAAGCTTAGAGTGGGTCTGATAACATATGAACAATAACATAAGTCGGAATTAACCCACGGTCGCTTAAGAAACTAGACTTTAACCAATTGAACCCTAATGTTCGCTTATGGTCACTTCTACGCTTAACGAATCACATAAGTGGTCCGAGTACCCTTGGCTCCACCATTTTTAATAAATTAACCATTAAGAATTTTAAGGAGATTCTTTTGCGAGTACTCTACCAACTGCCTAATCCACTTTACATAATTGTTTCATACTCCAATTAGTCATTCAAGGGCCTTAACCAAGGTTTCAAAGTAAGGCGAGGGAATGGTTCATTCGCGAAACGCCGTTACTTAAAACGGCCGTTTCTCCTAAACCGTACATCGGATTCAAGCGAACCACATATCAAAACGAAGCTCATAACATGAACTATCTAAGAATGGCAAAGTTTAGAATCTTTCAGGGAGTTCACGGGTCCTAAAGTTAAGAACAGAACAGTTAAGAAAAATCGGGCATTATGACATTTATGTTTACGCGATTTCCAATTTCATTAACACTCTAAATTATCATCAATTCACTCACAACCACCAATACAACAATATTCAACCATCATACTACAAACTCAGTCTCCAACTCGAAGTTTTCCCAATTTATCTAACCAATCAAAGACCCAATATTCAAAACCAATACAAATCCACCAAAACTACTTATAATCAAAGATCAAGCCTTAATACTAACAATGCTTCAATAAAACTTAACGGAATCATAAAATCAAAGCTAGGGTTTGAAGTTGATACCTTCCTTGGTAGAATTTAAGTTGCTAGGAAGCCTTAGGGAGCCTTAATCTAACCTCCTACAAGCTTGATATTTCCAAACAAATCAAGAACACAAAGTTAGGTTTTGAAGTTTCTTAAAGTCCGATTTAAAGAACTGTACAAATGAGGCTCTTACCATGCTTATTTGAACGAGACTTGTGAACAAGAGTTGTAGGCCATCTCATTACCTTTCCAACGAGTTATAGAACACAACATTTGAGTGATTATTGAAGGAGATATGGTTGTTTGAAATTGCTGCTCTAGTTTTGGCCGAAAGCTTTTGTTCTTGGAAAGCAAAAGTCAACTTCTAATTTGTGTTTTGTGATTTGTTTTGCCTTGGCTTGGTCGCTACCTTTTGTTTGTTAATTAAATTGTTACCATGGTAAAAATTGTGTGGCTCATAATCAACCAACCAATCCTTCCCACTTTGTCATGCTCATGTCATCTGCTTATGTCATCTTGTTACACTTATCTTCCTCTCGTTGGTGTAATGACATCATCGTCCATTAACCTCTTTGATTAACCCCTAATTACTTGGCTAATGACCGCTGATCTATTATACGGTTCACTTAACTTTCATTCTCGTTTATCGTTTGAGGGATCATACCCAGGATCTTATTGCTTGGGTTCCCCTATACCTTTCTCAATATTTTATATTCCCTTTATGATTCTCTCTTATAATTAATGAATTAAATCCTTTTAATAATGTTACCTTATACTCAATTCTTTCGATATCTGGTGGATTTTCGGGAAAAATCAAAGTATTTGAATTTGGATTCTAACGATCTTTACATACACTTATTTACTTTATGGAATACTAATACGATCTTAGAATTTCCATAACAGTACTCCTATATAGCATGGTCTGATTATTTTCTTTAATCAGCATCATCAGCAAAAGTTACTATTCATCCGTGTTTCAAAAATTTCAAAAATTGGAGTTATTACAGTCTCCCCTCTTTAAAAGGATTCCGTCCCGGAATCGGATAGAAAATGAATAGGGATGCTCTCTTAGCATTGCACTTTGTAATTCTCAAGTAAATTTTCCTACATTTTGGTTCTACCATCAAACTCTGGCTAGTTTGATAACCCTTCTCCTAAGCACTTGTTCCTTTTCAATCTATAACCCTTTCTGGTTGCTCCATATAGGTTACGTCTGGTTGCATGTCTATGCGCTCATATGCCCCTATTTGTCTGGCATCCGAATTACACTTCCTTAACATTGATACGTGGAACACGTTATGAACTTGCTACATGTTCGGGGGTAGGGCTAGCTCATATGCTAATTTCCCAATACGACTTAATATATCCAAGGGTCCAACAATTCGTGGGCTTAACTTTCCTTTCTTTCCGAACCACATCCATCCTTTCCAAGGGAATACCTATAACAGCACTAGGTCCCCTACTTCTTATTCTTTGTCCTTTCGTGTCAAATCAACATACTTCTTATGTCCATCTTGGGCTACTACCAGCCGTCCTCTGATTAGATCTATTATATCCTTGGTCATTTGGACTACTGTGGGTCCGAGCATCTTGCACTCTACAACTTCATCCTAACATAAGGGAGATCGACATTGTCTTCCCTCAAGGATCTCATAAGGCGATACCTCGATACTAACATACGATCGATTATCGTAAGAAAACTCAATCCGCGTTAAGTGATCATTCCAAATTTCTTTCAAGTCTATTGTACAGACTCTCATTATCTAATCTAGATCTACATCTTTTGCTTCTCAATACCCACTCTTTTCCAGTTCGTAATCGTTACTATCTTCCATACCAAATTTTATACTGATTACACTTTTGCTCGTTAGCGTTCTATAACCTTTTAATAATCGCGTCAACCTTAGTATCACGAACGCGTTAGAATCAAAATACCACCATACTTGGTACCACTTCATCTCCAGCTGACTCTATCTTCGAAAGCTTGGTCCTTCAGATATAAGTAAAAGAATTTATTGAGAGATCGCTATGATCATGAACACTTGTTACATTGCATAGTTAGTACAGAAGGTGGCCAGCCTTTAGTACTTGACAAGCAATTAAACAATAGATGGTATCCTACTAGGCTTCTATCACACAGATAGATAGTCATTCGGCAATACCTCCCCTTCTGGAAGGGTTGTTCTTCTCAGCTTATATGAAATGAAAAGAAAAGAACGAATTGAAGAGAATTGTATATAAAAAAATACTGCCACAAAAGATCTGGCTTGGAATCTACCTCTGAACAATAGAGGTTTGTCACAAGAGAACAAAATATATATATGTATATATCTCAACATCAAGTATTATAGCATCGCAATTCACATGCATGAATATTTACTATTCCGTCCATCGTTCTATGAACCCATGCTCTTGCTCGAGCTTATAAACAATCACCATTAAAACTCCCTCGACAGCGAAAATCGAATCTGGGATTTCATTCTAGACGTCATCGTTATTAGAATTCTATGCTTGCATCGCAACCTTCCTTGTATAGTAATACGACTCTCTATTGATAAGAAGGAATAAGTATTCAATAGGTAGATAATCGACTTAATTAGCCTATCAATGATAAGTTATACACCACCACGACCCGATTAGTGGTACTCACTCTCAACATCCATTCCAATACAACTCTCACGGTTGTAAGTAATCGGCTCATTACTCACAGAATCATTCCTGCATTACTATGGCCCACCGTTGACCTACTGTAGTCATTCGTTTTCCATGAAGTTTTAATAGCTAACCATACGGAGTCCATTCATATCATATCGAATCCTTCTAAGGAGGTAACATAATCACCATTCATGATTCGTGAAGAACATTCCTGATCCTGACATACATACATGACATGAAGCAGATAAAATTATAGAAGAGTTTCAATCAAAGCAACGATAGCAGGCTAATACCATTATTAACCATATTTCTTTACTGGGAGACATGAAGCTCAAAGGTTCATTTAGTCCTTTCGTAACATGCTCCTGACTTATCTCAAGATAGGACCTTCTAAGATAGAAAGCCCGCTCACGGCGATTACATGAATTAAATCTTTACCAAACTAATATTACGGTAGAGTACCGCACAGTCATCAGAAGGAATGTCAATCTTTCACACCATAATACAACCTTCACGGAATTAACCATTATCACTGTATTCCTCTGGCACGAGCGCCGATAATTGTCCTCTTACACTTAAAGTGTTGGCCACCTCATTGGCCTTTCCTGATAGTAAAATTTCCTTACAATCAATGTCATTTTAACCACCTCCAACTAAATTTTCTACCTCATTTCAATCACTGCTTATGTGAAAATGTTTCTCTTAAGTCCTGGTGAGAAAACAAAATCACCATTTTTCCATAAGTCATTGCCTTAGTCTTTAGATGTGAACATTGCCATGACTGACTCTCGATCATACTTAGGACGTCTCTTATCTTGGGTCATTCTTGTTTTCACCAATCTCGACCCTCATTGGATCGATCTATACTTTCTTATGGTTCAACACGTGCCCCACTTGGCATTATTATATTTACGTCATATTTCCTTCATCAAAATTTCTATTCTTGAGAACTTTGAATATTAACTTTCTCCTTGTAAAACCTCTAAGGTTATCCTTAAATCCTTCATCAGGTACACCCTAGGCACAGGGCATATCAAGATACCATTTACTAATACCAGAATCATTGTCTATATACTTCTGAAAAATTTCTCCACTGATCCTTAAAGGTTCTTGTTACCTTAATCCTTTCCAATTCATAATGTCAAAACTCATGCTGTCCCAACTAAGGGTGAAATGCCAACCTTTATGCATTCCCCTAGGATCCATTTCAAGTTATCGGGGTTTTATCCTTAATTCCACCTTTACAAGATACTTACACTCTTCCATGGATAAATCAAGTTTTATATACTTGATAGATTACCTTATTCAATCATTCTCACTTCGATAGTCTATACTTAATTTCACAATAGCATCCTTATTCAAACTGAGGTCAATCCATATGGCCTCCAAAAGATAACAACGGTTTTTTTTTCCGCTTTGCTTGCCTAATTTGGTAATGACAACAGGGATGTTCTGGAAGATATTGGTCGTGTTCAACGTGAACTTCTTCTTAATAATTCCTTATTTACTTTTGTTGTTTATCTCAACAGTCATCTCAATGTTGGGATATCTTTCATACCCGGCATCTCCCTTTCCGGGTATCAAGCCACCGGTCTTACACTTCACATTCTTGAAGGTCACTTCCTTCATCCAATTTTCCTAATTTCTTACTTCCTTGTCTCCCCAGTCTATCCGCGTCTCATTATTTATCCTTCGAACTATCTCAAGGTTTCCTCGAATCCTCCCAACTTACAGGGGATAAAATATATGTATCTCTTATGCCTTCAACCATCAATTTTAACTCATGGTGAATCACCCTCATCCTGACGATTACATACTTTTCTATTTCTATTGCTACGAGTCTTTAGGGTTTCCTCATACCCAACTCCCTTATCATTCCTCAAACTCTATTGCCTTTATATTCCTTTCCACTTCAGTTTCTTTTTATTTTCCTTTCTCTTATCATTATTTCACGAACCAACACAACATAAGCATTGATTTCAAACATCCCGTCATTCTGGATTCGTGTCCTCAGAACAAATCTTGACAACTTTTACAACTTAGATTCATAATTCATCATACTCATCTGCCTTTGTTCTGGCTCTAAAGCTTTTACACTATCTCCATAACCTTGGAAAGTACTTTCCTGAAAACAATTGACTGAAGTTAAATCAGTTTATTATAATCTCTTGCTCCGTGCCTTCCTTGGACTTTCACCAGCGGGTGGCCTCTCTCTTAGGAGGGTAAGTGAAAAAAATAGTCTTTTGTGATTCGTCAATCATTTAGAATCTCAAATGATTCCTATATTTTCTTTATCCAGGCTCTTGCCTCGACTGGGTCAGCTTGTTCCTTGGAACTCTGAGAGCTTAACAACTTAAAGGTCCTGAAAGAATTTCTCACCGCATTGTTTCCTCAGGGTGGTGGTTGGGGATAATAGTCTAAGTTCTGTCTAGAAAGGTCCATAAATTGTCGTATAGGAGTACCATCTCGGGTCTACTTTCCTTACTCGACTTCTGTTTCCTTAGTCTAAATGTTCCCTCCTCCTCCCCATAATCGAGGTCATCCTACATGTTTTAAATCCTCATTTTCCACTTCATTATGTTATGGGTTCCTTCTATCTTGATGGCGACCTCCCTGACTATCACGTTCAGGGTTTGCTCTAAATCTTATTCCTCAAACTAGCTTTCATCTAAGATCTCATCTTTAAGCTCTTGAACATTTGGAACCCAAATTCTGTAGGAATACCTCATTATTCCCTTATCATCTTTCTCGGTATTAATCTCTTATCTATTTGTTGGCTCCCTGCCTTCATTCATCACTTTTTCTGGCACAATATGTTCTTTTCCAATAATTCGGGCTGTATTGCAATCTCAAACAGTTTTTCGGTACCGGCTCCGGTTACCTTCACTTCTATTTCCATTTTCTCAAAATTTCTTATAAACTCTCCCAAAGACATTATCATCTTGAGTCTCTCCTTTTTACTAAGGGTATCAGCCACCACATTGGGTTTCCCCGAATGATAAAGAATCTCCCAATCATAATTATTGATTAGCTATAACCGCCTCCTCTGGCGTATATTGAGCTCTTTCTATGTAAAAATGTACTAGAGCTCCTATGGTTTGTGTAAATCTTGCACTTCTCTCCATACAAGTAGTGCCTCCAATCTTTAGGGAAAAACTATTGCCACGAGCCCAAGCTCATGGGTGGGGATATCGAATTTTATATTCCCTTAATTATCTTGACACGTACGTGATTACCTTGTTGTGCTGTATAAGAAGCACCCTAATTCCTTATGCGAAGCGTCACTACACATCACAAAATCTCCTTTTTCATCCGGTAACACCATCATAGGGGCCGTCACCAATCTTTGCTTCAGTTCCTTGAAAGTTGTTCTCGTATTTCTCTGTCCATTCGAACTTCTCAGTCTTACGAGTATGCACGTTAAAGAGGCTACTATCTTTACGAACTTGAATGAACCTCCGGTAGTGACCGACCAATCCTACCTCTGGTAGTTTCCCTAACCATGGTTACCAATTCCTCAGTGGTCCTTAATTCATTCTTTTCAGGATCCCCCACGGGATCCTCCTCAGCAACAATCCCTTCTAGGACAACATCCTCAACCGCTACATCCTCAATATGAACATCATCCGGTCCTGCGTTAGGACGCTCTATCGGATCCACAATCTGATCTCCAATAAGTAATAAAACATCATCGCGCTGTTGCTCCTCAACCTCAGGGTTCGGAGTCCCGCTACCATATACGATAATGAACTACGCTTCTATCACAATATTTATAAGAGTTCCTATAAGGGTTTTAACTGTCAGTACTATGTTAGGTAGTCCGACTAGGAACTTGGAAAGAATCCTTATTATCTTAGTGAAATTATTATTTTAACGTCACATCATCTCTGAGGTTTATAACGCTTGGCTCTGATGCCATTTCTGTAAAACCCCCAAATCCGGGGTCTGGGATCCGGGTTGTCACGAGTTCCAATTCCCTTAACAACTCTTAATCTTAATAAACAATGAACCACTACGTACTGTGACCCCACAATATACACACACACCACAAGTTATAGTCTCAGAGATGAATACCAAAAATAACACC
The DNA here is from genome assembly GCF_009905375.1 of Apium graveolens. Lineage (NCBI taxonomy): Eukaryota > Viridiplantae > Streptophyta > Magnoliopsida > Apiales > Apiaceae > Apium > Apium graveolens. The sequence goes on from NC_133656.1 coordinate 128,389,165, forward strand.
AGTCATTTTATTCCACAATTATAAGTCATTATACATCAAAAGGGTTTCTGAATAAATTTACAATTTTAGCCATTAGTACAATTCATATAGATACATAGTCCGGTACAACAAAAGTTGAAAGCCTAGCCTACTGGTAGTTCCTACCTCAGCTACAACGGCATCAACGCCTACAGGAAACTGTGGAACGTTTCGTAACCGCTCACGAATTGGGAGCTTGATCCTGTTCATCTTGTCTATCTGTTGTTGTGTGATGAAAGAAGAAAGCAAGGGTGAGCAACAAGCCCACCGAAATAATATGTATAATGAATAACAATATATGAGCATTCTCATAGCACTCATGAAAGTCTTGGTCAAGAAGAATTGAACCAAGTTGATATCTTAACGCGACCAAGTTGCAAAATATTCAGTATATATATGCATATATACTTTTCACAATCTTTGAAATCCTCTGACATGTATAATATACACAGAGTTCCAGTTTATAACTGTATAAAAATATCGTTGCAAGGTGATCTCATATATCTAACCTTGTCTCAACGTTTTTCTGAAAACCTTTGTCATTCATAAGATAATCATTAACTGGATATAAGTTGAAAAGATGAAGTTACAAGATACTCCAATATACTTATATCTTTTTCTGAATACTACTTGAACTACCACCATTCAAGGTATAAATAGTTCATCCCATAGATGAAGCTACACGACAAAACTTGTATAGAATCAATCTTTGAAATATCATCAAGATGAAATGAAGTTACGAGATACTTCATTTGATGAAAACATCATTTTGAAAACTCGACCCTACCAACACTCAACAATCGCCCAGCCGTAGCCTTTCTATCGAAGTGCTCTGGGTAGTGTTGCAGAAATATCCAATTGGATGATGAACTCATTACGAGAGTTTGCCGCGCCAGGTTGACCACTTACGATGATCAGTCGCTGTAGTGAAACCCCACCATTTTATACATGTAGAGGAGAACAGTCGGATTTACTTGTCAACCGAACCCTGGACTCCTAAGGAATGGACCGTCTTAGCGGAACTTCCGGGCCATTTGGGCCAATAAATAAGGCTGGGCCGGCGCCACTCGACCACTTACGCCACTCCTAGTTCAGATAAAATCCATGACTCTCAAACGTTAAGCTCGTCTCCCCTTTCTCGAAGTAGGAACTTGTTGATACGATTCCACCAAGAACTCGCATCTAGTTGGAAAGAAAAACTCACCGATATTTCCCAGGCGATGCCTATTAATGAATTAACTTATTCCAAGAATATTACTTCCCGAGTGTTGGGTAAGTAATCAAAAACTCTTTTATCAAAACAACAACCTTGTTGCGAATATAAGAATACATCACGAAGCCGGATCCCTCAGATTTTTGAGCGAGTATTTAAATCCCCTTCGAAAGGAAGATCTTAAATTTGAAAACGAGTTTTGGGATCCGCTCTAACTTTTAAAATCATTTTGAAGACTCGAAAACATTTTTAAGAATGTTTGGAGTAATGCTGATTTAATAAAATAAATCAGTCCCGATATATTAGAAAATATCTGAATATTATTATTTAAATAATATTCCCATAAGGATAATCCTTATAAAAATAATTGAAGTAGAAGTTTTAAAACTTATACTTGAAATGAATAATAAATAACCAAAGATATACTTATACGAAAGTACGATCTTTATTTGAATAATCGAAAATAAGTTTGATTATCGAAACACTATTCTTTAATAAAATAAAGAATATTGTTTAATAAAAGAAGCGGAGTCATAAGTCCTCGAATGAATATTCAAAATAATATCTATTTAATAAAAGAAGCGGAGTCATAAGTCCTCCAATATATCGCAAGATTTGCTAATAACAATCATGCACTTATCACAAGATAATGCATATACATATATTTACATCACAACAACAGTATAACGGGTAGAAAACTTGCCTGAGTGTTCCCGGATAGACTTAAGCTTAGAATGGGTCCGATAACCTATGAACAACAACATAAGTCAGAATTAACCCACGGTCGCTTAAGAAACTAGACTTTAACCAATTGAACCCTAATGTTCGCTTATGGTCACTTCTACGCTTAACGAATCACATAAGTCGTTCGAGTACCCTTGGCTTCACCATTTTTGATAAATTAACCATTAAGAATTTTAAGGCAATTCTTTCTCGAGTACTCTACCAACTGCCTAATACACTTTGCATAATTATTTCATACTCCAATTAGTCATTTAAGGGCCTTAACCAAGGTTTCAAAGTAAGGCGGAGGGTAATGGTTCGTTCGCGAAATGCCGTTACTTAAAACGGTCGTTTCTCCTAAACCGTACATCGGATTTAAGCGAACCAAATATCAAAACGAAGCTCGTAACATGAAATTTCTAAATATGGCAAAGGTTAGGATCTTTCAGTGACTTCACGGGTCCTAAAGTTAAGAACAGAACAGTTAAGGAAAATCGGGCATTATGACGTTTATGTTTACGCGATTTCCAATTTAATTAACGCTCTAAATTATCATCAATTCACTCACAACCACCAATACAACAATATTCAACCATCATACTACAAACTCAGTCTCCAACTCCAAGTTTTCCCAATTTATCCAACCAATCAAAGACCCAATATTCAAAACCAATACAAATCCACCAAAACTACTTATAATCGAAGATCAAGCCTTAATACTAACAATGCTTCAATAAAACTTAACAGAATCATAAAATCAAAGCTAGGGTTTGAAGTTGATACCTTCCTTGGTAGGAGTTAATTTGCTAGAAAGCCTTAGGGAGTCTTAATCTAACCTCCTACAAGCTTGATATTTCCAAAGAAATCAAGAACACAAAGTTAGGTTTTGAAGTTTCTTAAAGTCCGATTTAAAGAACTGTACAAATTAGGGTCTTAGCATGCTTATTTGGACTAGACTTGTGAACAAGAGTTGTAGGCCATCTCAATACCTTTCCAACGAGCTATAGAACACAACATTTGAGTGAGTATTGAAGGAGATATGGTAGTTTGAAGTTGCTGCTCTGGTTTTGGCCGAGAGCTTTTGTTCTCGGAAAGCAAAAGTCAACTTCTAATTTGTGTTTTGTGATTTGTTTTGCCTTGGCTTGGTTGCTACCTTTTGTTTGTTAATTAAATTGTTACCATGGTAAAAATTGTGTGGCTCACAATCAACCAACCAATCCTTCCCACTTTGTCGTGCTCATGTCATCTTGTTACACTTGTCTTCCTCTCGTTGGTGTGATGACATCATCGTCCATTAACCTCTTTGATTAACCCCTAATTACTTGGCTAATGACCGCTGATCTTTTATACGGTTCGCTTAACTTTCGTTCTCCTTTATCTAATCGATAATCACTTGACGAACTACGCGTCAAAAGCCTATCGTCTACCCATACGATAACCCGCACATAAATATAACAGACAAACATAGGACTCTTGATCCACATATGCACATAATTCACATAGCACATAAGCACATAACTCATATATCACATAATTTATATCACATAAGACTCGGTTCATCAGAAGGGTCGACTCGGTACGTTTAAAACGGAAATCGGGTCAAAAATATGATTTATCGATAAAAAATCGACTCATAATGATTCGTAAAATAAGCGACCTTTAAAAACAAAAGAATTTGGGTCTCGAAAGTATTTTTAATGAAATAATAATATTTTTCTGAGTCTGTACGCATTCTTTTCGTATTAAACGGATGAACGGTTTATTTAATATGAATTTTTGAACATTTTTCGGAATTAAAACGGGTCTCCGAATCATTTTATAACTAAATAATAGTGCTTGAACACCCGAAAATAATTTTATAAGAATTATTGAGCCTGGAAAATAATTTAAAATAATATTTTAAAATAATTATTTAAGAATCATTTCGTATATGATTTAAAAATTCCGAAAAATAGTTATGTGTAGGTATCGAAGCGCTGATCGTTTATATATATAATAATTGAAATTGGGATGAATGGTTTGTAAGATATGAATTTTTGAAAGTTAAAAAACATATAAATATACGAGACGGTGGAGAGAGAGAGGGAGAAGGAGGCTGGCTGGGTAAAGAAATTGGGGGGGGGGGGTTTACACACGGATGAGGGGGTGGGGGTACGTGGGTAGTTTGTAGGATTATTGTTTTGTTTTTTTTTGTTTTCCTTTTAACTAAAATCAATTCAAATCAATTAGCCCAAAATTAATATTTAGCAGGGAATAATATTTAATCAAATAAATATGAAATTTATACCAAAATTTCCTAAAAATTATGAATATTTCAAAAATATAAAAATATAATATATTTGAAAATCCCACTATTTTATAAAAATAAACTTCTGATTTTTGTGGGATTTGATGTCCCAATAAGGGCCCGGTCCAATAATTTTTATGAAACTGAAATATTTCTAAAATTCTCGGAATATTTAAAAAAACTAATAAAATAAAATATTCATAATTTTTAAAGCATTTTTGACTTGCTCGCTATACCCGCATTACACGATTTAACGAACCGAACTGCACTTGAAAAAAATTCAGAAAATCACGAAAATAGTCTTAAAATGTTACAAATATCCTGAAGTATATAAAAACATAAATTTCATAATTTTAAAACAATTTTTGAAACGTAATTTATATCCGCTTTTAGCAATTAAACGATTCAACGCGCGGGTAAAATTAATCCTAAAAATTCCCAAAATAATTTTAAAAATCTCAGAATATTCCAAACTTTAATAAATATGAGTTTCATAATTTTTGAAGAATTTTGGAATTAAATACGGATTTTACAAATAAATGAAATCTAAAATCATATAGGGCTAAATAATTGATGAAATATTGATTTCTAAATTTTATAAAATCCCAAAAAATAAATATTGTAATTATAAAGTCATAAAAATAATTTTACAGATAATTTAAATATTTATGAAATTAAATTTTCAATAAAATCACTTTTAAAGACAAAAACAAAACGATACGACTCAGTAATTAATAATATAAATAATCCTCAATCACAACTGAGTCCCACGCAATTAATATTACATACAACAGATAGGAGACAGAATATCCATCAAATCCCTAATATTACTAAACGAACTCAATTTACCGATATTAATAAATGATCGGTTTTGAAATAAACTTTTGAAAATAATACATTTAAGGAAATATTTTCAGATATTAACAAGGATCGATATAACACTCAACAATTAGCACACTACCATTTAATAACACAAACTCGTCAAATAGGAATAAAATATCCACCATTTTATTCCTTCTAAATCAGAAAATCACATAAACATATTCAAATATTAATAATAATAATTCTGAAAATACGGGATATCACAATCTACCCCCGTTATAAGGATTCCGTCCTCGGAATCAGCAGAAGAAAGCACTAAGGGTTTTCTAACCAACTTTCCATTTCCAAATAACCTCAATTTTCCATAATCTCAAACAAATCTTGTATTCCATGTATAATAAAACTTTTACAGGAGCTTCACTGTGTACCACTGTTCCGTCTACATCCTTTGACCAATTCCTCAATAGAATCACTTTTACTGATCGCGAGAAAGAAGAATAGAGAAAAAGATAGAGAGAAGAAAAGAAAGAAAGATAGAGAGAGAAATAAAAGAACATATTGACTTCGCTATATGCCATTGATATTCTAATCGCATTGCAGTCCACTGTCGTCCTTCGTTATTCCATCACATCGCCTTACTTTGACTTGACCGGTGATAGGGATAAATAAATTATGATTGTATAATTAAATACTGCATTAATTGTACAAGCTGTGGGCTGCTAGGCCCAATAAAAAGATATATGATATTCAGACCAGAAAGGTTAAGCCTGATGGACCAGATCAGGCCTGGTGGAATAAAAAAGGCCCAAAAACCCTAATTATTAATTAATTTCGTAATTAATTAATAAGGGAAAAATCAGCTATTGAGAAGAGTCCCGACAAGGATATAAATCCTTGTAGATTAGCCTCTAGGGGACCTAAAAGGATAAGGAATCAGTTTCCTACTATCTAGGACTCCAAAGTCCATTCTAATTATGAGACTTGCCCACCAAGTCTCCTATACCAAGTCCAATTCAAGGACTCCCAACATCTATATAAGGGGCCTCACCCCACAAATCAGAACTACGTTTTTTGACTTGATCCTTGGCAATCAGCAAGGTACGTAGGCATCTTGTTAAGGCAGATTGAGTCACGAAACACAAGAGCAGTCAAATCGAGCCTTGGAGCTCACGTTCCTTAGTATTAAATACAGCAATTATATATAGTAGTTTTAATCCATAACATTTGGCGCCGTCTGTGGGAAAAACGGAACAACAACCATGGCGAGAACACGGAGAACAACCAGCACTCTGGAGGAGGGAACACCATCAGGGACAACCCAGGTGATTTCATCAACCGTGGAGGTTCCTCCCCATTCAACTTATGCATCTACTCAGGGGGAAGCCCAGACAGGGGCAACTCAACCTCAGCCACAAGGGACAACTCCCCCGACTATTCAAGGTACGAATCCTCAAGTTCAACAAGTACATATACCTGTGAATTCTCGACCCGTCGGGTATGAATATTCAACTGTTGTTACTACTAACCCCCCTTATGGGATGCCCCTTCACCCTGAGGTTGGAGGAAGCGGATATGCTGGGCGAAGTGAAGCACGAGGGCGGTCGCCCCCCTATATACGAGGTTTGGATCCTATCCCTGAGGATCGGGAATTTTCTGGTCCATACACTGAGAGAGACTCCGAATCTTCGGATGATGAAGTGGCCCCGAGAAGGAGGCGTCCTGGAAAAGAGCCAATGGCCGATGGAAGGCAACGCCCCCAAAGCACCCCAGGGGCGAATCCCCAAGAAGTGCAGGAAAAGATCAGGGCTCATGAGGCTGAAATCCAAAGGCTGAGGCGTGACTTGGAGGCTCACCAAGCCACCAGAACCCACATATCACCTAAGGGGAGAAATCCTCCTCCTATCATAGACCTGGATGGTCCGGTAAGAAGAAGGGCTGCTGTCCCAAGAACTGATCCGAGCAATCTCCTTCCCCTTGGAGATCCTGATGATCCAACTCCACCCTTCACAGAAGAGATAATGAATGCCCATATCTCAAGGAAATTCAAGATGCCCACTATCAAAGCCTATGATGGCACGGGAGACCCCGCTAATCATGTTAGGACATTCTCTAATGCACTGCTGCTGCAACCTGTGAATGATGCTATAAAATGTCGGGCCTTTCCTCAAACCCTGTCGGGTATGGCTCAAAGATGGTACAGTCGCCTACCCCCAAATTCTATTGGATCATTCAGAGAATTAAGTCAGGCTTTTATTAAGCAATTCATCAGTGGAAGAGTCCATGAGAAAAGTTCAGCATCTCTTATGAGTCTTGTGCAGGGAGCTAAGGAATCCTTAAGAGATTACCTGAATCGTTTTACAAAGGAGGCTTTAAAAGTCCCAGACCTTGATGATAAGGTAGCCATGATAGCACTGCAACAAGGAACTAGGGATGAGTTTTTTAAGATGTCTTTGGCCAAACGACCCCCTGAGAGCATGTTGCAGCTCCAAGAGAGGGCAGGGAAGTATATCAAGGTTGAAGAAAGTATGAGGAAGACCGTAGTAAGTAATGAGCCCACTGGAGGCAAGAAACGAAAAACTGATTTGGAGTATATCGCTAAGGACAAATATCCTAGAACCGAACAAAACCCTGATTCAACCCCCAAGAAGGGAGGACCTGGGCAAAAGTTCACTGAATACGCTAAGCTGAATGCTCCCAGAAGTCAGATTTTGATGGAGATTGAGAAAGATAGAGATATTCGTTGGCCTAAGCCCTTGAAGGCTGATCCCGCCAAGCTAGATAAGGGCAAGTATTGCAGGTTTCACAAAGATGTTGGCCATGACACCGATGAGTGTAGGCAGTTGAAAGATGAAATTGAGTTTTTGATTCGAAAAGGAAGATTGAACAAGTATACTGGAGATGGAGGAGACAGAAATAATAATGGAAGGAAGAACTTTGAAGATCGTAGGAGGGACCAAGATGATCAGGGGCGGAATCCCCAACCTAGAGGACCAGTTATAAACACCATTTATGGAGGGCCGAGACCTCGAGGGCCTGTGATAAACACGATCTTTGGAGGTCCAACTGCTGCGGGATTGTCCAAAAATTCCAGAAAGGCATATACTAGAGAGGTTATGCATATTGTTGGAGAAGCCCCGAAGAGGGCCAGGACAGAAGTAACATTGGCTTTTGATGATTCCGACCTAGAGGGTGTGAAGTTTCCCCATGACGACCCGCTGGTCATAACGCCGATAATAGGAAATAGCCCGGTTAAGAGGGTCCTTGTGGATAATGGTGCTTCTGTGGATATCTTGCTCCACGACACCTTTCTAAGGATGGGGTATAACGACTCCCAGTTGACACCAACCGACATGCCGATATATGGATTTGCTGGAGTAGAATGTCCTGTGGAAGGGATAATTAAATTGCCAACCACCATAGGTACGGAGCCAAGGCAAGCGACTCAGATGCTGGATTTCGTGGTGGTAAAGGCTAGTTCAACTTATAATGCTATCATGGGGAGAACAGGGATACATGCCTTCAAGGCAGTCCCCTCTTCCTACCATTCAGTCATGAAGTTTCCCACCCGAAACGGGATTGGAGAAGAGAGAGGAGATCAAAAAATGGCTAGAAGCTGTTATGTGGCCTCTTTGAGGGCAGATGGAGTCGGGGGGCAGGTTCTTCCTATTGAAGATATGGATGTTCGAGAAAATGATGAGAATAGAGGAAGGCCAGCAGAAGAATTGGTTTCGGTTCCTTTAGATCCCAAGAATCCTGAGAGGATGACTTTCATTGGAGCCACATTAGAGGAGCCCCTTAGAGGGAAGTTAGTGAAATTTTTGCAAGAAAATAGTGATGTGTTTGCATGGTCAGCAGCTGATATGCCAGGCATAGACCCGGAGTTAATTACTCACAAGCTAAACGTAGATCCAAGCCGGAAGACAGTGAAACAAAAGAAAAGAAATTTTGCCCCGGAAAGACAAGAGGCTATAAAGCAGGAAGTGGAAAAGCTCTTAGAGGCTGGATTCATTGAGGAGATTCAATTTCCGGAGTGGTTAGCAAACCCTGTAATGGTGAAGAAGGCTAATGGAAAGTGGAGGATGTGTATAGACTTCACCGATCTGAATGATGCATGCCCCAAAGACTGTTTTCCGCTGCCTAGAATTGATACTTTGATTGATGCCACCGCTGGACATGAGATGTTGAGTTTCATGGATGGGTTTAGCGGATACAACCAGATCAAAATGCATAAGGATGACATTCCAAAGGTATCATTTATCACTGACTTTGGTGTTTATTGTTATCTTGTTATGGCGTTTGGTCTCAAGAATGCAGGAGCCACCTATCAAAGGTTGGTGAATAAAATTTTTAAGGATCTTATTGGGAAGACTATGGAAGTCTATGTTGATGACATGCTAGTCAAGAGTCTAGTAAAGACTGATCATATAACCCATTTGAGGGAAGCTTTTGAGGTCCTGAGGTACCACAAGATGATGTTGAATCCCACGAAGTGTGCTTTCGGAGTAGGATCTGGAAAATTCTTGGGATTGATGGTCTCAAAGAGGGGAATTGAGGCTAACCCCGATAAAATAAAGGCAATCCTGGACATGGAACCCCCAAAAACTGTCAAGGATGTTCAGAAACTCACAGGAAGGGTTGCTGCGCTAGGACGATTCATCTCCAAGTCAGGAGACAAGTGCTTGTCATTCTTCAAGTCATTAAAGAACATTAAAGACTTTGTATGGAGTGAGGAAAATCAGAAGGCATTTGAAGAGTTAAAGAAGTATATGGGCCAGGCCCCGTTGTTGGCCAAGCCAGTTCTGGGTGAAGTTTTATTCTTGTACTTGGCTGTTTCAGAAAGCGCCTTGAGCGCGGTGTTGGTTAAGGAGGAACTGAAAGTCCAGAAACCCGTATACTATGTCAGCAAAATTTTGCATGGTGCTGAGTTGAATTATTCAGCCATTGAGAAATTCGCTTTAGCCTTGGTAATGGCTTCAAGAAAGCTGCGTCCTTATTTTCAAGCTCACCAAATTGAAGTGCTAACAAATCAACCACTGAGAAATATCATTCACAGTCCCAAGGCAAGTGGGAGACTGATTAAGTGGGCAATAGAGTTGGGAGAGTTCGATCTCAAGTATAAGCCACGTATGGCCATAAAAGCCCAGGCACTAGCTGACTTCGTGGTGGAATGTACCATACCCAACCAAGAAGTCGGGGGGCAGGAAGATACCACACCTCAAGACAAGGGAGTCGACAATGGGGACAAGGAGAAAGAATATTGGGTTCTCTATTTTGATGGAGCATCAAAAACAAATTCCAGTGGAGCAGGGTTGGTTTTGCAAAGCCCTGATGGATTCTTAATTGAGTATGCCATGAAGCTAGACTTCCCAACCACAAACAATGAGGCAGAGTATGAAGCCCTGATTGCTGGCCTTGGTCTAGCTGGGACACTTAGAGTCAAAAACTTAAAGGTCCGTGGAGACTCGAAGTTGATCATATCCCAGGTAAAGGGAGAATTTGAAGCAAGGGATGATACGATGGCAAAGTATGTTCGCCTAGTAAGGGCTGTGATGACCCAATTTAATGAATGCCATGTTGAACACATTCCAAGGGAAGAAAATGCTAAAGCAGATGCGCTATCAAAGTTTGCTTCATCTGAGATTGAAGAAAGTTCAGGAAGTGTGTACTTCCGTGTTTTGAAGACACGAAGCATAGATGTTAAGCTTGTGGCTCCCGTAGGCTTGGGGACGTCATGGATTGATCCCATCAAGGCTCACATTCAGACCGGTTGGTTGCCAAGCGATACAATTGAGGCACGGAAGTTAACTGTTCGAGCACTAAGGTACTCTTTGATAGATGGGATTCTATATAAAAGATCTTTCGTGGTTCCTTACTTGAGGTGTCTCAGGCCCGATGAGGCACGCTTAGCTCTTGAGGAAGTGCATGGAGGTATTTGTGGGCAACACTTGGGGGGCAGGGCCTTGGCTCATAAGATAACTCGTTTAGGCTTCTATTGGCCAGAAATGATGGCTGATGCCAAAGAATATGTGAAGAAGTGTGATCGCTGTCAGAAGCATGCACCAGTTGTTAGACAACCCCCCGAGATGCTGACCTCTATCAACTCGCCTATTCCCTTTGCCATGTGGGGGATGGATATTCTAGGGCCTTTTCCTATGGCCACGGCACAAAGGAAATTTCTGATTGTAGCCATTGATTATTTCACCAAGTGGATCGAAGCCAAACCCTTGGCCAAAATCACAACTAAGCAGGTTGCACAATTCCTGTGGGAAAACATTATGTGCCGATATGGAATTCCCCGTATCCTCGTCACTGACAATGGAACACAATTCAACAATGAGGAATTCAAGAAGTATTGTGAAGAAAATGAAATTGAGTTACGATTCACCTCTTTGGCTCACCCGCAAGCCAATGGGCAAGCAGAGGTAGCAAATCGGATAATCCTGGATGGACTAAAAAAGAGGATCGAGAAGTCAAGAAATAATTGGGAGGATGAGATACTTCCAATATTATGGGCCTATAGGACCACCTGTAGAGTCACGACAGGAGCAACTCCTTTCATGTTGGCATATGGGGCAGAAGCAGTAGTTCCCGTGGAGATATCGCATTCCTCTCCAAGGATTCAGACTTTCAATGCTGTAGAAAATGAGGAAGGGCAGAGGTTAGCCCTGGATCTAATTGATGAAGTGCGAGATGAGGCACATGCAAAGATAGTAGAATATCAGAAAAAGGCTTCATTCTATTACAACCTAAGGGTTAAAGAGAGATTTTTTAAACAAGGAGATCTAGTCTTGAGAAAAATAGAGGCTTCTGGTGTTGGACAGAAAGGAAAGCTTGCCCCAAATTGGGAAGGGCCGTACAGAGTCAAGAGCGTTCAGGGTAGAGGAACCTACAAGCTGGAAACTATGGAAGGTTTTGAAGTCCCGAGGACCTGGCACGCACAAAACCTGAAGGTTTACTATGTGTAAGATTGGAGAAGTGTGATTCTCACTTGTCATTGACAAGTAGGTTTAAAAGCACCTTGAAGCTTTGCTTGCATAGGATTTTATATTCCAGTAGAATTTACATTGTCTAGTTATTGTTGATTAGGGTCGAACCCATGCTATGTAAGGTTTTGGAAAACCAGACTTCATATTAAAGAGTTTGAAATTATTTCTATCTAAGGATGTTTAAGGTTCAAATGCATATTAAAATGGTAAAGATAAAACAGAAAAAGGCAAGAAAAGCAACATATAGAATACAAGCCCCGAAGGGTAATAAGTTCTGAATGCGATTAAGTCAATACATAGAAAGCCACAATGGGCCAAACAAGAAAAACAAAATACTCAAAGATCCTTGAAGAAGTCATCATCGATGTTTCCTTCATTGGCAGCAGAAGAAGGAACTGGAACATGATCAGCACCTCGAGGAGAAACAGCTTCGGCCTCAGCAGAAGAAGCAAGAATAGGAGAAAGAGGGATGTCGTCAAGAAGAGGCTCTCTCCCAGGAATGTCAGGGACTGGATAGGCAGTGAGAGTCACCTCCGGAATCTTCTTCCCAATCTCCTCTACTATCTGCTCCCAACAGCTAGAAAAGGTCTCCGGGAAGTTAGCATCGTACTCAGCATTTAGGACATCCTGAAAGTCCTGAGATGCCTTATACTCAGCTATCACCTCAGCTCGGGCCCTTTGAGCATCCAGCTCCAGCTTACGAACTTTCTCCTTCTCATCCGCCAGCTCCTTCTCTACCTCACGGAAACGAGTGAAGTTGGCCTCAGAAGCCTTGAGGTACCTATCCCTGTCCCTCTCAGCAATAGTTAGGCTGGTCCTCACATCCTTCAAATTGTGAAGGGCAGCCTGGAGATAGGTATTCATCTGCATGAACATATCAAAGTACAGTAAGTAAAAAAAAAAAAAAAATAATAGTTAAAAAAGGAAGAGGCTTACAGAAGCCACGGCCTGAGCACCCAGACGCTCAATCTGTAGGTCATCAGAAGACTCTACGATCTCAGCCCTGTCACGAGGCGTGATCACACTTTGAGACCAAACGGCGGCAGCCTCGGAACTCCCTACTACCGTGTCCCTCCTCTGAAGGCCCCAAGTGACGGTGAAGGGAGAGGTATCTTCATCAAGGCTAGGAGGCCTCTGGGATAAAAAGGTAGGGACGGCCTCCTGAACCGTGACTGAAGGGCCGTCACCAATCCTAACCCGCTTGTCGCGGTGGGTCTCAACAGCAGAGCCCTGGGCGGCACGGGCCTCCCGCTTCTTGAAGATCGTGTCCAAAGCGGCCTTAGCTGCAGGCAAATACGAACACGTAAGAAAAAGGACAAATAGAGAAAGGAGAAAATGGAACAAAAAGGGGAAAGAAATACCCTCGGGACCGAGGTCACTTAGACCTAAACTTTGCAAATTACCCTCTGAAAGGATGAGAGCGCAATGGTGCAAGTTATCAGCAGTAATAGCCTTGATGGCCGCATCCTCATCTATCCCCAATTTTAGGTCTCTTAAAGACCCGTCTATACTTTTTGAGAAGTTGGGCCTGAAAAAATGATCCCAACCCTCCTCGGAATCCAGAAATACAAAAAACCACTCACTCTTCCATGTTGGATACGAGTCGGGGTTGGTGCCAGAAATAAAGCAGGAACGGGCCAAGGATCTATGAACTATTTTGACCCATCCTTGGTCCTCAGAAGCATTTACAAATTTAAATAAGTAACGAAAGACACAAACATTTGGCTCAAAACCGTGTTTACGAGATTGGGCCATATAACAGTGAATAAAACGCCAAGAGTTGGGTGTGAGTTGGGTCGGACAGACTCGGGCCTCAGCCAAGAGGCGAAAAACAAAAGGATGAGGAGGTAGGCGAAAACCAGCATAGAAGGTTTCCTTATAGACCCGAATGGCCCCAGGTTTTGGGTAGCAGGCCCTATCATTTGGGCCTGGAGCCTCGGCCCTATAAGGGTGAGAAATGCCAAAAAGGCGGGCTATGGTGCCTACTTGATCTAGACCAAATCTAGAAGGATAATTATATGCATCTAAGTGTAACATGTTAGGAAAGGCTTGCCCGAATTCGGTTAAAAGATCCCTAAGAGAAATAACTGAGGAATGTACAAGAGATTTTTTACCTCGGCTGACCCTAGAGGGACGGGCGACAGCTTGGGGGACATGGGAGTGAGATGAATCGGAATCCGCCATGAATGAAGACAAAAACCCAGGAAGCTCTTGAAAGTAAGTGAAGAAGATGAAGATTCAAACGGAATCTTCAAAATCAGCCCAGAAAGCGGTGGAGTATAAAGCCGGAAATAGCTTGGAGGTGGCGATTCTTAAGAGACTAATTGCAGAGTTGAAGTTTAGAAATTTTTGTGAAGGTGAAGTGTGAGAAATGAACTCACACTCCACCTCTTATATAGAGGAGCTCAAAGATGCACAAATGGGCCTGGGCCTAAGAAAAAGGCGGGAATCCCATAAGATTTGAATTTTGAAAAGATTTAAAATCAAAGTTCATTGAATGAATCAAAGCTCGAACAACCTCCAACAACGCCCAGGAGACAATATTCCTAGGCGCTGTTGAAAGGATGTCTCCTAGGCGGGGGTCAACAACGCCTAGGAAGTATGGAACCTCCAACAACGCCCAGGAGACAATATTCCTAGGCGCTGTTGGAAGGATGTCTCCTAGGCGGGGGTCAACAACGCCTAGGAAGTATGGGGCCTCCAACAACGCCCAGGAGACAATATTCCTAGGCGCTGTTGGAAGGATGTCTCCTAGGCGGGGGTCAACAACGCCTAGGAAGTATGGGGCCTCCAACAACGCCCAGGAGACAATATTCCTAGGCGCTGTTGAAAGGATGTCTCCTAGGCGGGGGTCAACAACGCCTAGGAAGTATGGAACCTCCAACAACGCCCAGGAGACAATATTCCTAGGCGCTGTTGGAAGGATGTCTCCTAGGCGGGGGTCAACAACGCCTAGGAAGTATGGGACCTCCAACAACGCCCAGGAGACAATATTCCTAGGCGCTGTTGAAAGGATGTCTCCTAGGCGGGGGTCGACAACGCCTAGGAAGTATGGGGCCTCCAACAACGCCCAGGAGACAATATTCCTAGGCGCTGTTGGAAGGTCGTCTCCTAGGCGGGGGTCAACAACGCCTAGGATGCATTATGCAATAAAAGCCAATTTTCTGATTATTTAATTAATCAGAAAATGGGCTAAAAGTAAGAAAATTGCTGAAAAATCCCAGAAAATTAGGGAAAAATCCCAGGAATTAGGGAAAAAATCCAGAAATTAAGGATAAATCCCAGGAAATTAAGGATAAATCCCAGAAATTAAGGGAAAAATCCAGAAATTAAGGGAAAAATCCAGAAATTAAGGATAAATCACAGAAATTAAGGGAAAAATCCAGAAATTAAGGGAAAAATCCAGAAATTAAGGATAAATCCCAGAAATTAAGGGAAAAATCCAGAAATTAAGGATAAATCCCAGAAAAATAAGGAAAAATCCCAGAAAAATTAGGGAAAATTCCAGAAATTAGGGAAAAATCCCGGAAATAAGGGAAAAATTCCTGGAAATCAAAATAATTCCTAAATAAAAGGAAAAATTCGTTGTAAACGTGTAGGTCGCTCCACACTTTACGGAAAAACGAAACCCTGTAAGGGAACAAATGGACTTAACTTCTGCGAAACCTATTCAATGTTTCCCAAAAGTTGGGGGGCAAATGATAGGGATAAATAAATTATGATTGTATAATTAAATACTGCATTAATTGTACAAGCTGTGGGCTGCTAGGCCCAATAAAAAGATATATGATATTCAGACCAGAAAGGTTAAGCCTGATGGACCAGATCAGGCCTGGTGGAATAAAAAAGGCCCAAAAACCCTAATTATTAATTAATTTCGTAATTAATTAATAAGGGAAAAATCAGCTATTGAGAAGAGTCCCGACAAGGATATAAATCCTTGTAGATTAGCCTCTAGGGGACCTAAAAGGATAAGGAATCAGTTTCCTACTATCTAGGACTCCAAAGTCCATTCTAATTATGAGACTTGCCCACCAAGTCTCCTATACCAAGTCCAATTCAAGGACTCCCAACATCTATATAAGGGGCCTCACCCCACAAATCAGAACTACGTTTTTTGACTTGATCCTTGGCAATCAGCAAGGTACGTAGGCATCTTGTTAAGGCAGATTGAGTCACGAAACACAAGAGCAGTCAAATCGAGCCTTGGAGCTCACGTTCCTTAGTATTAAATACAGCAATTATATATAGTAGTTTTAATCCATAACAACCGGGATACTCAACTTAACTTGATTGGCATACCTTCGAATGTTTGAGATGATAAAATCATGGAATTTCAAAAAGAAAAGAATTTGATACCATAACGGAACCAAAATCTGAATTTGAGAAAAAGTATTATTCAAATAAAAGAATAACTGAGAGATCAATATGATCAAATGAACTTGGTATTGCGTGTCCAAATTAAGACACTACTAAAGGTTGTTAACCTTCTTGTAGTCACAATACACACAAGTGATGGCGTCCCATCCAACTCCTATCACACAGATAGGTATACCTTGTGTCCCCTATAGTTAGGGTTGTTCCTCTCAGTCAGAATTAAAGAATATCAAAGGAATTCAAAATCAAATGAATAAAACCGAAAAGATTTCAATGCTGATATTTCTGGAGAAAAATGAAATCCAGAAAATAAGATTCTGTAACAAAATGATTAAACGAGTGTTAGGGAATATATCCTCTAACAGATACCTCTTTTGAGAGAGGTCAAAAGAAATTATAGAAAGGGAAGGTATTGCCAAAGTCTTAATACTTATCTTCTATTTGAACTCTTCTGTTGACTCGTCATCCGATTCTAGATACTTCTTCATGTTCTGAGGATATCGAGAATCTTTGTCATCGTCAAATCGTAGTAGCCTCGAAAGATTCCACAATAGAAGTTTGCAACTGCCAGGAGTTTTGTCCAGCTCAACACAACCATCTCAAACGAATGCGCCTATCTTAACTTACTCATTGGTACTATATCCGATAGTCCAACAGGAACTCGAAATGAGCTCAATCGTCCTCACATAGCTATACACACTCCTACAGACTCTCGTTTCTAGTTTACTATAACCTCAGCTCTGATACCAACCTGTAACGCCCCCAAATCCGGGGTCAGAGGATTTGGTCATCACTATGAAACCTCAATCCAAATTAATATGTTAAATCAATAAATCAATGCCAGCGGAAGATATTTATCATTTATGACCCCAAACTAATCCAAGATCTTTTAAGGTTACAGTTCTAGAAACAAGAATTCCAAATTCCATCAATAAATTCTTCACTTCCTTTTTGAACTCTTTTCAATAAATTCCAACTCAAAACTAAACCCACTAGTAAAACTTCGAAAAGAAGTATACTAGGTGCAACTATAAAATACACAATTATAGTATAATATAATATAAACAACTTTACACAAAAGAACTTACACTAATTCGCAAACCCTAGACCAACCACCTTCCAAGAGCTTCTTCTTGCTTCCTCGAATTACGCGGCTAAACAGCAAGCTAATCCTCACTAGAGGTTAAATTTAAAAACATGCAAGTATGAGCGAAAGAAATGCTCGGCAAGATCATTATGACATATATAGGGTCATTTTGATATAAAACCGACATCTGCATTAGAGCAGAACATTTAAAATCATAGTTGCTGAATCATAAAATTTTAGTTGAGGAATACCAGATTTAATTCCTTAATTATATTCAAAACCATTTTGATATTTTTGAGCGAAATGCTTCCGCAATACTTTGAATCTTGACGAGAATAAAACTCGTAAAATAGTGTTTACGGAAATATCGTAAACAATTCTAACATGAAACAATGATTATGGATTGAATCGTAAACTTTACTCAAAACCGAACTCTTGAAATTAATACTTATTTTGTTATCATATCAAATTAGATATCACTACGAACTTTGATGCTCACAACATCCCATACTGAAGTCAACACCAATCATCTGTACTAATACCACCTTTGATATTTATCAACAAACTAAGTATTCTCAAAATAAGAAACTGAATCAAAACCACATTTCATCTTTTATCCCAAAACAAAATACTTAATAAATCATTCCTTGTAAGATTTCAAAAGCAATATAATAATTTAGATTGGAATCCTCGAACGACGGTGTGTTGCCGCCGGTGATCAGCCGCGGAGCAACACCGGTATGTCGAAGCATATCCAACTAAACAAAGGGGTACCCAAGGCACATATCAGCCTAGCAAGGTGTTATATCCAGTATAACACATAGCTCATGCTGGACCGCCGCCACGGCCTCTTACGCAACCATCCAATCTTAAAACATTTTTATTGAAATGGGTCATAATACTCGACACCCTTATAAATTTTATTCGCCCATTCATTTGGGCAGAAAACCAAAACAACGTCATCTTTCTCAAAATCCACAACATTTATAAATCCGATAATTGGATAAGTAAAATCACTTAGCTACTCTGAACATAGAATAGAGGAAGAATACTTTTATAAACAGAATTATTTAATTCAGCGAAATGTAAAACATTTATCTATTTTAAACTGAGAATAGGGAAAGCAATACTTGCATGATACGATTCAAAATAAATATCACTTGAACAATAAGTGATGATAGAAATACTTGCCTTTGGGTTTTAACAGTTAGTCACACTCGTATAAACGCAATTAACTCATTCTGGCATTCTGTCTCAAAGCATCACCGTCTTTCTTTTCAACACTTCACCGATATGCTGGTCCTGCGTTTGCTAGAAGCCGTATCCAAATGCCATTCCATCTCATTCTTTATCCAAAGTCTTGTCCTGATCAACTCGAATGATCCGCATCTATAATTAAAATATAGAACTTTAATTGTCTAATCGATAATCACTCGACGAACTACGCGTCAAAAGCCTATCGACTACCCATACGATAACCCACACATAAATATAACAGACAAACATAGGACTCTTGATACACATATGCACATAATTCACATAGAACATAAGCACATAACTCATATATCACATAATTCATATCACATAAGACTCGGTTCATCATCAGAAGGGTCGACTCGGTATGTTTAAAACGGAAATCGGGTCGAAAATATGATTTATCGATCAAAAATCGACTCATAATGATTCGTAAAACAAGCGACCTTTAAAAATAAAAGAATTTGGGTCTCGAAAATATTTTTAATGAAAGAATAATATTTTTCTGAATTTGTACGCGTTCGTTTCGTATTAAACGGACGATCGTTTTTATATATAATAATTGAAATTTGGATGAACGGTTTGTAAGATATGAATTTTTGAAAGTTAAAAAATATATAAATATACGAGACGGTGGAGAGACAGAGAGAGGGAGGAGGAGGCCGACTGGGTAAAGAAATTGGGGGGGGGGCGCGGTTGACACGCGGATTGGGGGTGGGGGTACGTGGGTAGTTTGTAGGATTTTTGTTTTGTTTTTTTTTTGTTTTCCTTTTAACTAAAATCAATTCAAATCAATTAGCCCAAAATTAATATTTAGCGGGGAATAATATTTAATCAAATAAATATGAAATTTATACCAAAATTTCCTAAAAATTATGAATATTTCAAAAATATAAAAATATAATATATTTGAAAATTCCACGATTTTATAAAAATAAACTTCTGAATTTTGTGGGGTTTGATGTCCCGATAAGGGCCCGGTCCAATAATTTTTTTGAAACTGAAATATTTCTAAAATTCTCGGAATATTTAAAAAAACTAATAAAATAAAACATTCATAACTTTTAAAGCATTTTTGACTCGCTCGCTATACCCGCATTACACGATTTAACGGACCGAGCTGCACTTGAAACAAATTCAGAAAATCACGAAAATAGTCTTAAAATGTTACAAATATCCCGAAGTTTATAAAAACATAAATTTCGTAATTTTAAAATAATTTTTAAAATGTAATTTATACCCGCTTTTAGCTATTAAACGATTCAACGCGCGGTTAAAATTAATCCTAAAAATTCCCAAAATAATTTTAAAATTCTCAGAATTTTCCAAACTTAAATAAAAATGAGTTTCGTAATTTTTTAAGAATTTTGGAATTAAATACGGATTTTACAAATAAATGAAATATAAAATCATATAGGGCTAAATAATTGATGAAATATTGATTTCTAAATTTTATAAAATCCCAAAAAATAATTATTTTAATTATAAAGTCATAAAAATAATTTTAAAGATAATTTAAATATTTATGAAATTAAATTTTCAATAAAATAACTTTTAAAGACAAAAACAAAACGATACGACTCAGTAATTAATAATACAAATAATCCTCAATCACAACTGAGTACCACACAATTAATATTACATACAACACATAGCAGACAGAATATCCATCAAATCCCTAATATTACTAAATAAACTAAATTTACCGATATCAATAAATGATCGGTTTTCAAAAAACTTTTGAAAATAATACGTTTAAGGAAATATTTTCAGATATTAACAAGGATCGATATAACACTCAACAATTAGTACACTACAATTTAATAACACAAACTCGTCAAATAGGAATAAAATATCCACCATTTTATTCCTTCTAAATCAGAAAATCACATAAATATATTTAAATATTAATAATAATAATTCTGAAAATATGGGATATCACAATCTACCCCCCTTATAAGGATTCCGTCCTCGGAATCAGCAGAAGAAAGCACTAAAGGTTTTCTAACCAACTTTCCATTTCCAAATAACCTCAATTTTCCATAATCTCAAACAAATCTTATATTCCTTGTATAATAAAACTTTTACAGGAGCTTCACTGTGTACCACTGTTCCGTCTACATCCTTTGACCAATTCCTCAATAGAATCACTTTTACTGATCGCGAGAAAGAAGAATAGAGAAAAAGATAGAGAGAAGAAAATAAAGAAAGATAAAGAGAGAAATAAAAGAACATATTGACTTCCCTATATGCCATTGATATTCTAATCGCATTGCAGTCCACTGTCGTCCTTCGTAATTCCATCACATCGCCTTACTTTGACTTGACCAGGATACTCAACTTAACTTGATTGACCACCCTTCAAATGTTTGAGATGATAAAATCATGGAATTTAAAAAAGAAAAGAATTTTATACCATAACGGAACCAAAATCTGAATTTGAGAAAAACTATTGTTGAAATAAAAGAATAACTGAGAGATCAGTATGATCAAATGAACTTGGTATTGCGTGTCCAAATTAAGACACTACTAAAGGTTGTTAACCTTCTTGTAGTCACAACACACACAAGTGATGGCGTCCCATCCAACTCCTATCACACAGATAGGTATACCTTGTGTCCCATATAGTTAGGGTTGTTCATCTTAGTCAGAATTAAAGAATATCAAAGGAATTCAAAATCAAATGAATAAAACTGAAAAGATTTCAATGCTGATATTTCTGGAGAAAAATGAAATCCAGAAAACAAGATTCTGTAACAAAATGATTAAACCAGTGTTAGGGAATATATCCTCTAACAGATACCTCTTTTGAGAGAGGTCGAAAGAAATTATAGAAAGGGAAGGTATTGCCAAAGTCTTAATACTTATCTTCTATTTGAACTCTTCTGTTGACTCGTAATCCAATTCTAGATACTTCTTCATGTTCTGAGGATATCAAGAATCTTCGTCATCGTCAAATCGTAGTAGCCTCGAAAGATTCCACAATAGAAGTTTGCAACTGCCAGAAGTTTTGTCCAGCTCAACACAACCATCTCAAATGAATGCACCTATCTTAACTTACTCGTTGGTACTATATCCGATAGTCCAATAGGAACTCGAAATGAGCTCAATCGTCCTCACATAGCTATACACACTCCTACAGACTCTCGTTTCTAGTTTACTATAACCTCAACTCTGATACCATCTCAACTCAATTTACCTATATCAATAAATGATCGGTTTTCAAATAAACTTTTGAAAATAATACATTTAAGGAAATATTTTCAGATATTAACAAGGATCGATATAACACTCAATAATTAGCACACTACCTGTTAATAACACAAACTCATCAAATAGGAATAAAATATCCACCATTTTATTCCTTCTAAATCAGAAAATCACATAAATATATTCAAATATTAATAATAATAATTCTGAAAATACGAGATATCACACTAGGAGACAGGGGCACGGTCAACCTGGTTGCAAGTTCTTCTAGGATCAATAGACCAACATTCAAGTGTCTGTTGTGGGCTATTGAATACACCAGATTTTGCACCACACTGGAAATGTTGTCATACACTGTCTTCCTGCATGCGAAGGCCCTCATTACAGAATCAAACACAAAGGACCATTATTTCCTTAAGTTTGTCCTGTTCAAACTTGACAAGTTGATTCTTCCACCATAAATGATGAAGTCCATAAACTCAGTCAGTTTATCTTGGGTTGGCACCTCCACTAGGTTTGTAGTAGGAAGAACCAAAGCTATATTCACATCTTGCTCATTGAACTCAATCTGTTGGCCTCCAACTGAGCAAGTTATCACCAGAGATACAATATTGTCATTCATAACAGTCCTTACCACAGTTGTTGTCCAAAACTCATGCAGAACATCCAGATACAAAACTGGGTTAGCAGTTAGAGCTCCTGCAAGGTAGGATTCATACAAGAATTTTACAAATCACTTGAAATTATCAGGGGCTTGATTAGCATCAGTAAAAGCTAGGTAGTTTGTTCCTTTCTCTGGGATAGTAGCTCTAACAAATATTGGCTGCCATTGTTGTTTAGTGAGAGTGAATGGGTAAGAAAAATTAGTGAGAAAGGAGTGAAAACGAGAGAGAAATCGGTTTTGGATTGTAAAGCTAGGTCACTTGAGATCTCGAATGTGTAAGTATGTATATGTATCGAGATGTCTGGGTATATATAGTAAAAGAAAATGACTTATTGAGAAGTCAAAAATAGACGTTTGGGTTATACTAATCGAAAAGTCAATTTGAAAAAGAATTACACATCGAGAAGTCATTTTAAATTACTCTTTTAGAGAACTAAAAATTAACTTATCGAGATGTCAAATAAATACCCAGTTTGTCCAGAAATGGACTGAATTTGATTCCAATTTTTATTTGAATAAATCAAATAAAATTGGAGTAAATTTGCCAAAAGTATTTTACCAAAATAATTTATTGAATTAAATTATTTTAGTTCTGAGTTATATATAAGTCTAAAAAGATACTTGTAGAGAACTCTGTAAGTTAACACTACCTGAGAACTCTAAAATGACTTATCGATAAGTCATAATAATACTTATCGAGAAGTCACTCGAGAAGTCAGTAAATTGACTTATCGAGAACTCACTCGAGAAGTCTTAAAATGACTTGTCGATAAGTCAGTTAGACTTATCGAGAACTCAGTTCTCTATATACTTTTGATCAATTTAAGTCTGCCTTGTGTTAATTTTACATATTAAAGATGTAAATTAACAACTTAGCAGTTTACTTAGAATTTGAAAAATTCCAAGTTAAAATTTTGTTTTTGAAGAATAAATTTGCAGAGATTTCTGAAATATTTATAATTCATATTTCAGATTATTTCCAATTAAATCAAATTAATTTTGATTTACTAGAAATTAATCTGCGGCAATACATTAGCTGAGTTCTTGCCTTAGGATGAAGAATTAAGCATTCCAATTTCACCTACAAGTCTAGTGAAAGTTGCTTCATCCAAAGATTTAGTAAAAATGTCAGCTAATTGTTTTTTATTGGAACAAAAATGAGCTCAATAGTACCATTTATAACATGTTCTCTAATAAATTGGTACCTTATATCAATGTGCTTTGTTCTAGAATGATTAACTGTATGAGCTACTATAGATATAGCACTAGTATTATCACACATAATTGGAATTTTGTGTAACACTAGGCCATAATCTATTAGCTGATTTCTAATCCAAAGCACTTGAGCACAACTTCATGCAGCTATGTATTCAGCCTCTGCTGTAGAAGTTGACACAAATTATGGTTTCATGCTATACCAGGATACAAGTCTTTGTCCAAGAAACTGACAGCTTCCACTAGTGCTCTTTATGTCAACCCTGCATCCAGCAAAATCTGTATCTGTGTAGCCAACTGTTGGATTTTTAAACGCAGCGGGGCGTGGAAAAATACTTTTACACATACAAAATCCAAATAAAAGCATATAAATCTTGAATAAAAATTCGAGGGATCGAATCTAACCTTTTAAAATAATTCGGAGACAACGATCAGAGATCCTTAGCAGTTGCTCCTCAAGTGTGAAGCACTCCACCGGTATCCACCAAGAAAATGACTTTTAGGAGGAGGAGGTGGAGAGAATTTGGTTTTCTGAAACTTTTGGGTTTCTGGGGTTAGAATAAAATACGGTCTATAATAGTGTATTTATAGGCAAAATTTTCAGCTGAAATTTTCCCATAAATAATATTATTATTATTTTCCCATTTATTATTCTCATTAATAATTAAAACACCTTTTAATTATTAATCCTTTTTCTAAACACTTTAGAAATAATTCTCTCTCTTGATTTAATTTCCAAAAATTAAATCCTTAATTAATAATATTAAGAACTTTTCTTAATTAATTTATAATCAATTAAATCTCATTTAATCAATTATTAAATTTGCCAATTAATTATTTATTTCATAAATAAATAATTATTAGCCATTATTAATTAATTCCTCCACCATAAAATCATTCTCTTTTTATGGTGTGACCCTGTAGGTTCAATATTAAGCCGGTAGTAGAAATAAATAATAATAAAGTAGCTTTCATAAAGTAGCTTTCATAAAGTAGCTTTGTGAGTGGGTCTGCTATGTTGTTATGTGTGTCAACTCTATTTCAATACAATACAAGAAATGTTACCGCGCTCCCACTAACCCTTTTGTAGACGCATGGTTGATCTTCGTTTTTGATAAAATCAAACTCTTTGATTGTCTCATCAAAATGAATGTTCCATCTTTCGAGAAGCCTGATTTAAACCACATATGGTTCACAGCAGCTTACACACTAGGTTTTCATTTCTCTTGGAAAGAAAACCATCTGGCTAATTGCCAGATCTCATAGTCGTAGTAAGCAGCATTCGCAAGCAAAATCTGAACTGATTTTAATAGGGCTATAGGTAAAAGGTTTCATCAAAGTCAATTCATTTCCTTTGTTTAAATCCTTTTCCCAAAAGCCTGACCTTATAGGTCTCCACCTGGCCATCTGCTATAATCTATCTTTTGTATACCGTATACATAGATTCCATTCTGGATTTCATGGAACTATGCCATTTCTCTGACTCAACACTACTCATAGCCTCATTATAGGTCACATGGTCGTCATCAACAATGATCGACAACTCATTGTCATTCTCAATGACAAGGCCATATTACCTCTCAGGTTGGCGAGACATTCTCCCTGATCTATGAATGGGCTGTTCCACAAAAGGTTGTTCAGTCAGAACAGGTGTTTCCACTTGATCCGTAGTAGTTTGTGCTTCTTGAACTTCATCAAGTTCAATTTTGCTCCCACTGTTTCCTTCAAGGATAAACTCCTTTTCCAAGAAGGTAGCATGTCTGGAGACAAACACCCGATGATCGGTGCAAAAGTAATACCCTAAAGTCTCTTTAGGATATCCCACAAAACTACATTTTACGGATCGTTATTCCAGCTTATCTGGGTCAACTTACTTGACATAAGCTGGACATCCCCAAATCTTAACGTGTTTAAGACTCGATTTCCTTACTTTCCATATCTCATATGAAGTTTGAGGAACAGATTTGGAAGGCACCTTATT
Source organism: Apium graveolens (assembly GCF_009905375.1). Classification (NCBI taxonomy): domain Eukaryota; kingdom Viridiplantae; phylum Streptophyta; class Magnoliopsida; order Apiales; family Apiaceae; genus Apium; species Apium graveolens. The sequence goes on from NC_133656.1 coordinate 128,415,002, forward strand.
CAGTAAATATGCTGAGGTTTCCAATACATAACCCCATAGGAATACTGGAAGATTTGCATAGCTCATCATGGACCGAACTATGTCTAACAAAGTTCGATTTCTCCTTTCAGATACTAATCTGGAGGAGTCCACTGGGAGACTATACCATTTACTTTGAGATAATCTAGAAACACTCCATTAAAGTATTCACCACCTCGATCTGATCGAAGAGTTATAATACTATGTTTGGTTATTTCTCCACTTCATACTTATATTCTTTGAACTTTTCAAAAGCCTCAGACTTGTGTTTCATCAAACACATATCCGAATCCAGATCTATCATCTATGAAAGTAATGAAGTATGAAAATCCACCCATGGCTTGTGTAGACATTGGTCCACATACATCTATGTGTACCATTCCTAGCAAATCTGCAGCCCTCTCTCCATGTCCACTAAATGGAGACTGCAGTGCCACTATGAAGTGAGATTTTCATCATCCCTTTTCTTTTATTAGTTTGTTCAATCTGAAGTAAATTATGTCACATACATACAGACCATTATTTAAAGCACCACGTCCATAAAGAATATTATCTCTAAGAATAGAACATTCATTATTCTCAATAATAAATGAAAAATCCAGCCAAGTCTAACTTGGGAATAATATTCCTCACAATCAAGGGAACATAATAACAATTATTTAAAACAATAGTCTTGCCCGTAGGCTTATGTAAATGAAATGATTCTACATCTTCAGCAGCAACTCTTGCTCCATTTCCATCAGTAGAATCACCTCCTCTTCCTCAAGAGTCCTACTTCTCCTTGGTCCCTGCAACAAATTGCAGATATGAGAACCACAGGCGGTATCTAATACCCAAGTAGAAATGACATATTCACTTCTATCATGAACATACCTGAATCAGAAGCGGTAGTCTCACTACCCTTCTTCTTCAATTCTGCAAGGTAAACCTTGCAGTTCCTCTTCCAGTGCCCCACCTTGTTACAGTGAAAGCAAACAACTTTGCTCTTGGGGTCTTCAGCTTTTGGTGGAACCGGCGTTTTCTCACCTACTTTCTTCTTCTTGGAAGAGTTCCTCTTCCTTTTCTTAGGATTGGAACCTTCACCAATTAGAAGAACAGAACTCTTCTTAGGGGGAAATTCGATTCCGCAGTCTTCAACATGTTGTGGAGTTCAGGCAGGCTGACATCCAACTTATTCATGTGAAAGTTCACAACAAACTGCGAGAACGAACTCGGAAGCGATTGCAAGACCAAGTCTTGGCTCAGCTCCCCATCCATGGCAAAACCAAGTTGTCCAAGACGTTCAATCAAATTGATCATCTTAAGTACATGGTCATTCATAGATGGTCCCTCAGACATCCTACACCCGAACAGCTCCTTCGATATCTCATATCGAGCTGTCCTCCCCGCCGCATCATACAACTCTTGTAGATGCATGAGGATAGTGTGAGCATCCATATGCTCATGTTGCTTCTGTAGCTCAATGTTCATGGAAGCTAGCATGATGCATTGAGCAACATTTGCATCATCCATCCACTTACGATACACAACGTGTTCATCATTATGTGCATCACTAGCAGGTTCAGTAGGCTTAAGTGAGTCAATCACGTATTCCAGCTTCTCAATCCTGAGAACAATTCTCAAGTTTCGAAGCCAGTCAGCATAATTAGGACCAGTCAATTTGTGAGCATCTAGTATGCTCCTGAGTGATAGTGCAGAAGACATAACGTACAAAGTAAATCTGTAAATGATAAAAACATAACAACACTTAGAAAATATTCAATTTCATTTTAAAACACTATATGAATCGGGACTTTATTCATAAGTGGCTCCCACTAGTTTATCTAATTTATTCAACCCTCTACATGAAAAATTAAGCATTCATAATGCTAGTGGGAATAGGGATCCTACATTCCATTACACGACCCCGGTTGTAGCACGAACCGCCATGTAATGTTCAATAGGCAGACAACTCTTGTCAATTACATCTCATGTTATTCCCTAATCAAACTTTAGCCTCTTGAATAATTGAGTCTCGGCTGTAGCACGACAAACTCAATATTCTAAGTCAAGTCTAACCCAACATTCCGTACAATTGAAGCAGTCCCCAAAAGCCCACGGCTGTAGCACGTAACGACCTTTAGATTCTTATTCAATGTACACATCTCTATGTAATAGACAAGTATTTCTTATTTTGAAATCAAAGCCCTCGGCTGTGGCACGAAACGACAATAATTCAAAAATAAGAACTACTTTCTATCATGTTGGAAGGCTATGACCGACATAAGCCCGTTGTATCATTGGCCAATTACTACTTGATATTATTTAATTTTAGAGGGATTATATTACGTTACTATCATAATCATATTATAAAGAAATTCTTCCTTTTAAATTAAATATTTCAAATCAATAATCAATAATCAGACGATTCCCAGATCGGGTGGAGCATTGTCAAGAGGCGTCACTTAATAACCCTTTCTTACAGATAGAAATCTGTTGTTGACAGAAACATCCTTTCTCTCATATCAAAAATTCATATTCAATTACGTGTTTCACAAACACAAGAATCTCATGATTGTATTCATAATATTGTTCTTAAGGTTATGAAACAATTTCACTGTACTAGGTTGTCTAACAAATGCCTTATGTTCATTTAAGTTCACCTAAATCTATCATCACATGATAAACTAAGCATATATCATATATATTAACATGAATAAACATCAAGATAGGCATGTTATATCATCTAGCACATTAGTCTAAGCATTATACATCTCTATGTATCACATGAAGCATTTAAAAGCAATCAAAAACAGTCAAAAATAGCTTTAAAACACTTCATGGAAATATAAACAGTTCAAAACTTTTATATAAACTAAAATTGATCACTCCATTAGATCCGTCTCGGAAAAACGAATCCAACGGTATATTGCACGCCCAAAACGGAGTTACGAAACTCCCAGAAAATCAATTTTAAAATCAACAGACGGGCTGTAACGCATTACCGGAACGCGTTACAAGCCCTGTAACGCATTCCGGTGATGCGTTACAGTCTTTTAAGCCATTTAAAAGGTGTAACGCATTCCCTGAATGCGTTACAGGTGTGTAACGCATTCCCGGAATGCGTTACACCCCTATATTTTTTTTTCAACCGCCGCCGTCTTCTCTCTCCTCGAACTGCGTGCATGTCAGACCTGTACCTGCTGTTTCTCCGTGCAGCAGCACTCAACAGACAAATACACAGCAACAAAAGTGCAGATATATACATACATACTTACAAATAATATATATATATTATTTATTTAATTACGAATTTAATTGTAACAACTTCAAAAATTCATAATAAATAATCTATACATCGTAAAATTATGAAAAAATACCCAGACGATCTACAACACTTGTAGAACCCAGATCAACATTCAAAATTATTCTGAGAAACGATTTCTCATCAGACAAAATTAATCCCTAATATAACTTGTAAAAATCATAATTAATTCATACAAGCACATAAAATTCTGAAATTTTTACCACAAATCTATATGCATACAACCTAGCTCTGATACCATTGTTGAATTTTTAAATGCAGCGGGGCATGGCAAAACACTTTTACGCATACAAAATCCAAATAAAAGCATATAAATCGTGAATAAAAATTCGAGGGATCGAATCTAACCTTTTAAAATAATTCGGAGACAACGATCAGAGATCCTTAGCAGTTGCTCCTCAAGTGTGAAGCACTCCACCGGTATCCACCAAGAAAACGACTTTTAGGAGGAGGAGGAGGTGGAGAGAATTTGGTTTTCTAAAACTTTTGGGTTTCTGGGGTTAGAATAAAATAGGGTCTATAATAGTGTATTTATAGGCAAAATTTTCAGCTGAAATTTCCCATAAATAATATTATTATTATTATCCCATTTATTATTCTCATTAATAATTAAAACACCTTTTAATTATTAATCCTTTTTCTAAACACTTTAGAAATAATTCTCTCTCTTGATTTAATTTCCAAAAATTAAATCCTTAATTAATAATATTAAGAACTTTTCTTAATTAATTTATAATCAATTAAATCTCATTTAATCAATTATTAAATTTGCCAATTAATTATTTATTTCACAAATAAATAATTATTAGCCATTATTAATTAATTCCTCCACCATAAAATCATTCTCTTTTTATGGTGTGACCCTGTAGGTTCAATATTAAGCCGATAGTAGAAATAAATAATAATAAAACTATTTTATCATTTATATAAATTCTCTAATTTATTAAATATGATTAATTAATTAATCACATTTATTCTACATCGTGAGTGATACTTCTCAACATATCGCGACTATCGGGATAATATGAATTCACTGCTTAGAATACCAAGAACCTGTCAGTGAATAGTTACCGTACAATAAACTCCTTCTACCCTACAATGTCCTGATTAAATACAAGGCATGGATCTCGTGTCAAGCCTATCTAATTCAATCACTTGCTTACCATTTACTATGCGTAGTTCTATGCAAATTAGAAACTCCTTTCTAATTTCATTCACTCTGGCCAGAGATTCCTGAACTAGCATAAGTGGATCAGCCTTGAACATTCGCTTCCTTCACTGGAGGGGTAGATCCTTTATTGATCATACACTATCTTCGTGTACAAATTCCTATACCCAGAAGAGCCCTAATAATTGTCCCTGGAGACTAAGAACTAAACCAAAGCATAGTTCAGTGTACAGAAGATGACTATGATGACCTCAAGTCTAAGGATACTTGTACAACTATCACTAAGCGAACAACTGCTGACACGTGAGTGAACTCCATCAGTTGTTCAGATGGGCGAGTCATGTTCAGTGAACTTATTCTATAATAAGCACCTACATACTAGCTATAATGTCACCACACAAATGTCTATGAGAACAGACATCCTTCATAATGAAGCAAACATAGTATGTACCGATCTTTGCGGATTATTATTACCGGTTAGTAATCCTATGACCAGGAACTATTTAAGTTTAGAGTTATCATCTTTTTAGGTCTCACTATTATGATCTCATCATAATCCATAAAAAGCTTTACTCTAAACTATGGTATATCTTATTTAAACACTTAAATAGATAGAGCCCGTAATAAAAACAAAACAAGTCTTTATTAATATCAATGAAATCAAAACAGATTACAAAAAAGTTATTCCTAAATCCTAATACACGATTGGACTTAAGACATATTCCTTTCACCAACAGCTTCAAAACCAGTTCCCTTGGAATACCACAATCCCAAGTTTGGAGTCCCCTTCAAGTATCTGAAAATTCTCTTTACAACCATCAAATGTGATTCTTTTGGATTGGCTTGAAATCTAGCACACAGACATGTAGCAAACATAATGTCTGGTCTACTTGCAGTTAAGTAAAGTAATGATCCAATCATCCCTCTATAGCTTGAAATATCTACACTCATGCCTTTTATATCTTCATCCAATATTGTTATTGTAGACATAGGTATGGATGTAGGTGAATAATCAATCATACAAAACTTTTTAATAAATATTTGACATACTTAGTTTGGCTGATGAAGATTCCATCACTTATTTGACTTAATTAAAGTCCAAGGAAATAACTTAATTCTCCCATCATACTCATTTCAAGTTCACTCTGCATAAGCTTGGAGAATCTTTGACAAAACTTTTCATTTGTAGAACCAAAGATGATATCATCCACATAAATCTGAACTAGGATCAAATCATCACCATGATTTTTGTAGAAGGGAGTTTTGTCTAGAGTACCTCTAGTAAAACCATGTTTAAGTAGGAATTCTGACAATGTATCATACCAAGCTCTAGGTGCATGTTTTAGTCCATATAGAGCCTTGAGTAACTTGTACACAAAATTTGGAAATTATGGATCTTCAAAGCCAGATGGCTGTTGCACATACACTTCTTCTTCTTCTTCTTTAACATCCATTTGATACATTTTAAAATTTGAATATGCAGCAAATGCTAGAAAATTTCTTATTGCTTCAAGTCTTGCAACTGGAGCAAAAGTTTCATCATAATCAATTCCTTCTTCCTGAGTAGCCTTTAGCAACAAACCTTGCCTTGTTTATGGTAACTATACCATTTTCATCCATCTTGTTTCTGAAAACCTATTTTGTTCCAATTATACTTCTATTCTTTGGTGCAGGAACTAACTCCCAAACTTTGCTCCTTTCAAACTGATTCAACTCAGCCTGCATGGCAGATATCCAATCAGGATCAATTAGAGCTTCTTCAGTTTTCTTAGGCTTTACTTGAGACAAAAAGCATGCATGTAGGCACTCATTAGCAGTTGCACTTCTAGTTCTCACACCAGCAGTAGGATCACCAATAATTGCTTCTCTAGTGTGACTCCTATCCCACTTCCTTGTGTGAGTTTGTTGACTTGTGCCTTCATCATTTTCTTTATTGTTGGCATGGCTGGTAGATCCTTCTTCTCTTTCTCTCCCTGAGTTTATGCTCTCAAATTCAGGTGTTGAAATGAGCTCCCATTCCAATGATTTTCCTGTTCAGTTGTCTCTTCATTCAACATCTGTTGTGCATTTACTTCATCTTAACCATCAGAATCACTCTCAATGTTGAGGTTTTCAAATGCAAGGGCTTCAACTTTATTTTCATCAAGGCATTCCAAGCCTGGACACTTGTCATCATCAAAAGTCACATATGTGCTTTCCATAATCTTCTTTTGATCAATCATATAGACCTTGTAGGCAGTTCTCTCCAATGAATATCCCATAAAAATTACTTCAAAAGCCTTTGAGTCAAATTTTCCCACATATTCAGATTTGTCTTTTAAAATGTAACACTTGCTTCCAAACACATGAAGATGCTTTACAGTAGGCTTTCTCTTAGACATGATTGAGTAAGGTGATTTTACATGAGCCTTGTTAATAAGATATCTGTTTTGAGTGTAGCATGCAGTGTTAACAGCTTCTTCCCAAAAGCTTGTTGGTAACTTGGCATCTTGCAGCAGTGTTTTAGCAGCCTCTACAAATGTTCTATTATTTCTTTCAACTACCCCATTTTGTTGAGGTGTTCTAGTAGTAGAGAACTCTTGAAAAATGCCTTTGTTTTTGCAGAATTCACTTAATGTTGCATTCTTGAATTCTGTTCCATTATCACGTCTCAATCTCTTTACACAGTTTTGATCTTCAGCCTATTTTTCTATCTTCTTTATGTGCTCAATTATGATGTGTGGAGTCTCATCTTTAGAGTGCATTAACTCTACCCAAGTATATCTTGAGAAATCATCCACCATCACAAGTGCATATTTGTTCCTTGAAATTGATAAGATATTTACTGGCCCAAACAAGTCCATGTGAATAACTTGCAATGGTGCACTTACGGAATTCACAGTTTTTGACTTGTGACTTCTTTTCATTTTCCCTTTTTAAAAAAATTCACAAACTTCAACTTGGGCAAACTCCAGATTAGGCATGTCTCTTACTAACTCCTTTTTGACCAAGGTGTTAATTACCGTGAAATTCAAGTGAGATAACTTTTTATTCCATAGCTTGCTTTGTTCTTCTGATGCCTTGGTGTATAAGCAACAAATTTCATCCTTATTTGCTGAGTTCAATTCTGCAACAAATAAGCTTCCTTTTCTTGCTCCTTTCAGAGCAACTTCACCAGTTTTCTTGCTGATAAAAGTCTATTCTTCTTTGTTGAATAAAACTTCAAATCCTTTGTCTGCAAAGTGGCTAACACCGAGAAGATTCACTTCAAGACCAGCTACTAGTGCTATATCATCAATGACAACATTTCCAGAAACAATCTTGCCATATCCCATTGTGATTCCTTTGCTGTTGTCTCCAAAGGTTACCAAAGGGCCAGCCTTCTCCTCAACTTATGATAACAGGGTCTTATCACCTATCATATGTATGGAACATCCACTGTCTACGATCCATATGACCTTGTTCATTTTGACCTGCACACAATGAGTTTAAGTGTGTTTAGCAACCCAATTAGTGTTGGGCACTTTCTTCTTGCTAACTGATTTAGCAGAAGTAGAATGAGTTCTTTCAGATAAAATAGAATTCAGTGACTGTTATGCATTTTCCCTATCTGCTGTAGACCCTATTTTTGTTTCTTTAAGGTCTACTCTCAGCTTGTGGCAACTTTTCATTACTTTAAAGTTGCAAGGAATGCAATCAAACTTGTCACAAAATGTGTAGGCATTATTTGCGCCTGATTCATGGTACTTGTTGTTAGGGCTAGAACACACGCTAATAATTGACGCAAGTATACACATTCACAAGTAATATAGAATTAATTATAGTTCATTCCCATATAGACTCTTTTTGTTAACTTAATGATTTATGCGCTTATGCAACAATGATATGGCTATTATTCAATGCTAAGACGAATAACAAGTTGGTTTTGTTTATAACTAAGGTACTAACCAACATGCATGTAAATAAGAGAATAAAGGGTTAAATTATTATATGAGACAAACATGGGATTCTAACTTCATTAATTACTTCATTCAAAGCCTTAGCAGACATCCACAAAAGAGATAGAAGCTGAATAGACACCAAATATGTTGAGACCCTATATGTCTATAGAATTTGACAACACAAAGGTTTAATGCGCAAGTTATCCATCATGATTACATAGGGCAAGTAAGATGCTTAAAATTACCTATGAATCATGCATAACAAATACCAGAACCTATACTAGCATGGTAAGTTCTAAACCTCTAAATTCACTATCACTTCATTGGAGATTAACACACTATTTTATATGTTCACGACACACATAAGACGAATAAGCACAACCAATACTAGGTTATCATAAAATCACCACACACTAAGACATCGAAATAAGATTAACTATTGAAATCCATAAATAAGAAAACTAGCATCTAAAGTTACAACTTAAAATAAAGAATCGCAAGAATAAACTAGATCCTCTTTGCCTTTGTTGAATTGTGCTATACATTTTATTTAAGCCTTCAACTTAAGCTCTGGTACGTCTTGTTATGAAAAAGATCATAAATTATGTATATATAGCAGCCCATGCAGATTAGAAGACCATCAGATCAAAATCAAAGTAGAAACATGATTCCTGGAATTCGACCCTGCGCGACCGCACGCTTCACCTGCGCGGGCGCGCTACACCAGCGCGGGCGCGCTGCAATTCTATATCTCGGCACGACCGCGCGCTACTACAGCGCGGGCGCTGACTCTCTGGAAAAAAATCCTAACTTCTGTCCTTCTTGCTAGTTTAAGCTGATCTTTTTACGAGTAATCTTCTTGACATATTTCTAACACCAAATTAGCATCAAAACAATGCCAAATCACCTAGATCCCTGATAAATGCCTGAAATGCAAAACACTACAAAAACACGTTAAGAACACCAACAACTTGAGTACAAAACACCAATTCAAAGTTTTACGGAGCGTTATAAGATGAGATAAATGCCACTCAACATACCCCCAAACTTGAATCGATGCTTGCCCTCAAGCATAAACAGACTCAAAGAACAAGAAATAAAAATGTTTGAATGCAACTATATGTATGCGATGATCCCCATAGAATAACTTAACAATCGATAAGCAACATCTCAACAAATGAAGTTTTTCGCACAAGTTCAATTAAATCTCACAAATAAACTCATAAAACAGAAGCGTGCGGGTGTGCAATTGCTTAACCGATATATTAACGCAATTAGATCAATAATCATGACTCACTACTCATCAAGGCATCAACAAGGTTATAAACAGAATAAACGCTAAACTCAAAATGACTTATAACACTTCAATTTCTTATCCGAGTAATACATGGATCCATGCTTTTATTGCTAACACATAACAACATATGATTATTTGATCGTGTAATGAGTGAGATACACAAAAGACTTATACAATAGTACCCATGTAGCGACCGTTAGGTTAGTAGATCCCAAACTATAAAAGCCCTAGGTCACTAGGCACAAATCCCCTAAGAACTTAATAACTGGAGTACTAAAGAGACCATTCGTGATCAATTATACATAACACATTTTTTTTCTTTTAATTTTATTTTTTCTTTTCTTTTTCTTTTTTTTTCAATTTCCGAGCAAGTGCGTTTCGCTCCATCTCGCTCAACCCTAGACTACTCATATAAAATGAGCCGGCTACTAGCCATTTGACACCTAGACACAAAAATTAGCAATAAAATCCTATGTTTTTGTCCAAATTTTTAAATATCCATGTTAGTTTATCATTAAGAGAATATCCTAAATTCTAAATATAAACATGTGATTAAAGCTCGACAAACAAACAAACCATGATCATGATCTTGCACGCAAGCAACCTATAAGACTTAGTGAAAGACTCTTGCTTCTAGCATGCGAATAAACTCGATAAGACTTAACATCCCTAAATACGACATCACCACACTTGCATCAATATCACAAATCACTCGGCAAATTAACTAAGGGATCTTGTTATAATGCAAATGCATGAACTATATGCAACATACTAAAAATAAAACTACTATACATGATAAATATATGCAACTATATGAACTAAACTATCATGAATATGGAAACTATATGGACTCACACAAAACATATTCCTTAAACTATCACCCCCAAATTTAAAATTTTCATTATCCTCATTAAAGGTAATAGTAAGGAATCAGGCATACCTACTCGGAATCAGGACCTTCACCCTCAACGTGTGGAGTGCCAGAAGTGTCTAGAGGCGGATACACAGAGTCCTTACCGAATACTGGCCATTGGATGTCAACTCCTGTGGCTCTGAATGCAGTCTCCAATGCATGGCTGAGATCATGTGCAAACCGACTATGGATGTCATGCATCGCATCCATCCTCCTTTCTAAGTGCAGGTACTGTGTCGAACTCAAACCAACACCTGCATCTGCTTCCTCCTGCTGCTGTGAACCCGAAGGACCGGCCTTTCCCAACTCAGCTCTCCAAGCTACTCTACTTGCCTGTGTTGTGCCACCAATATATGCCTGAGGAGCTGGCCTTCGACCTGGCAGATGGTCATAAGAATAACTAAGCCCCTTAGGATCGGTCTTACCACCATACCACTCCTGCATACTCAACAATGTCGAACTATCAATTGGATCACTCAGAAGCTGAAGCTGCTCATGTGCGGGCCGATGAACTCCAACCTCCACACACAGCTTCATCACAATCAACGCATAGGGTATCGAACCCGTAGTACTCCCATGAAGAAACCTCAAAATACCCTAATTAAAACCATACCAAGGTCCATATAGTCTCCCTAAAGAATTCCCCACAACAAACATGCACACTCCACAATAACATCATGCACGTGAGAAGATGGCATGATGTTCGCACAAATGAAAGAATTCCATGCATGTGAAAACATGTTCATGCACGAGGCAGGGAAAGTGGCATACTCATTCGTGCCCCTCTTAAACTTCTAATGAGTCTCGGGCACACACAACATAGCAACGATCAAATTTAAGTTAAACTCCTCCGGAGTCTTCTCGTTCCAATTATCCTGATCGGGCCTCCGTTCGGGCTGCTTAATTACCCTCCGAATCGCCTTAGCACTATACTCCACAGTCAACCCCTTCATCATAGAAAAACCATTCTTCTCCTCCTTAGTATCCGCGTAGAACACGCGAAACACACTCATGGGTACAGCAGCGGGTGCCTCGCAAAAAGCAACCCATCCCATCTCCAAGATTATCTCTAACAACTTACCATCTTTCCCTGATGGAAGAAAACCTCGTTCCTTAGCTATGGGCTTCGAATGCAGCCTCGTATACTCAGCCTCCGCCTCGGGAGTTATAAACCTTGGCCTCACACCCTCAGCACTCGAAGAATCGGTGGTGCTGCTGCTAGCGCGATATGCCGACAACTTACTGCTTGGAATCACTCGAGTTCTTTATCACTTGGGTGCCATTAAAATTTAATAAGAGACAATAAGAGATAAGTGTTTGAGAGAGATTTGTGTTTGAGAATTTGAGAAGTGATGGAGAAGTTTGTGTATAAGTGTGTGTATATATAGGAAATTGGGAGAGAATTAGTTATGGAAAAGAAGTAGGATTAATGGGAGTAATGGGGGTAATGGAATTGATTTGGAATAGAAATTATGCGAGGTGGAGGAGGGAAATTCGGGTAGGATTTGATTTTGTATTGAAGTCCCCGAATTTTCTCTTTATTTCCTACTTTTTTTTTCCGACTATAGTGACTCAGCGCGGCCACCCCGCCTGGCAATGCGGGCGCGCCGTGCTTCTGGAAAACAAGCACGGCCGCCCAGCATGCCAGCGCGGGCGCGCCGTGCTTTTGCTGTTTCAACGCGGCCACCCCACTTTTCAGCGCGGGCGCACCATACTTCTGTAGTTGGCACTGATTTTTTTTGAATTTTTTGTGTTTTTCTCCTTTCTTTCTTCTTCCACTATCTACTAATGTACAACAAATTTGGGTTGCCTCCCAAGAAGCACTTGCTTTACGTCATTAGCTTGACGTAGAATCGCGAGATCAAATGGCCAATAAAACGGCACTAACCACCTCGCGGTTTGCCGTGTCACCATAATAATGATTTAATCTCTGTCCATTCACTTTGAATGCTTGGCCCAGATCATTCTCAAAAATCTCCATCGCTCCATGTGGAAACACAGTTTTGACAACAAACGATCCTGACCACCTCGACTTCAATTTTCTAGGAAAAATACGGAGATGAGAGTTAAACAATAGAACTTGTTACCCCGACACAAATGATTTGAGCACTAGACCCCTATCGTACCACCTCTTGACTTTCTCCTTATACATTTTGTTGTTCTCATACGCTTGAAGTCGAAACTTGTCGAATTCATTCAATTGAAGCATCCTCTTCTTACCAGCTGCATCCAAATCAAGATTCAACTTCTACAAAGCCCAATACGCTTTATGCTCTAGCTCCACGGGTAAATGACACCCCTTACCATAAACCAACTGATACGGTGACATGCCTAGCGGAATCTTGTATGCTGTTCAATATGCCCAAACAGCTTCATCCAGCTTCAAAGAACAATCTTACCTCGATGGACACACAACTTTTTCTAAAATACACTTGATCTTCCTGTTAGATACCTCAGCTTGACCATTCGTCTGAGGATGGTAAGCTGTAGCAATGCGATGATTCACATTATATCTTTGCATCATAGCAATAAACTTGCGCTTGCAGAAATGCGATCCCTCATCACTGATTATGACTCTTGGAGTTCCAAATCTTGTGAATATCTGCTTGTGAAGAAAATTAAGCACTACCTTCGCATCGTTTGTCGGCAAAGCCTTGACTTCCACCTATTTCGAGACATAATCAATCGCCAACAAGATATACTAATTATTACAAGATGAGACAAATGGCCCCTTGAAGTCAATTCCCCAAACATCGAAGACTTCAACCTCGAGAAGCACATTAAGAGGCATCTCATCCCTCTTGGACATATTTCCCACATGCTGACATCGATCACATTTCAAAACAAACTGATAAGCATCTTTAAACAAATTCGGACAAAAGAAACCTGCTTGAAGAATACAAGCTGCTGACTTTTCTCCACCATAGTGTCCTCCATAAGCCGTTGGATGGAAATCTCGCAAGATCCCCCCCATTTTGCTGTAAGGAATACATCTCCTGATGATTTGGTCAGCTCCTTGCCGAAAAAGAAATGGATCATCCCACATGTACCACTTCACTTCGTGCAGAAACTTCTTCCTTTGAGCATAAGTCAAATCTGGAGGCATAACTTTACTCACTAGGTAGTTCACAATATCGGCGAACCACGGTTCTTCTGGTTGCACTCCAAATAATTGCTCATCGGGAAAAGACTCGTTAATAAAATACTTATTTTGTGAATTTGCACTTGGATCCTCTAAACGAGAGAGATGATTGGCGACTTGATTTTCAGTCCCTTTTTTATCCTTGATCTCTAATTCAAACTCCTGAAGTAAAAGAACCCGTCGAATCAGTCTAGGCTTCGAATCCTTCTTCGAGATGAGATAGTGAATGCTAGCGTGATCAGTGAAAACTGTCACCTTCGTCCTAAGTAAATACGATCGAAACTTCTCAAAACCATTAACAATAGCCAAAAGTTCTTTCTCAGTAGTGGTGTAGTTCAGTTGAGCACCATTGAGGGTCGTACTAGAATAGTAGACCACATGAAATATGTTGCTCTTCCTTTGCTCAAGAACTACTCCAACTGCATAGTCACTTACATCGCACATCATTTCAAACGGTTCAGACCAATCAGGTGTAGTTATGACATGTGCCGTAATCAAGCTCTTCTTTAAGCTCTCAAAAGCATCAAGACACTCGTCATCAAACTTGAAAGGAACATCTTTCTCTAGCAAATTACACAACGGCTTCAAAATCTTAGAGAAGTTCTTGATGAAATCGCCTATAGAAACCCGCATGACCAAGAAAAATGCGAATTCCCTTAACAAAAATGGGTGGAGGAAGATTTTCAAAAAACCCCACCTTAGATTTATCCACCTTGAGACCCTTACTAGAGACCTTGTGACCAAGAATGATGCCTTGACACACCATAAAATGATATTTCTCCTAATTGAGATCCAGATTGGTCTCAACGCACCTTTTTAGCTAACCCAAGATTGTGCAAGCATTCATCATAAGAAGTTCCAAAGACCGAGAAATCGTCCATGAACACTTCTATATTATTTCCAATCATATAAGAGAAGATAGCCATCATGCAACTCTGAAATGTGGCTGGTGCACCACATAGCCCAAAAGAAACCCTCCTGAACACAAAAGTACCAAAAGGACATGTGAATTTAGTCTTCTCTTGATCTTCTAGAGTGATACAAATCTGATTAAAACCCTAATAGCCATCCAGAAGACAGTAGTACTCATGCCCAACCAATCTATCAAGCATCGAATCAATAAAGGGAAGAGGGAAGTGATCTTTCCTTGTATCCTTGTTCAACTTTCTGTAATTCATGCAAACTCTCCACCCTGTGACTGTTCGAGTAGGGATGAGCTCATTCTTCTCATTTTAACGAAAGTGATACCTCCTTTCTTTGGCACACACTGAACTGAGCTCACTCAAGAACTGTTAGAAATAGCTGCATCTAGCCACTTGAGGATTTCCTTCTTCACAACCTCTTTCATGATCGGATTTAGCCTTCTCTATTGCTCCACAGTAGGCTTGCTTCCTTTCTCTAGCAGAATTGTGTGCATATAATAATAAGGGTTGATTCCCTTGATATCTGCTATAATCCAACCAATTGCCAATTTGAACTCTCTCAGAATTCTCAAAAGCTTTTCCTTATCACTACCTGAAAGGTCAGATGCAATAATAACAATCAAAGTAGATCCTTCACCTAAAACGCATACCTCAAATGTTCAGGCAAAGGCTTAAGCTCTAGAGTAGGAGCTTCCTCAATAGATGGCTTGAGGCGCTTTGGAGAACTTTTCATCTCCTCCAACCCAAGAGATTCAAATGACATTTCTAATCTTCGCTTCCATGGGGAAGCATTCAGATATTGAAACAGCTGGTCGCTTTCATCATCTTCGCTATCGGAATCCCCCAATAAGGCTTTCTCTAAGGCATCTGATTTAAGCACATGATCCAATTCTGAAATAACCACAGATTCGACCAACTCCACCTTAAAGCACTCCTCTTCATCAGTAGGGAATTTCATGGCATTAAAGACATTGAAGGTAACATCCTGATCCTGAACTCGCATAGTAAGCTCCCCCTTCTGCACATCTATCAAGGTTCAGCCAGTAGCCAAGAAAGGTCTTCCCAAGATGATGGGAATCTTCTTATCTTACTTGAAATCAGGAATAACAAAGTCAACAGGAAAGATGAGTTTGTCCACCTTGACCAATACATCTTCGACAATGCCTCGTGGATACGTAATAGAACGATCGGCCAACTGCAAGGACATATATGTAGGCTTCGGATCAGTAGACCTAACTTCTTAAAGATAGATAAAGGCATCAAGTTGATGTTAGCTCCCAAGTCACATAATCATTTATCAAATGACATTTTTCCAATGGTGCACTGAATAGTGAAGCTTCCAGGATCTTTAAGCTTCAGAGGCAACTTTTGTTGTAGCACAACACTGCATTCCTCCATTATAGCAACGATATCTAAGTCATCGAGCTTCACTTTCCGAGAAAGAATACCTTTCATAAACTTCGCATAACTAGGCATTTGTTCAAGAGCTTCAGCGAAAGGTATGTTGATGTGAAGTTTCTTGAAGACATCCAAAAATTTAGCAAATTACTTGTCTAGCTTTTGCTTCTATAGCCTCTTAGGAAAAGGTGGTGAATGATAAACCTGTTTTTACCCCGTATTACCCTCAGGAGGAGTGTTGACAACAGCTATCTTCCTTGGTTCCACTTTTGTTTCCTTCAGCTCTTCTTCATCAGCCACAACTTCAGATTCTGGAGCTTTAGCTTTTTTAGGATTCACAACCTTTCCAGACCTCAATGTAATTGCCTTAACCTGCTCCTTATCTTCCCTTTTTCCTGGAACTTCAGTGTCACTAGGGAGTGTGCCAGGTTGACAATTCAGTAAGGCATTAACAATCTGCCTAATTTGATTCTCCAAGGTCTTGATAGAAATAGCTTGGCTCTTACACATGAGCCTCAACTACTCCAATTCATATTTTTCATTAGCTTGAGGTAACTGCTGAAGTTGAACTTGTTGCCTTGGTGTATATTGCGGTTGTTGAAAACCTGGAGGGTTATACTGCTTTGCTGTGTATGGATGATAAGGTTGTTGCACCATATTTTGATTGTTGCTCCAGCTGAAGTTAGGATGATTGTGGTTGTTGGGATGATAAATGGCTGGAGCTTGTTGTTGTGACCTATGAAAGTTGCTCACAAACTGAGCTGATTCCCTAGAAATAGCACACTGCTCAGTCTCATGTGCCCCGCACAAAGCTCACAAACACTAGTGATTTGATTAACTCCATAATTAGCCAAGGAATCCACTTTCATCTTCAAAGCTTGAAGTTGAGCAGCTATAGCAGTAGCTGTGTCCACTTCCAGGATTCCTGCAACCTTGTATTGCAACATTCTTTGCATTGAATTCTGTTATTGATTAGCTGCCATTAGCTCAATCAACTCATAAGCTTTATTATAACTTTTGGCCCATAAGGCTCCACCAGATGCAGTATCGAGCATAAGTCTAGACTGCACGCCTAAACCATTATAGAAAAAATTTATAATCATCCAAACAGGCATACTATAGTGTGGGCACTTCCTAAGCATCTCCTTGTAGCGATCCCAATCCTCACACAAAGATTCTCCAGATTGCTGCGCAAACTGAGTAAGAGCATTCCTGATTGCAGCCGTCTTCACCATAGGGAATAATTTAGTGAGAAACTTTTGAGCAAGATCCTCCCAAGTAGTAATAGAGCCTGCTAATAGAAAATGTAACCAACACCTAGCCTTATCCCTCAGAGAGAATGGGAAAAGTCTCAGCTTGATAGCATCTCCAGTCACACCATTAAACTTCAAAGTGTCACAGATTTCGATGAAATCCCTGATGTGCATGTTGGGATCTTCTATAGGAGAACCCCTAAAATGAACTGAATTCTGTATCATCTAAATTGTGCTCGACTTGATCTCAAAGGTGTTAGCCGAGATGGCTGGCCTGATAATGCTGGATTGAATATCATTGATCTTATGCTGAGAATAGTCCATCAAAGCCTTCAGATTTTCTGCTTGATCTCCCATCACTACTAGAGCTGGTTCCTCAACTTTCTCTTCTTCCTTGACATTCTCTTCGTCCTAAAAAACTTCCTGTCGAACCAAAACTTCTTCCTCGGCTTGATTCAGAGTTCTCTTACGAGATCGCGAAAGCGTATGCATACACGCTCGCTAGAGTACCTGAAACACGACAAGGAAAAGAGTAAGTAACAATGTCCAAGTCGATGAACTTTAACGATCACTGATGACAAACACATAAACTAAAAATTAACACCGAGTCCCCGGCAGCGATGCCAAAAACTTATTAGGTCTAGAACATGCACTAATAATTCATTCAAGTACACGCGTTCGCAAGTAATATAGAATTAATTCTAGTTCATTCCCACAGAGACTTTTTGTTAACTTAATGATTTATGTACTTATGCAACAATGATATGGCTATTATTCAATGCTAAGACGAATAACAAGTTGGTTTTGTTTATTATAACTAAGGTACTAAGTAACATGCAAGTAAATAAGAGAATAAAGGGTTGAATTATTATATGAGACAAACATGAGATTCTAACTTCATTAATTACTTCATTCAAAGCCTTCTTGTTCATAACCTTAGCATGCAATGGTAATGACACTAACCAGATAACACGAAACTGCTAAACGCCAACTCTCGTTGCACGAATAACATACTACCAGACATCCACAAAAGAGATAGAAGCTGAATAGACAAAAAATATGTTGAGACCCTATATGTCTATAGAATTTGACAAAACATAGGTTTAGTGCGCAAGTTATCCATCATGATTACATAGGGCAAGTAAGATGGTTAAAATTACCTACGAATCATGCATAACAAATACATGAACCTATGCTAGCATGAAAAGTTCTAAACCTCTAAATTCATTGTCGCTTCATTAGAGACAATGAACCTATGATGCATAACACACTATCTTATATGTTCGCGACACACATAAGAGGAATAAGCACAATTAATACTAGGTTATCATACAATCACCACACACTAAGACATCGAAACAAGATTAACTATTGAATTCCATAAATAAATCCGTTAGAACTCCATGATAACGATTAGCCCATAATCGGACTCATCATCAACGTGGGTTCCGATGAAAACATGGTATAATAAATGTAGTCTTTATACCGAATAAATAAACCAAGTACGTGTAACAAGAGTATAGGTTCAACAAATAAGAAAACTAGCATCCAAAGTTATAATTTAAAATAAAGAATCATAAGAATAAACTAGATCCTCTTCTCCTTCATTGAATTATGTTATACGGTCTTCGTACGCCTTCTCCTTAAGCTATGGTACATCTTGTTATGAAAAACAATCATAAATTATGTATATATAGCATCCCATACAGATTAGATGTCCATCGGATTAAAAATCAGAGTGCAAACAGGATTCCTGGAATTCGACCCGGCGCGGGCGCGCGCTTCACCAGTGCGGGCGCACTACAATTCTGTATCTCGGCGCGGGCACGCGCTACTACAGCGCGGGCGCACTGGCTCTCTGGAAAAAAATCCTAACTTCTGTTCTTCTTGCTGGTGAGCTGGTCTTTTCACGAGCAATCTTCTTGACATATTCCTAACACCAAATTAGCATCAAAATAATGCCAAATCACCTAGATCCCTGATAAATGCCTGGAATACAAAACACTACAAAAACACGTTAAAAATACGAACAACTTGGAGTATAATACACCAATTCAAAGCTTTACGGAGCGTTATAAAATGACATAAATGCCACTCAACACTTGCGGGTTCCTTCAACTGGCTTGCTAACAACCTTTTTACAAAGGTGAGTTAGGTGATTTACAGAGCCATATTTCTCATATTTCTTCTTTGGAGCATCTGCAACATAAGAAAAATTATTGCTTTTATTTATCCCAATTTTCCCATTTCTATTTTTCTTCTTCTTTCTTGCATCTTCAGTTTTAGTTTCTTTGACAGGGGTCTTGGAGCCTTGGTTGTCTATGAGCTTCTCTTCAGGTTTGGAAGATTGAGTTGCTTCTGTATTTTTCTTCTCATAATCTTCATCAGCAATTTCTTGCTTAATACTTAAGTCTTCTTCACTGAAGTTAACTTCAAATGCCTTGAACATAGGTGAAACAACCTTTTTCAAGATTGCTAGAATATTTTCATTTTCTGTTGCCTTTTCTTTGTCACTTATATTTTTCTTCTTAATGTTCAAGGTATCATAATAAAGACCAATAACAATATTTGCACATGGTTTATTTTTATCATGGTATTTCCCAACCAACTCAGATACATTCTTGAAGGACTTCAACTTCACTTCATCCTTTTCCCGCTTCTCCCTTAACATTGCTTCAATCTCATTCGCACACTTGAGCTTGTTCTTTAGATATGCATTCTCTTGTCTCACAGCTTGAACCTCTAGCAACAACAATTCAGCTTCTTGTTTCTCATTTTCAAGCTTCTCATTTATCTTTGTCAGTCTTCTAACCTCTTCATTAGCAGCAACCATACTTGTATGAATGTGAAACATTTTTGTGCTCATCTTTTTTACATTTTTCTTATATTGACTCACATTTAAATCAATGGTGGTGAGAGTTGGTACCTGTGATTTTGACGAGGATGATTCTCCTTGCTCTTAGACCATTACTGCATAATTTCCAACTTTCTCATCTTCATTATTATCAAAATCATCCTAACTTTTTCCCTCTTCAATACAAGCTTTGCTTTGCTGTTTCTTCAGAAGAGCTTCATACTTTGCTTCCATCTTAAGATAAGCTTTGTCTTTCTTTGCTTTCTTGGGTTTCCTGCATTCTGTAGAAAAATGGCCTAGTTCATCAAAGTTGAAGCATCTTATCTTTGATCTGTCAACATATCCAGTTTTGTAACCATTTTTGCTATCAGATGTGTACTTCCCTTTTCCTTTCCAGCTGCTGTCTTTGTTGAATGACTATCCTTTACCCTTGAAGAATCTTTGCTTCTTTACTCTAATGTTAAAGAACTTTCTTGCCAGATAGGCGATTGACTGATCAAGCTCATCAAGTTCATCTAGGGTGTAGAACTCATCTTCTTCCAATTCCGGAATGACTTGTTATTGTGAATCATTGTTTCTTTGCTCACTTGCTGAGGCAACTGGAGTTTGGGATCTTGGCTCATTATTAGAGGTCTGGCTTTCATTGACAATTAGAGCACTTCAACCATCCACAATATACCCTTAACCAGTTCTTAATGATTTCCTTTGAATCATTTCTAATTCATATGTTTTTAGAATTCCATATAGAACTTCCAGTGTTATTCTACTTCAGTCTCCCCATTCTCTGATTGCTGAAATTTTCTATTCCAAATGATCAGGGAGTGTAAGCAAAAATTTCAAGTTCACTTCTTCAGCTTCATAGTATTTTTCATAAAGCTGCAAGTCATTTATCAGCTTGTTAAACCTTTCAAACACATCAGTGATACATTCTTTTGGCTTAGCCATGAAACCCTCATACTGTGAGATCAATATCCTTGTTTGATTAGATCTAACTTCCTTAGTTCCTTCACGGAGTATTTTAATCTTTTTCCAGATCTGCTTAGCAGTGTCACAGTTGACAATGTTATTGTACATTACATTATCAAGTGACTCTATCAATATCAGCTGTAAGCCACTATCCAGGGAAACTTTCTCTTTCTCAGGTTCAGTGTACTCAAAAGGATCTTTTGGAGCATAATGAGCTGGAATGACCATATCACCATCTGTAGATCCCTCACCTCTAACCTTAGAAGTGAAGGGCCCATTTTTGAGAATCTGAATGTAGTGTGGATTGACCATCCTGATAAACAGCAACATTTTCTTCTTCCACAGAGTGTAGTTAGTTTTATCAAAGGTAGGAATTTTGATGCTACTAATTTTTTGTGTATTCATTCTTCCAAGATCTTGGATCTGTTAACTTTCATATTTTTTTCTGATACCACTTGTTAGGAAATGAATTACACACAGGGGGGGTTGAATGTGTTTTAGTGTTTTTATGCTTTTCTTGAAGTATTTATGATTGTGAACAAAGTAAATCAATTATTGTAGTAAACTGTGCTAATGCTGAAATTAAACATGCAACAATGAATAACACAGATCTTTCAAAACTCACTTAATTTTATATTAAAATTAAGAATGTTTTGCTACAAAGTTTCTAGGCTCTTTGTTGATAAACAACCTAGCTTCTTCCTTGAGAGAATAAAAGATTTTCTTCTAAATTGTTACAACTAACAAATGACCAGTGTTAACTTTATATGATAGTTAACTACTGGTTAAACAGTGTATAATAAGAGATACTATTCACTTTAGTAAACTGTCACTTATCATTTCCATTTTAGGAAAAGTATATCTTCCATTTCTGGCTTAGCATATCTTTGCATATTGTGTTAACTTTGATCTTCCTTTGTCCGTTAATCTTCACCCTTGATCTTGCACAATCTTCAAGCTGTTTTTTGTAGACTTGTCAATCAAACTGGTTGGTTTGTTTGTTGATTTAATCTTGGATATTGAAC
The DNA here is from genome assembly GCF_009905375.1 of Apium graveolens. NCBI lineage: Eukaryota > Viridiplantae > Streptophyta > Magnoliopsida > Apiales > Apiaceae > Apium > Apium graveolens. The sequence goes on from NC_133656.1 coordinate 128,437,183, forward strand.
TAGTCTACAATTTGTAGTTTGAGATTTTACCTCGAGATCTCCAGTTAGGCATATAGAGAACTTGACATCTCGATCAGTTGATTGGTTTATCAAGATCTCTAATCACTCTATTGTTGTTTTGACTTGTAGAGGTCTCTGAGTTCTCTATAAGAGAATTTAGCTTGTTGAGATCTCTCCACTCCACGTCTTCACTTTGGCTTATAGACATCTCTGAGTTCTCTAGTGAATTTTGACTTGTCGATAACTCAGAGTTCTCTAGTAAACTTTGACTTGTAGATAACTCAGAGTTCTCTAATGTATTTTGACTTATCGATAACTCTGAGTTCTCTAGTGAAGAAATGACTTGTCGATATCTTCAATCTTCATGTCTTCAATTTGGCTTGTCGATATATCTGAGTTCTCTAGTAGCTTTCCTGAGTTCTGTATAAGTTATTTTGGAGTTTTTGAATGACTTCTCTATTAAAAGTAAATCTGTGACTTGTAGAGATCTTGACTTTGAACATTTTTCTCAAAATAGATTTATTCAACTCCAAACTTCTTCATAATTCTTCTAAGGCATGATCTTCTTGATCTTCTTCCAGATAGAATTTTTAGGCTTGATATTGTTTACAGAAAAAGACTCTAGTCTTCTCTTTGACATTTTTATAGACTTTAAATGTTACAATACAAATACAAACTAAGATAACAACATAACTTACTTAGGGTTGTGAATTTGACTTAGTCTTGTTATTATATAGGCATGTCTTGCACAACAATTTACAAACATGTTATTCCACTATGGCATGCTAAATGGCATTTGAGGCATACTAAATGCAACATAGTAAGGATTTTATGCAAATGGCTTGTTAGCAAATTGGGCATTCAAATTTTACGCAAGCATAACTTCATAGGCATTGAGGGCATGTTGGGAAATGAGGGAGGTACAGACATGGGTGCAGCCATAACAGATTTGCAGTTAACAGACAAATGACTAACACTACCACACTTAACACATATTTTTCTAGGTGCATATTTATCAGGTGTGTAGTTGTTAAATTTGTTAATTTCTAGTTTCTCATTATTGTTATTTTTCCTTTTGGAATATGCATTGACCTAAATTTTCTCCAATCTGTCACTCTGTTGCTTCATTGACAGATGCCCCACATTAACTCTTTTATTTTCCTTGACTTGACTTGATTCACCTGTAAAAAAGTTCTTAGAAACTGATCCATATTTCTCATTGAGTTTGGATAGCTTAGCTTTGCTAATTGGTTTTCTTTCATTCGACGGATGTGGTTCTTTATCTTTCAATGGATATTTCCTTTTATCTTTCGATGAATAATATTCATTATCTGTTGAATCCACATCCGTTGAAAGTCCTTCTATCAAACCAGGTTCCAGTTTCTCCTTGCTCTTTTTCCAGGCTTCTTCAAAGAATGATTCTATACCTTGAACTTTAGCAATTTGGGTATGAACATCTCTTGATGACTTCCAGGCCTTAATTACCTCTTGCTCTCGTACAAGCTGCTTTCTTAAAATCTCCTCTTTCTTTAAAGATTCAGTCAGTTCCTTCTTAGAAATTCTACACTCTATTTTTAGTTTTTCAAACTCAATAAATTGAGTTTCTAACACAATATTTCTTTCACTTAAAAACAAATTATTTTCCTTAATTTTTGTGTTTTCTTTAGTGAGAGATTTAAGTGTAACATGCAATTGATATAGTTCTATTGACATGACATTTATAGGATCATTACACTCATCTTTAAAAAGGTGTGCTAGATTAGTAGTGATTACCTGAATGCTTGAAGAACTGACTTCTACTTCATCTGATTTGGACATTAGAGCTAGATTGACATAGCTTATTTCTTCATCCTCATCTACCCCATCAGCTGCCCATTTATTTTTTTGAGTCAAGAAAGCCCTTTCCTTTTGTTTTAGTAATTCAAAGTACTTTTTATAATCCACAGGCTCAAACTTCTTTCTTTCAAAATCAGGCTTTCTGCATTCACTTACAAAATGACCACTCAAGTCACATTTGAAATATTTGAATTTGGATTTATCCACCATATTTCTATTTGGCTTGTCTGCTCTAAAATTCTTTTTGAATTTGATCTTGGCAAACTTCTTGATAGAAAAGCTAGATGTTCATCTATGTCCTCCATTTCATCCTGACTCGGATGATCTCCATGCTCAGCCACTAGCCCTTTTCCTTTGCCTTTATAACCCTAGAGTTTGGTGCAGATTCCACAGCTTCAACCTTCATTTCTTTCACTCTCTCTTGTTCCTCTACCAAAGATTCCACAGTTTTTAAAATGCCATATATTCTCTCCAAAGTAAATTCCTTATAATCTTGAGAATTTCTGAGAGAGACTGTCATATGCTTCCATTCTTTTGGTAGAGATTTTCAGGTCTAAATCTTTTTTTTAATAGACTCTTCCATGCAGCTTTAGTGCATTTAATAGTTTTTGAAATCTACTAAAGATGTCACTCAAAGATTCACTGTCTTTATTGTGAAAGTGCTCATACTGCTGGATTAGAAGTTGCATCTTGTTTTCCCTCACTTGTTCAGTTCCATCACATATGATTTGAATTGTATCCCAAATATCCTTAGCAGTTTTGCAGTTGATGATATTATCAAACATGTCTCCATCAAGACCATTGAACAGAATGTTCATAGTCTTCTTGTCTTTATGCACTTGCTCAATATCTTCATCTGTCCATTTTGATTGTGGCTTTAGAACACTTTGCTCATTGCCTACAGCTCTTTCAGTATCTGTAGCAGCTCTTCGAGGAACATTATGGCCTTTCTCAATGCAATCAATACATCTTTCATCTTGAGAGAGAAGATGCAGGTGCATTTTCATCTTCCAATGGTGATTGTTGTCTTTATCTAGAAAGGGGATCTTCACTCCAAAATCATTCCTGCTCATATTGTTAGTTTTTTTGACCTTTAGACTCTCAGTGTGTCAAGAGCTTGCTCCGATACCAATTGTTATTCCTAAACAATCTAACAATAGAATTACAGAAGGGGGGTTGAATGTAATTCTAGGTTTCTTTTTGAAATTTAAGTAACTACTTTATCAAAATATATCAGTGTTTGAATATGCAAGTGGGCGGAATGAAATATGAATGTATTCAAAACATAAAGATTTAAAACTTTCTGGTGGATTGAACTTTCCACCAGAGATATATATCTTAACTGAGAACTCTGTGATGCAAGAATGCACACAGCTGCTTACAAGTAAATTTATAAGGAGAGAGCTAAGAAATTCTTAACAGATTATGCCTTATCTATTTCTCAGTTCTTTCGATCGATTTTTCTACTTATTACTCTTGGTTTATATATCACCAAATTACATGTAAAAAATACAAACTAATAAAATAAAAATTTCTAAGTCTAATCACATGCTTTTTCATTTTTCCATCCAGTGTCTTTGTATTTCTTCAAGTAAGCATGGAAATGGAAATGCTTCTTTGTTCTCAAAATCCTGCTTATAGGCTAGCACGTTCCTTTTGTATATAATTAACCCATGTGACTGTCAAGTCACTATCAACTCCTAATTGTATTTGTTATCCGTCGAGACCCTGTTGGATCATCCGTCGAAACTCTGTTGGATCATCCTTTGAATGAGACTTGGGTCATCCGTCGAAGCCTTGTAGAAACATCCGTTGAAAGTATTTCCTTAGCAGTTGACTCAATTTCACTTATGCAAAATTACAAGGCATCCCATATATACAATTAGCCAATCTATTTTATATATCATTCTTGTAGTCAACATGTGACGCTCTCTGTGACGCCCACAATCTCGGGGTTAGGAAATGAGGACTCACACACCTTTAATCTAATAATTAAATAAGCATAAACCCCGATTTAACAACTAACAGGATCAACAGGATAAAGTATGAGACAAGGTTATAACTACCAATCATAAAATATAACTTACAACCCCAAAATATTAATAAATAAATAATATCGGTTCTGGCTGGGAACCGACAGATAACCCATTGTATCTTTACAGATTTCCTTCTAGGCGCGTGCTCACTCAAAAATACCACTACCTGCTCTGGCAACCGGAAGCCCTCAACACGATAGGGACCACCTGGTATGCTCTTACGAGCAGTACGCTTAAGCCTGACCATCTTCTTGCTTAACTGCCATGGTTAGATTAAAACAAAACATATGAGTATAAAACTCAGCAAGTAACTATAAAGCAGTTCTACGATATCAAATTACAATATACTTTACCAAAATCAGGGCATTCTACTTTAATTGCTCTAGGTGGCAGATTTCTAGCTTTTGGGTTAAGGAAAGGTTTTGAAGGATAATGCGGGGCTTTCAAGGAACAAGGCTCAATGCAGGACGAAAGCCGACAATCATCACAAATCATTAAAGGATCAAAATAGATCTTTCAAGAAGGAGGAAATCAACCGTATGTCATTATATGGAATCAATCATATGATCAACAGATTTAAGAATCAGGGTTCTCGAGCTTTAAGCTTCACATCAACATAATCAACTCTTTTCAAAACAATATAAACCATTTCCATTTTCAAGAATCAATTTACTGAACATAAAGTTTCAGTTCCCTTTTAAATAATCATTTAAAACCCTTGATTGGATTACTTTATCTTTCCATTTCCTTATAATATGGGTGATCAGCCCGTATCGACCTCCATTCGGTCTTTAAGGTACCAATCGGCATAATTTCAGCCTTAAGTTGGACTAGCCCCGCTAACCTCTTACCATGACTGGACTAGTCCCACTAGCCTCTTACGTCCCAATCCATCAGGAATTCGTTTGGAAAACCTTGAGTTGGAAAAAAAATAAATAGGTTTTCTAAAATCCATTTTATCATTACCAAGAATATGAAATCATTCAGACTCTTTCGAGTCGAAACTCATTCTTAAGTCAGATTTTAAGAAAAACAAAGTTCAGGAAGTGATTCGAGGATAAACAAGGAACAATTCTTAAGGATTCTGTATCAAGGATAAGGTATTTAAGGTAGAAGGATCAACATCTATTTAGGGATCAATAGGGTGATCAGGAAATAAGGTATCTTTAAATAGGGTTCACAATGATAATTATAGGTATTCAATACAATTCATGGCTTAATAAATAGTTTGAACAGAAAGGACAGGTTATCAAAGGGTCGAATGAGTAAGCTTATCAGTAGTAGTTTAACAAGATCAAAGGCAGGGTGTCTTAAATCAATATCAGGGTTTCACAATTAAACAGTTCAATACTCTACATGGTATGAACAACATTCTCTTTATAACCATTTACACAAGTAATCAAAGTTACTTTCCTGAATTTGCTTTCCTGAAGGTTGAACTACTGCCACCTAGTATATCCTTTCCTTTCCTAGCCTGAATGCCCTCTCGCTCCGAATCTACAATAAAACCAGAATCTTAATCAGTTCCTCGACTCTCGTTCCCAGAACGATCACTCATTATGATAACTCGATTATATCCTTGACTCGGGTATACGAATATAGCTTATACACATAAGCACATAGCACATTCTTTACTCATAGCCTTATATCACTTTGCATATACTCGCTAATCCTTGACTATTTTCCCAGATCAAATATTTATAACTCGTACAAAAACACAATGACATGTACGACTATTACTTATAGCTTTTAACCTTAATTAACTCAATTCCCTTATTCTTTTGCCCATAATTCGAACCAAAAAACATAATCCAACAAGCAAAATTCAAAGATTTTCACGCATAAACACTCAATAATTCTATCATCTACCAAAAATCAGATTTTTGACTTTGAATTTCTTTGGCCTATTCGGCCTTAACCACCAACATAATCAAACTAAAACATGCATTAACAATTCCTCTTTTAAGTCAACATGCAATCTTATTACTTTCTAGTTAAACCTTAATTATACCAAAATCAAGTCACAAAAATCAATTTCTTCTTTTTATTAACACATGGTCGAACCAAGACCTTCACCATGCATTCCCAAATTTCGCATCTAAACAAATGTACAAGTCAAATTATTATAGACTCTTAGTTAGCATACTTAATTCACAAAAGAACTTAGCCCTTTTTGATACATGCAAACATTAAGAAATTTTATCACCCAATCTTTACTAATTTCCAAGAATGAACATTAACAAGTCATGATCATTACTAAAAATCATTTTTGATCTTTTGAAACCAAGATCCCATTCGGATTTTTCAAAAAAAAACAACACATGCAAATGATCTTCTTAATCCTTAATTCACAAATCAACCCATAATCATATATCAAATCAATAACTCATTCATTTTAGCAAAAAAATCAACTTGGTTTTCTAAAAAATGGCAAGGGCCATTTGACCTTCCTCAAGAAAATACACATGCAAACTCAACTTCTAAACTTTTACATCTTTAATCCTACTAATCTCTTAACATCAAACTAAATTATCATTACAACCAACAAGAATCAATTTATCAACTTATAATCCACAAAATCATTCGGCCTTTTTATCAGAATACCACATGCAAACACAAATATTTGATTTAAAGATTCTAGAGCTCAGTTTTTAACGTCATGGCTCACCACCGGTTCACCGGAGTTCATCACCGGTGGCGGTGACATCTCGGTGGTGCCCTCATTCGAGGGTTTCCAACCACCAACCACCCATTTTCATAAGTACTACACACATGCAAACACATATCTTCATTCAAAACACAAACCCTTTTGTTTTCATGAAAACTGAACTCAAAAACCACCAAACCCAACTTTGATTTTTCTCAAGAACTTGAAAATAGCTACATGCCTGTATGAATACAAGTAGATATCTCTATTTCTCACACAATCAAGGTTCTATACCCGAAAATGAATGAAGAACAAGTGAGAGAGAGTGAAGAGAGAGAGTGTACCGAGAGAGAGGTGGGGTGGTTTTATATTACCAAGGGAGGGTAATATAGTAATTAGGTTATTCGATGTTTTGATTCTCTTTTTATCCTTAAAAGAAAATAGAGTTGATCTGAAAATACTTCTATAGGAAAGATGAATTTGCTTTGAATGAAAATATTTAACACGTAGATCTCAAAATTAGATTTCCAACCATTACTTATAATAGATTTTTGAGCGAACGGTTGATTTTATATGATTTTTATAGATTTTTGAGCGAACGGTTGATTTTATATGATTTTTACAAGTTTGTGCTAGTAATAACACTTTTCCACATAAAAATCAATTTAAAATGCAACGATCACCAAATAAATCCGTCCATCATTTTTAGAAAGCCTACAGGATTATTAGGAAGATAACAAAATAATTCCCATGTTTTTATCTTACTCAGATAATTTTATAAAAATGCGCGAAGGTTAAATAAACCTTTATTTAAATCACATAATTCCATTAAATTCATAAAAATGTCACAGAGCACATAGTCATGCACACAGACAAGCAACCACACATATACAATCACATAACGACTCAGGTCTGATCACACCATTTATTCTTCTTTAATCTTTATCCCTTTTCTACGCGTACCGGGTCACGTTCAGTCTGACGGCCCGACGCTCAGCATTTCATTTACGCTTCTCATTATCATTACCAATCAACACGTCACTTAGGATTCCGTTCTACCTGACGGTAACTCAACTACCATATAAAGCTCCTGCTAGCTCGATCCAACTCAACCTAGAATCCTAGCTCGTACACTGGACTGGGAAACTTCGCTATCACCCATTTTCTTCTTAATTATAGAATACATAAAAAGATTCACAAGAGTGAGCTAACTAGCTCAGAAAGTAGTAATAGCAACAACTGGGTTTAAATAATGATCAATTGAAATGATTCAAGGAATTAAGTTTCTTGTTAAACAATTATTAGAATTGCATATTTATTTTAAATTTTAAAACCAAGGTTAGACCGCTGATCAGTCCCGCACTAACCCCGAGCAAGGTACACAGGTGTGCTCTATAAACTGGATCCAAGGCACACACTAGCCTAATTCGACCACGAATCTGGTCTGATCACGAATCCGGTCCACATAAAAAACAGTCCAATTCTAAAATAGTTCAGTACGATAAAAAATATAATTCAATAAAGCAGGATCATAATTAATAGTGATAAAACATTTGAATAAAATCGTAATGCAATTCATAAGTATCACTAAGGTATATTAAGGTATGTGTGAGGAATTGCTTCCAGCCTGTAGGTGAATCATGTATTAGATGAACAATGATTTCACAAGGTTTAGTCCTTTGATGTTATAAGATATGATTGAGTATAAAAGTTTCTGCATGTTTAAGCAATTTTGTTCCAGTGTTTGGTGTATTGTGGATATGTATTTGTGGAGTAGTATCATATTTGTGTGTAGTTCAATATCTGGTAAATCAACAATGGATGGTTTACAAATAATAAGGCTTACAGCTCAAGATTAAATGATGTAAACAGGGTTCAAAGTTGAATTATTCAAAGTACTTACAATATAAAGAATAACTATTTTGAATACTAATAATACGTTACGAGAGAGTTTAGAAATGTTTGCAATATATCTCGAGAAAGGTTCAGAAGTATATGCCTTATCTCAAATGATTCCAACTTTACTTGTACTTATCTAATGATTCTATTCAACAGCCACATGCCTACTTTTCCTATGCCTCGCTTGTATTCACTGATCATTTGCTTTATTTTCAACGCATCAATTCCATTTTCTGATCAAGTGCTTCCCTTTTTCTACACCTCGCTTACTCTGCTAGGCATCATAAGTATCTATCCATATTCATCTCACATTATTCTAATCGTCACATAGACGTCATAAGGTTTCATCTACCCTTCGTTTCACCCAAATCCGATTTACGGATTGAAAGTTACGATCAAAACAGTCACACAATGCACATATACGAATATAACAAATCAATCAGTTCACATATAGCACATAACAAGTGAGCGATTCGACGAAAATACTTTTCCAAAGAAGCTTTGATTTCAAAATAATTTTTCGGATATTTAATACGAATTTTTGAAAATTTTTCAGAATTAAAACGAGTCGTTGAATCATTTATAAACAATTAATCAGGGTTCGAATATCCGAATATGAATTTAAAATCATTTTATAATAATTATCGAGCCCTGAAAATAATTTAAAATAATAATTTAAAGCTCGAAACTATTTTTCGAAATTTTTAAATCAAAATAAATAATTAAATCCAATTAAATAATCAATTAAAATTATTTAATAAGTAATTAAATTAATTAATCAATTAATATTTACATTAATTAACTAATTAAATAATTAATTATTAACTAATATTAATTAATTACAAAATTCATATTTATTTTTGGATTAAAAAAACAAGAATTAAAAATAATAAATTTTCGAATTAAAAATAAATTTTAGAAATTAAATAATGAATATGTAAATTTATTTTAAAAAGAAATATCCATAAACAGGTTTCAGATTTTGAATTAGGGAAGAATTGGATAAAACCCAGGTTGTAACCGGGTCACAAAATTCGGGTCACTAAGAACTCACGCGGGTCGGGAATAACACCGCCAGAATTATGGGTTTTTCGGAATCTGGTCAGCGAGCCCCAACTCCGACCGAGTTCCGGTGATTCACAGGCGAGAAATACAACACAGTTTCAAGTGTTTTTCAGTCCAAATCCATTCAGTAACATTCCAGCAATTCATATCATACCAAAACAATCCTAATCGAAGCGTCAAGCTTCGTCTCCGGCGAAAATCAACAACTCCGGCCAAGAATTTGATTCTGCTCAATACTTAACCAAAATTAATGAATTATATACCAAAATGAAGGTAATACATTGTACAATCGATTACTAGAAACCATATAAGAAAACAATCATCAATGAATCCAGAAAATCGAGTTGAAATTTTACAAAAACTCAAGAATTCGTTTTTACTTAAAACAACATCAAAATCGTACAAACTATATACCAAAATGATCCTTGTAATCTTAGGAATAATAAAAAATCATCAAAATATTCAAACAACCCTTATAATTAAAAAAACGAATTTAAGTTAAAATAAATAAAAAATTAAAATTACAAATTTCAAAAAGAGTTAACCTTATTTGAAGATTTTTATATGGATATGATCGTCTCGTCGAGAGCTTCGTTTTGACTATTCATACGCCTCCATCGGATTCCAATAACGTCTTCAAATTCTCATTTGATTGCGAAGAATACGAAGAACACAGTTCGTTTTTTTGGATAATTATCTATTTTTACTGTATAACATTGTTTATCTGCACTAAATACAATACTGTATTGGCTATTTATATTACGGAATATTGATACCTTATTGGATCATATCAGATACAAAATATAACGTTTATTTGAGAAAACAGATCCACAACAGTACCAGTTTTACGATAATTACACAAATCTGTCCATTTTGTAGTACGGTCTTGGTCTTAGCGCTTTGGTTACATGTATTACGAGAAGATAATTATAATAGTTTAATAAAAAGATCTCGTTTCTCGAAATACGGGTTTTATCGATTTACCGAAACAAATTTTGTATCGAAAATATTGTGCCGGGACCCGCACGGGGAAAACCGTACGCCGGATCGAGAAAGTCAAAACTTGGAAAATGCTCGAAATATTGCAATTAGGTTAGGAAGGAGTTTTCGGAAGAGCTTAGGGTTGTTAAAACGTAAGAACCGGTGAAGTTAGTTGGTTCCCGATTGTACAAAATAGTTTTCAATTACTCGAAAAAATAATTTATTAAATCCATAAACATTTTATAAAATCCTAAAACAACATAAAAATAAATAGAAAAATATCACAATTATTAATATTTTATTTTGACCTATAAAAATTTAAAATACTCAAATTCGATCATATTTACACATCCAAACACAAATACCACTTAACAGATAATTCACCAAAAATTCATATAATAAATACGGAATATTTATTTATTGATAAAAACAATTACACAATATATCCAGGATATTACATCCTTCCCCCTTTCAAAGGATTCTGTCCCCAGAATCACTTAAGCAATAACTCAGGGTACCATTTTACGCATAACACTTTCTAAACCCTAGGTTGACTTTTCAATCCTTGGGTTTCTCTACAATACTCTTACTAAATTTACAACTTTCTTTCTTAAAACTTACTCTCTTTTTTTATGATTTATTGGATTCTCAATGTGATATCCCGTATTTTTCAGAATTATTATAACTTTTCTTTTAATATACTTATGCGCTTTTCTGATTTAGAAGGAATAAAATAGTGGATGTATTATTCCTATTTGATGAGTTATGGTATTAAATGGTTATGTGCTAATTGTTAAGTGTTATATCGATCCTTGTTAATTTATAAAAATATTTACTTAAATGTATTATTTTCAAAAGTTTATTTAAAAACCAATCATTTATTGATATCAGTAAATTGAGTTTGTTTAGTAATATTAGGCATTGGATGGATATTTTGTCTACTATATATTGTATGTAATATTAATTGTGTGAAACTCAATTATGATTGAGGATTATTTGTATTACAAATTACTGAATCATATCGTTTTGTTTTTGTCTTTAAAAGTGATTTTATTGAAAATTTAATTTCATAAATATTAAATTTATCTTTAAAATTAATTTTATGACTTTATAATTACAATAATTATTTTTGGGATTTTATAAATTTAGAAATCAATATTTCATCAATTATTTTGCCCTGTATGATTTTCCGATTTCATTTATTTGTAAAATCCGTATTTAATTCCAAAATTCTTCAAAAAATTACGACACTAATATTTATGTAAGTTTGGAATATTCTGAAAATTTTAAAATTATTTTGAGAATTTTTGGGATTAATTTTACCCGCGCGTTGAATCATTTAATTGTTAAAAGCGGGTATAAATTGCATTTCAAAAATTGTTTTAAAATTTTAAAATTTATGTTTTTATAAATTTCGGGATATTTGTAACATTTTAAGACAATTTTCGTGATTTTCTGAATTTGTTTCAAGTACAGCTCGGTTCGTTAATTTTAAAATGCTGGTATAGCGCGCAAGTCAAAAATACTTTAAAAATTATGAAAATTTTATTTTTATTACTTTTAATTATTCCAAGAATTTTAGAATTATTTTGGTAATTTTTTGGATTATATTTACCCGCACTTGTGTTCGTTAAATCGCAAAATGCGGGTTTGATGTTAAACTCAAAAATATTTTAAAAATTATGAAATTTTTATTTTACTAGTTTCCTAATTATTCTGAGAATTTTAGAATTTCTTTGGTAATTTTTCTGGTTTTATTTACCGGCACGTTTATTCGATAAGTTGAGAAATGCGGGGCAAAACAAAATTTTCAGGTATAAATAAGGATACATGTGTTGCTGTGCTCTGTTAAAAAAATAGAAAACATGTCAGCCCCTCCCCACCCTCGCCACGCCACCCCCGAGTATACCCCCTCCCATTTCCTTTAGTATTATGTTCATAGACCCTCTCTGTCTCTCCTCTCTCTCCATGTTTTATATGTTTTCAATTTTCAAAAATTCATATCTTCTCAACCGTCCGTCCAAATTTCAATTATTATATATATAAACGATCAGCGCTTCGATACCTACGTATAGGTATATATATTGCAAGGTTTTGAGAAGAAAATTTGCGGGGCATATTTCCGTTATATTTCCGTTTTAATTTATTTTCGGGACATTAAAAAGGAATATGACGATGTTGATTACTCCACATGGCATCTCAACGTGTATATGTCTATGGCTATTAATTTCGGATTTTTCTGGAGATATTTTCAGGACATCAGATATTTTTCTCGGGGTGACCAGAATTTATTTTGGGTAAGGATTCCGAGATTCTGCTTTTATATTTTGGGTATATTATAGCATGTTAGTGTTTATATATTTATTTCGTAATTTTTAGAAGTGGTTGTAGAAAACATTTTTGACCATGTTATTCATTTCTGGAGTGTTTATACGCGTAAATATAAATTATTGTGTTGATTGTTGTTGGTTATGTCGATATGATATCGACTGGCAGTTCGAGAAATAGAGGAGGTGCTGTCCGATTTCCAAGAAAATTTTATTTTTTGTTATGAAGATTATTATTTTTATTATTATTTCAAAAATAAATCCAAATTATTTAGTTAATGAATTTTAATTGATTATTTAATTCGAGTTAATTATTTCCTATGATTTAAAAATTCCGAAAAATAGTTTCGAGCTTTAAAATATTATTTTAAATTATTTTCAAGGCTCGATAAATATTATTAAATAATTTATTCATATTTTATTCGTAATAAATAAACCGTTCGTCCGTTTAATACGAAACGAACGCCTCTAGACTCAGAATAATATTCAGCTTTCATTAAAAATACTTTCGAGACCCAAATCCTTTTGTTTCGAAAGGTCGCTTGTTTTACGAATCATTTTGAGTCGATTATTGATCGAAAAATCATATTTTTGACCCGATTTGAGTTTTAAACACACCGGGTCAAATGTTTTGACGAACTGAGTCATATGTGATATTAATTATGTGATACGTGGCTTATATGATTATGCGTTTATATGTTATGTGAAATACATGTGTACCTGAGTCCAGAGTCTTGTGTTGGACTGTTGTAATTATGTGTGGGCTATCGTATGGGTAGACGATAGGGTTTTAACGCGCAGTTTGTCGAGCAATTATTGTTTAGACGATTAAAATTATATCTTTTAATTATAGATGCGGATCGCTCGAGTTGATCGGGACCAGACATTAAAAAGAGTAAGATGGAATGGTATTGGGTATCAGGCTTCTAGCAATCGCAGGAGCATCATATCCGTAAAATGTTGAAAAGCAAGGCAGAGATGTTTTGAGCCAGAATGTCAGAATAGATGCGTATTTGCGAGTGTGACTAACTTCTAAATCCCAATGGCAAGTATCCCTATCATTACTTATTGTTCAAGTGATATTTATTTTAAATCTTCTTATGCAAGTATTGATTTCCCTATTATCAGTTCAGAATAGATAAATGTTTTACGTATCGCTGAATTAAATGATTCTATTTATGCAAGTACTCTTCTGCTATTACATGTTCAGAATAGCTAAGTGATTTTACTTATCAAATGAATGGATTTATAAATGTTTTGGATTTTCAGAAAATGAGTTGGTTTTGCGAGTATTGCTGCCCAAGTAAATGGGGGAATAAAAGTTTATAAGGGTGTCGAGTACTATGACCCCTTTAAATAAAATGTTTTTAAGATTGGATGGTTGCGTAAGATCGTGGCGGCGGTCCAGTGTGAGCTATGTGTTTTACAGGATATAACACCTTGCTAGGCCGATATGTGCCTTGGGTACCCCTTTGTTTAGTTGGATATGCTTCGGCATACCGGTGTTGCTCCGCGGCTGATCATCGGCGGCAACACACCGTTGTTCGAGGATTCCAATCTAAATTATGATATTGTTTTGATAATCATAGAATAAATGATTTATCAAGTGTTTCGGTTTTGGAAAAAAAAGTGAAATGTAGTTTTGAATTAATTTCTACTTGATTTGGATATTTAGGCTGTTGTTAAATATCAAAGGTGGTATTAGTATAGATGATTGATGTTGACTTCAGTATGGGATGTTGTGAGCATCAAAGTTCATATTGATATCTAATTTGATATGACAACAAAATAAGTATTAATTCCAAGAGTTCGGTTTTGAATAAAATTTATAATTCAGTCCAATATCATTGTTTCATGTTATTGTTGTTTACGATATTTCTATAAACACTGTTTTATGAGTTTTATTCTTGTCAAGATTCAAAGTATTGCTGACACATTTCACTCGGAAATATCAAAAAGAGTTTTGAATACAGTGAGAAATAATTATCCGATTTTTAATAAATTTTTCATTTCAGCAATTATGATTTTTAAATGATCGGCGCTATTGCAGATGTCGGGTTTATATCAAAACGACCTTATATATATTACAATGATCTTGCTGAGCATTTCTTCCACTCATACTTTCCTATTTTTTTAAATTTAACCTCCAGTGAGGATTAGCTTGCGCTTATTAGCCGCGTAATTCGAGGAAGCAAAGAATAAGCTTTTGGAAGGTGGTTGGTCCAGGGTTTGTGGACTAGTGTAAGTTTTATTGTATAAAGTTATTTATATTATATTATATTATAATTGTGTATTTTATAGTTGGTCCTAGTATACTTCTTTTCGAAGTTATACTAGCGGGCTAAGTTTTGAGATTGAGAATTATTGAAAAGAGTTTTAAAAGAAAGTGAAAAATTTATTTGTGGAATTTTGATATCTTGTTTCTAGAACTGTAAGCTTAAAAGATCTTGGATTAATTGGGGTCATAGATGATAATTATCTTCCGCTAGCATTTATTTATTGATTTAACAAGTTATTTTGGATTAAGGTTTCATCGTGACGACATATCCCTTGACCCCGGATTTGGGGGCGTTACACTCAACATAAGGCCACTCTGTCTGAAGTTCTATCGGCTCATATTCTATCGCACACCTAGAGTTCTAGATTATATCTTTTTAAACATTGCCACAAGAAAAACATTATGACTACGTTGCATATGCGGGGGGTAACGCTAATTCGTATGTTATCTTATCAGTATGTTTCCAAAATTTCAAAAGATCCAGCATATCTAGGACTCGGCTTTTCTTTCTTTCCGTTCATGGATGATCCCTGTTCATGGTGATACATTTAACAATATAAAATCTCCTTCTTCAAACTCAATATTCTTTCTTGCTTAATCTACATATTTCCTTTGACGATCCTGTTCGGCAATTATCCTTTTCTGAATAGCTTCTTTTGTCTGTTGCACCATTCCGGGTCCAAGTATCTTACGTTTTCCGACTTCATCCCAATATACTGGTTATCGATGTTTACGTCCATAAAGAGCTTTGTAGGGAGGCATTTTGATACTGGCGTGATAATCAGTTATTATAAGCAAATTCAAATAAGGTAGATGTTCATCTCAATTTCCTTTGAAGTCAATGGCATAAATACGTAACATGTTTTCAATTGTCTGGATCGTTCTTCCGCTTTGGCCGTCACTATGTGGAAAATAGGTTGTATTTACATTTAACCTAACTCTTCAAACATTCTTGAAAACCTTTTCTAAAATCCTGAATTAAATCTCGAATCGTAGTTAAATACAATAGACACGGGAATTTTATGACAAACTACTATCTCTTCTCAATTACATGTGAACCAACTTGTTCAATGAAAATCTTTCATTATAGGTAGAAAAATGAATTGTCTTAGTTACTTTGTGCACTATAATCCAAATGGAATCGTGGTTCGCTTTCATTTTTGGTAACCTGACTATAAGATCCAGAGCAATATGCTCCCATTTTTATTCCGCAGTTCTAGTGGTTGCAATAATCCACTAGGTCTCTGATACATAGCCTTAATTCTTCGTTATGCCTACCACCTCCTCATCCATTTTGAAATTTTCTTTTTCATATCTGGATATCAACATTTTTCTTTAAATTTCTGTATATCTTGGCATTTCTTGAATAGATTAAATACTTAATATTGTGAGTTCCCTTTTGGATCTCACTCGCTAATTATGTCACATGTAGCATCCAAGTTATGGAAGAAAATATGAGAATACCATGATCATTCTTCTGAGTGCATAAATTTCCTCTTACTAACTGTTAACATCCTGATCCATTATCTCCTCTTGACATCTCTTTATCTTCTCTTAACAACTCTGACCGAAAGGTCATACTATCCATCCTTGCATCCTTTGGATTATAAATTCTAACTTCCAATTCCAACTTCTGAAATTCCATAGATAATTCTTCTGGTACAGTCACTACATTCACTTTCTCCTTTTTATTTATCACGTTACCACTACCTTTGTTTCCCTTGTGAATACATACTTCAAACTTTTATGGTCCGTATAAATCTCACACCTTTCTTCATATATATAATGTTTTCCAAATCTTCAAAGCGAATATTATTACTGTTAGTTCCAAGTTATGAGTAGGATACTTCTGCTCATAAAGTTTCGGTTGTCAAGATGCATATGAAATAACTTTATTGTGCTGCATCAAGACACATCCTATTTCCTTATGAGAAGTATCACTATAGACTACAAAACGTCCTTGATCATCTCAAAGTGATAAAACAGGTGCCGTGACCATTTTCTTCTTTAAATTCTGTAAAACTTTCTTCATACTTCTCCATTTCATATAAAATTCTCGCTTTTCCTAGTAATCTTCGTCAAAGGTGTCCCAATCTTCAAGAAATCTTGAACAAATTTCTGATAATTACCTCAATAATAAAACTTCTTACTTTTGTTGGTGCTTTTGGTCTTTCTCCATTCATAGTAACTTTAATCCTTACTGAATCCACGTTGGTCTCTTCCTCACTGACTATTTATGCTAAGATTTAACTTCCTACATCAAAGCTCTCACTTTGTAAATTTTACATACTACTTCTTTCTTCTCAAACTCCCCAAATTATCATTAAATACCTTGCATGGTCCTCCGTTAACTTTGAGTAAACCATAATATCATCTGTAAGCACAAATACAACTTATCCAGATACTCCTTGAAAGTTTTGTCCATCAAGTTTAAATATTTCTAGTATATTGGTCAATCTCAAATAACATTACTAAAATTTCATAATAACCGCACTTAGTTCTGAAAGCTGTCTTCGGTACGTCCTCAGGTTCAATCTTCAATTGATCATTCCCAAATCTTAAATCAATCTTAGAAAATATTTTACTTCTTTAAACTGATCAGACAAATCATTAACTCGTGGTAACAGATACATGCTCTTGATAGTAAACTTGTTGAGCTTCCGCTAGTCGATACATAATTTCATGCTTCCATCCTTTTTATTAACAAATAATACCAGTACACCTCATGGGGTACATTATGTCTAATCTCTCCTTCTTCTAACAACTCCTGCAATTGCTTTGCTAACCCCCTCATTTCAACTGGTGCCATTCGGTGCGGGGCCTTGGATACTGGTTTCATTTTAAGTGCTAAGTTGATCGTGAACTTAATTTTTTTCTATCTGGAGAAAGTCCTAGTAGATCGTCTGGAAACACTTCTTGAAACTCATTGATTACTAGAAAATCTTCAAATTTTTGCTGGCTCCTGACTTCCGTTTATCGCATATTCACTATAGTGCTCATGTCCCTGCCATGATAACCTTTTAGTTTGAATTATCGTTAAAACTTCCTTGCTTGCCTTCGACCTCTAACCATCATCATATTCTCAATCTGGTCATCATATACATGTTCTTGATTTTCTAATCCTTTAGTCATGATCTAATTTAACAATTCAGCTTATCAATAAAATCTTGAGAAAAAATGATCGAGTTGTTTCCGAATCCACCAATATTTTAACACAGAAAGAATTCACGGTAAGCATTCCTACCATCAAATTCGTATTCCAAATAGCGTCTTTCATCAATATTTTATAATCTCTGACTCTTGGAGGCTTATTCACCATCGGAGTAGACTAGATCCCATAATTCTTAACGTATTACTGAATGGGGCTGATGATTTAAATTCCTTGCCATATGCTCTGGTCTTCCACATTTGAAATAGGTAAATCAAATGGATTGAACTTTATCTGCTTGATTCATTATAGGTTGATTTTGTTTTGAAAAACTTTTGTAATGGACAACAATGCACCAAAACAACTAGAAGGATCCATAATTTAATAAACTTAGAGTTGAAAAGAAAGAGGAAGTAATGATTTGAATATGAATGAGACACCATATTGGTACTTAAGATGGCTAGTCTTTCATACCATATGGCATACAACACATGATTAGGTGGCGTCCCACCTGACTCTTCGTCATTCCGACAAAGCGTCTCACCAGAACACTGCTTGTCCCAATCAGAAAGCAAAACTTGAGGGGAAAAATTAATTTGAAAGGAATGCAATATCCTCCTTTTTCTTAATACCATAAAGAATTTATTAATGAAAGAAGTTCATACATATTCAGGAATCAAAAAGAATATACGATGTAGTATTGGAGAAAAGATTAATACCATTGGTCACCATCCACATTTCACTTATATACATCTTCTGAGCTTGCTGAATCAATAAATCCCATATGATTTATTTAATAAATTGAGAAAGTCCACTGAAATGCCTGCGTAAATTAAGCACTATGATAGATTCTTACTTATTAAGTCTAATGTCTTTAGCGTCATACCTGCACGTATAATACTTTAACAATTCGATCATAATTGTGTTCTTCCCGGATAACCTCAAGTTTCAGCTTGGAATGTTCCCAATCTTCCCAATCTTCTTCCTTTACAAATGTCTGGGAATCTTCCCAATCTTCTTCGGTCATACTCATGCTTCTGTTAAGTCGATGAATTTTTTCAACTCTAATAGTCCTAGTAATTGGATGAATAGTTGCTCCGTACGCTGATTATGTTGTTAATATTATCAAACAATATTTGCATTCTTCTGTTAGGAATAATCAAAACTTCTTCATAATGGCGGGTCTACTTGGCCCTCTAATTTCACGATACTAATTTTTGGAACACATATTCTCTAAGTAATCCGGGTCTTATAACAAACAAGAAACACAAGTAGTAACTTGACAACCAATTTTTAAAACTTATTTTATTCAAAAAGGGTTTTGGGAATTTTGTTAGGAAAATTTCTTTCAAAAATTTGCTTAAAAATTTTGAAAATCGCACATCTGGTCGTCATTACTATATGAGTTGGTTGTTGTCCTCCTTAACCATAAAAGCTACCAATTTAAGGAAACGATCAGATAAAGGTCCATCCACTTGAATATATCTTTTGCCCCTTTATTGGGCCCATTCTGCCTTCATTAGTCGATGAAAACTTTAGTTATCGTTGCATACTATCTTATTCGTAACTTCTCTTCAAAGCTTCCATACTGGTAATACTCCTATCATCATTTTTCTTTTGCTATCGCTATATACAACAGGTATATCCAATAGTCAACAAGTCCATTCTATAGAACAAAGTATGTTGATATCACTTTACATTGCTACTATACATATCACATTTGTCATAACACCATCTTCTAATCCAAGAAAACTTTGGATCTCCAATCTTCTCAAACTCTTTTTTTTAAAACTCATCTAGCCCACTCCATAAGATAATCATGGATGATATACTTACTAATGTCTCCATATAACCTGGTAGCAACTATCCTCCGAAACACATGAATTTTCTTTCTAAACTCCTTCTTACCTTTATTAATATCTTACGTACTCACCATTTACTGTAACTCTCGAATCCATCCTCGTAGGTACCATTGCTCCATATGACAGGTTTTAAACTGATGGTATAGAACATGGTATAGGGTAAACTGAAAAGATACACTCACAACAGAATGTCCGGTAGAAAAAGAATAAGTAGATGAAAGTTCTTAAATAGGTAGTCTCACATCAGGGGGTGGCAGAATAGCGTAGAATAGCTTGAAGAGGTGCAGCTTTTACAACAGGAGATAATACCGTTAATACTGATGGAAGAACAAGGTGTGGATCAAGTCCGGGTGAAGATGACGGTCCTGGAATGGAAGGATCTGAATGATCAAATGATACAGGGAAAATAAGATCTGCCATTGCCGTTATTTCGAAATCACATTGCAAGATGAGAATTTCGAATCGCAACACGAACCGTACTGAAAACCTACCATATAGTCGCAATCAACCTCACGACGTCTTATCTTTCTATTTCATATTTCTAATCCTAACCCTCTACCCAATCCCGACAATCTAGGCTTGTTTCAGTGACTTATAACCTGTAGCTCTGATACCAACCTGTGACACTCTCCAAACTTGGGTCCGAAGTTTGTGGTTCACAATACACACACACACACACATATATATAAACCTGTATCTGAAATATTATATGCAATGACCCATCTTTACACTACCACGGATCGCAACAGGTTAAAGTATAAAAACAAGCCACAACCTTAACTTTTATTACATCGCACCAGATCCCAACTAGTTTAACTTACAATTGATAATTAAATTATTTTTACAATCTTACATAACTCAACTACCATATAAAGCTCCTGCTAGCTCGATCCAACTCAACCTGGAATCCTAGCTCGTACACTGGACTGGGAAACTTCGCTATCACCCATTTTCTTCTTAACTGTAAAATACATAATAATATTCGTAAGAGTGAGCTAACTAGCTGAGCAAGTAGTAATAGCAACAACCGGGTTTAAACAATGATCGATAGAAATGATTCAAGGAATTAAGTTTCTTGTTAAACAATTATCAGAATTGGATATTAATTTTAAATTTTAAAATCAAGGTTAGGCTGCTGATCAGTCACGCACTAACCCCGAGCAAGGCACACAACTCTGCTCTATAAATTGGATCCAAGGCACACACTGGACTAATTCCACCACGAATCTGGTCTGACCACGAATCTGGTCCACATAAAAAAAACTATCCAATTCTAAAACAGTTCAGTACGATAAACAATATAATTCAATAAAGCAAGATCATAATTAATAGTGATAAAATATTTGAATAAAAGCGTAATGCAATTCATAATTATCACAAGGGTATATTAAGGTATGTGTGTGGAATGGCTTCCAGCCTGTAGGTGAATCAGGTATTAGATGAACAATGAGTTCACAAGGTTTAGTCCTTTGATGTTATAAGGTATGATTGAGTATAAAAGTTTCTACATGTTCAAGCAAATTTATTCAAGTGTTTGGTGTATGGTGGATATGTATTTTTGGAGTAGTATCGTATTAATGTGTAGTTCAATATCTGGTAAATCAACAATGTATGGTTTATAAAGAATAAGGCTTACGACTCAAGATGAAATGATGTAAATATGGTTCAAAGTTGAATTATTCAAAGTACTTACTATATAAAGTATAACTATTTTGAATACTAACAATACGTTACAAGAGAGTTTAGAAATGTTTGCAATATATCTCGAGAAAGGTTCAGTTGCCTTATCTCAAATGATTCTATTCAACAACCAATTGTCTAGTTTTCCTATGCCTCGCTTGTATTCACTGATCATTTGCTTTATTTTCCACGCATCGATTTCATTTTCTGATCACCTGTTTCCCTTTTTCTACACCTCGCTTACTCTTCTAGGCATCATAAGTATATATCAATATTCATCTCACATTATTCTAATCGTCACATAGACGTCATAAGGTTTCATCTACCCTTCATTTCACCTAAATCCGATTTACGGATTAAAAGTTACGATTAAAACAGTTAGACAATGCACATAACATGTAAGAGATTCAATGAAAATACTTTTCCAAAGATGCTTTTATGTCAAAATGATTTTTCGGATATTTAATACGAATTTTTGAACATTTTTTGGAATTAAAACGGGTCGTTGAATCATTTATAAATAATTAATTAGGGTTCGAATATCCGAATCCAACTTTAAAATCATTTTATAATAATTATCGAGCCTTGAAAACAATTTGAAATAATAATTTAAAGCTCGAAACTATTTTTCAGAATTTTTAAATCAAAAGAAATAATTAAATCCAATTAAATAATCAAATAAAATTATTAATATTTAATTAAATTAACTAATCAATTAATATTTATATTAATTGAATAATTAAATAAATAATTATTAACTAATATTAATTAATTACTAAATCCAGATTTATTTTTTGATTAAAAAAATCAGAATTAAAAATAATGAATTTTGTAATTAAAAATGAATTTTAGAAATTAAATAATGAATATGTAAATTTATTTTAAAAAGAAATATCGAGAAACAGGTTTCAAATTTTGAATTAGGGAAGAATTGGATAAAACCCAGGTTATAACCGGGTCACAATCCGGGTCACCAAGAACTCAGGCGGATCGGGAAGAACACCGCCGAAATTATGGGTTTTTCAGAATCTGGGCGGCGAGCCCCAACTCCGGCCGAGTTCCGGTGATTCACAGGCGAGAAATACAACACGGTTTCAAGTGTTTTTCAGTCCAAATCCATTTAGTAACATTCCAGCAATTCATATCAGACCAAAACAATCCTAATCAAAGCGTCAAGCTTCGTCTCCGGCGAAAATCAACAACTCCGGCCAAGAATTTGATTATGCTCAATACTTAACCAAAATTAATGAATTATATACCAAAATGAAGGTAATACACTGTACAATCGATTACTAGCAACCATATAAGCAAACAATCATCAATGAATCCAGAAAATCGAATCAAAATTTTACAAAAATACAAGAATTCATTTTTACTTAAAACAACATCAAAATCATACAAACTATATACCAAAATGATCCTTGTAATCTCAGGAATGATAAACAAGCATCAAAACATTCAAACAACCGTTATAAATCAAAAACCGAATTTAAGTTAAAATATATAAAAAATTAAATTTATGATATTGAAAAAGATTTAACCTTATTCAAAGATTTTTATATGGATACAATCATCTCGTCGAGAGCTTCGTTTTGACTATTCATGCACCTCCATCGGATTCCAATAACGTTTTCAAATTCTCATTTGATTGTGAAGAACACGAAGAACATGGTTCGTTTTCTCTGGATAATTATCTACTTTTACTTTATAATAATGTTTATCTGTACAAAATACAATACTGTATTGGCTATTTATATTTACGAAATATTGGTACCCCGTTGGATCATATCGGATATAATTTAACGTTTATTTGAGAAAACAGATCCAATACGGTACCAGCTTTAGAATAATTATCCAAATCTGTACATTTTGTAGCGCGGTCTTGGTCTCAGCGCTTTGGTTACACGTATTATGAGAAGCTAATTATAATAGTTTAATAAAAAGATCCCGTTTCTTGAAAATACGGGTTTTATCGATTTACCGAAACAAATTTTGTATCGAAAATATTGTGTCGGGACCCGCACGGGGAAAACCGTACGCCGGATCGAGAAAGTCAAAACATGGAAAATGCTCGGAATATTGCAATTAGGTTAGGAAGGAGAGTTTCGGGTTGTAAAAACGTAAGAACGGGTGAAGTCAGTTGGTTCCCGATTGTACAAAATAGTTTTCAATTACTCGGAAAAATAATTTATTAAATCCATAAACCTTTTATAAAATCCTAAAACAACATAAAAATAAATAAAAAAATATCACAATTATCTATATTTTATTTTGGACCTATAAAAATTAAAATACTCAAATTTTATCATATTTACACATCCAAACACAAATACCACTTAACAGATAATTCACCAGAAATTCATATAATAATCACATAATATTTATTTATTGATAAAAATAATTACACGATATATCCCGGATATTACACAACATGACTTAAAATATCTTACAACTTCTAGTTCTCTAAGGCATTACAGTACACAGGAATGTGCTACAAAAACTTATTTAAACATAAACTACTCTTTCAACGGATGACATAATAAGTGTTAGGTCACACAACACTGTAGAAGGGGGTTGAATACAGTGTTGAAAATACAATCAAATCGATTTAGAACACAAGTAACAGAAAACAAATGTATTCGATATAATAAACTCTGTTACAATGGAACTGTCCTCTCTCAGTGATGAACAAATATCGCGAGAGCTGCTAGGATACAATGTATGATCTTCTCGATAATGATAACACATATAGTGTAAACTTATGTCTGTGTTTATATAGTACACAGTTACTAAATAACTTCTAATTGATATGGAATATAATTATGTCTCCTAAAATATATCAATCAGATATCTTATATAATTCTTCTAGTCCTCTAAGTCTTTCCTTGCATATCTTCTTCTATATTAGTCTCGATCTTCTACTGTTAATCAGCTTCCTTCCTTAACTGTAAGTCCTCTCGTACTTAAGTTCTGATATGACCTTAAGTCCTGATATGACACTAAGTCCTGATTTCCAGTAAGTACTGATTCCAGTAAGTACTGATATTTCCTGTTTGGTAAGATCTGAAAACTAAACATGAAACATATTAGACATGACATCTCAAATATATCCAACAATCTCCCCCAACTTGTAAATTATGCAAGAATGTACAAGTTAATAGATTTGATGATGTCAAAAACACTTAAGTTCAAATGCAATAAGAGTTTAATAAGACTATCAATTACAACTTATAAAACATCCAGCTTTACCAACATTACTGGATCAATCTGAATCCATAATGATTCTTGACAAAATCTTTCACCAGCTTATCTTCAGGTTTCCTCAGAACTTCAACTAACTGTGCTTTGACCTGCATCAGTTCTTCTTCTTTACTATCACCAATTTGATAAATGGCTGTTCTGAGAGCTTGAATGGATGCTCTTTCAAGTCCTTCACCAAATCTGATAACTTTAGAATGTGAAGAGTTTTCATTATAACTTAAACATTTTCCTTTCAGAATTACTTCCACCTTAGCAGAATTCTTCAACATAGGAATTTCTCTTCCATCATCTTCAGTAATCATTGGATTATAATGAGAAGTCTTTGTACTAGAGATTCTGAGTAGATCTTTTATAGCCTTCAAAATGTATTATGACCATCTTCTTGTAACATATAATTTTACTTCCAGAAGATAGTAAATATGTTGAAGCTCTCTGACAGACTTCTTTAGTACATCAGTATCAGCTAGTCTCTAAGTCCTTCCATCATTGAGAAATAAGATCAATTTCTCTTTTAGATTCTCCTTATCATGAGCATCTATCACAACTTCAGAAGATAACACCTTGTCAATGTGCCTTTGTTTCATTTGTTCATATGGTTTGTCTATCAACATGAAAGGATCTCTTAGAGTAACTTTTACTCCTGTTTGAATCTTCTCTTCGTTAGAACCTAATCCAGCTCTATCTCTAGGTTGCTTGGCTCTCAACCCAAATGTAACGAGTTGATTAATTATAAGATTCGATTTTGGTTCAACTGGAGTAGCTTTCTTCCATAACAGGTTCTTCTTATCAGCAATTGCCATTTTATTCAAATCAACTTGAACATTGTCAGTAATTGATGTCTTGATAGCTTGATCAGAATTTGTTGTTTCTTCTGTAGCTTGCTGTCCTTCATTCTGAACAACTAGAGCAATGTTAAAGGTTGTTTTAGATTCTTCAATTATCTTTCTTCTTTTAATAATTTGAACAACTTCATCTTCAACAAGATTATCATCAGTTACTTGAACCATTTTGCATACTGGTTTCATCAGAACTTGAGAAATTTTCATCTCCAGTGACTTAATTGGTTTAGCAACTTTTCTTTTCCCTTTATCTTTGGGATTACTCTCAGTTTGTGATCTAGTCTTGAATTTTGAACTTTCAGAATTTGACTTTTCCTTGATCACAATGCCTTTTTCCTTAGGCCTTGGAGGTTTCTTTGCATCAGAAGCTTTAGACTTAAGATTTGTCATCTCAGTTGCAAATCTAGCTTCTTCCTCCTTGAGAGCTTCTAAATCCATTCCTGGATTGTGTTTTAGAAATAATCTTCTTGCTATCTCCTCATCAAGTGTCTTGATTTTAGGATCTTTGTAATAAACAGTAGTTTGCTTCCCTTTTAGCTTCAGAGTTTGCATAAACTTCTGAGAGTCTTTTGATCCTGACTGAATCAGAATATCAGAACTTGACATCAGACTTTGTTTATCAGCACTTGACTTCAGACTTTGAACATTCACAGCATCAGAACTTGACTTGTTCTGAATAGAAGATTTTCCTTGAACTTTTCTTTGACCTCTGCTCTTTTCAAAGTTTCCCTGGTCATCACCTTTATCATCCTTCTTCTTCAGTACTTGAGTAGGTGAGCATTTGGACTTAACTATCTTCTCCCCCTTTTTGGCATCATCAGGAAGTAAGAGAGAGAGAAGAATTCAACTGAAGATTGGATTTCATCCAATTGAGCTTTCTGAAAAGCTTGATTAACCGGAACCTCAGCAATTTGGGCCTGTTGCTCCTCTTGAACCTTCTCAATGTCTTCAATTTTCTCAAGAGTAGGTCTGACATACCTATTCTTGTCAAGCTTGACCTGTAGATCAAGCTTATCAGCTTGTTCCCTGAGTGTATCAACTTTAGCATGAGTAATAGAATGTAGACCCTGAAGACTTCTTGTACTCATAGTTGTAACCTTGAGTTGAGTCTTGAAATCATAATTTGATAATAACTCATCAGCTTTTGATACATGCTCTGTCAGAAATTTGGTGCATGGAATAAAATCTGATTCATTCCATTTCTTGGTCCACTCAACTCCCCTGTGAGTTTCTTCCCAAGGTACAGGTGCATCCTGTCTAACAAATTTCTTTACCAAAGCTTCCTTTCCCAGAATAGGAACTGGAGTTTGAACAGAAATACTGTCTCCAGAACTTGAGGAAGTTTTATCTTTTTCTGACAGTACAAGAGTGTGTGATGCAACTAGAGATTCAAGAATAATGTCATCTAAATTCTGATCATCGGAATGTATCTCTAGAGCTGGTCTCTTTGATGTAGATGGTATCTCAGCATCTAAGATTGTAGATTTGACTATAGATGGTTGAGCTTCAGTAGTTGGAGCTTCTAGATAAAGAACTTGAGGTATATTCAAATTGTGAATATCTATCTCAGAGTTGTCAGTTTGTTCTTTAGCATCATCTGTAGCTTTTATTGGAGAGTCAGGAGGGGTAACCACTGTATCAGTAGCAGTGTCTGTGGCTTGAGCTGAAGAAATCAGAGCATCAATAATGATTGGTTCTTGTGAGATCAGAGATTCCTGATCCCCTTCCTCTGCTTCTTCATTATCTTCTGATGAAGATTTAGCCAAATACCTACTAGCCTTCATTTTCTTCAATCTCCTTGCCAAAGAAGGAGTTGCTGTTGCAGCATCAGAATTTACAGATTTCCTTTTCAAAGTATGAGAACTTTGAGCTGCTTTTTTTTTCTGAGAAGTAACATTCTCAGCTTCATTTATCACAGGTTCTGATGCAGGAACTCGTGCTTCAATTTTTTCCTCAAATCAACAAAATTTATTATTGACCATAATTTTAATCAAAACATTCATCACATGATAAAGTTAAAAAATAGATGAAGTAAAGATTAGCAAATTGTAATTAAAACATGCACAGTCACATAATTTGAGAAACAGAGACTAAATCTTGCAATTAAAGGAAAATTCATTAATATATCATATGAGTATATGTCATGAAATTTATCAATTACATGCAAAAATTACAAGATAGTCCTATAAGAAAACGCTTCAGAGAATATTAGGAGAGAGAATAAGAGAGACGAAAAATAGAAAAGTAAATAAAAGATTAGAAAATCTTTTAACTCCTATATATATACTCTCTCCACTCAACATTTATATTTTTGAAGCATGGGATACACTTTACACCTGGCAACGTGTGAACAGTCAGTAAACGGTTAGAACAGTAGTTAATTGGCACGTAAAATAAGCAATAATTACCGTGCACATGCAGTTTTTCAGGACCAACACGTTAACCACTAACCCATAATGATTATGACTGTTTTTTAATTTATCCAAATATATTCTGATTTAAATATAACTATTTCAGATTTTATCACAAATAAGTCAAGTAAGAATAATACCACATAAGCATCAAATATTCCATCATGATTTAATATCAGAACTTAACTTATATCAGATTTTACCAGTCATCAGAATTTGGCTTCTGTACTCAAAAAGTGAATGTTTGTTTCTGTAATTCTTCGTACAAAGACTGACTTGTTTTCTTCAGAGTTTAGTCATCAGAACTTCCATCAGAACTTGTCCTCAGAATTTATGCAAATGACACTTAACTGTTTGTCAAAAACAACTTAATCACCACAGTAATTTTCATCATTCATATGGAGTGAAAGTGTATGCATTTAGCAAAATATCAGATAAAGATTAAAGTCTGATAAATTTCAGTACATCTTAGAAATAAGGCATAACTCAGAAAAGTGCTTGAAATCTGTCATTAATCATGAAGTCTACTATTGAACAAATTTATGCATGAGTCCACCTCAACTGTTTGTGTTCATTTTATGCATCTTTTGAAATTCCTTTTTACAGTGGCTTCTCAGTGTAAGTGAGTCACGACTGCTTATCAGAATTTATGCTATTTTCAGAGTATTTCTCCAGTAATCAGAGAATGTGAAAAGTCACCAAGAAAATTTATTTGCTTTTCTAAAGCATTTTACTTAATACCAGCAATGCACTTGGGTCTTCCCTTCCACATATTTACTCTAGATCTCAAAGGAGTACCTGACTTTTCTTTTCTTTTCTTTTCTTTTCTTTTGATAAGTGAGGCTTATCAGCATGTAGTTCATCCTTAAGATTTACTGACATCAGAATCTAAAAGATAAGAAACAAGATTCTAGTTTGTGACTTAGTAATAAGATACACAAAATAATCTTGACTAAGCTCAATATCAGAATTTGATTGTGTTAATGAGTTTCCACATGAACAACTAATTCAAACATGGGATTTCTAGTATGTTAAAGACTACTAGGTCAGCATCTAGCACAGTTATCCTCATTGGATTGAATAGTCATAGAACATTCAAAACACTTATCAGAGTATAAAGATCCACATCAGATAACAATCAACATTTAATGAATTTTCAAATTTTAAGCACAGATTACATAGAGATAATACAATCTGTAAATACTGATCATAAAGTCTGATGCATGAGAACAAAAACTAAGCAGATTTAGAGAAAGAACCTGAAACCATTCCAAGTTCATTTACCAATCTTATAAAAGTAACTTTACATAGTGGTTTTGTGAAGATATCTGCTAGCGGTTGATCTGTTGGCACAAAATGCAATTCCACTATACCTTCATCCATATGTTCCCTTATGAAATGGTACCTAATGCTGATATGCTTTGTCATTGAGTGTTGAACTGGATTACCTGTCATAGCAATAGCACTTTGATTATCATAGTAAATAGGGATTTTAGAAAATTCTAACCCATAATCCAGTAACTGATTCTTCATCCAAAGAATCTGTGCACAACAGCTTCCTGTAGCAATATATTCGGCTTCTGCAGTTGATGTGGAAATTTACTTCTATTTCTTGCTAAACCAAGAAACCAATCTGCCTCCAAGAAATTTGCAGCTTCCACTAGTGCTTTTCCTCTCTATTTTGCATCCTGCAAAATCTGCATCTGAGTAACCAATTAGCTTAAAATCTGATTCTCTAGAATACCACAATCCCAGATCAGCTGTACCCTTAAGGTACTTAAAAATTCTTTTCACAACTATTAAGTGAGGGTCTCTTGGATCAGCCTGAAATCTTGCACAAAGACAGGTAGCATACATGATATTAGGTCTACTTGCAGTTAAATAGAGTAAAGAGCCAATCATACCTCTGTCGTTAGTAATATTTACTGATTTACCAGTATCCTTATCTAACTTGGTTGTAGTGGCCATGTCAGTGAATACAGTTGAATAATCTTGCATTCCAAATTTTTTCAGTAAATTTCTGGTGTACTTAGATTGACAGATAAAAGTGCCTTCTTCATTTTGCTTGACTTGAAGGCCCATAAAATTGCTGAGTTCTCCCATCATACTCATTTGATATCTTGACTATATTAGCTTTGCAAACTTCTCACAGAGTTTGGCATTAGTAGAACCAAATATGATATCATCAACATATATTTGTACCAAAAGTAAGTCATTTCCATGGTTGGGGTAGAATAAAGTCTTGTCAATTGTGCCTCTGTGAAATCCACTTTCCAGAAGAAATTGAGCTACAGAGTCATACCATGCTCTTGGAACTTGCTTAAGGCTATAAAGTGTTTTGTCAAGCCTGTAGACATGATTGGGAAAGTTAGGATCTACAAATCCTGGAGGTTGTTTAACATATACCTCTTCTTCCAATTCTCCATTAAGAAAAGCACTTTTCACATCCATTTGAAAGACTTTAAACGTTTTGTGAGCATCATAAGCCAAAAAGATCCTTATGGCTTCTAATCTAGCAACTGGTGCAAATGTTTCATCATAATCAATACCCTCCTGTTGAGAGTAGCCTTTAGCAACCAGCCTTGCTTTATTCCTTGTAATTATGCCATCACCGTCAGTTTTGTTTCTGAACACCCATTTTATGCCAACAACTGATCTGTTCTTTGGTATTGGCACTAGGGTCCAGACTTTATTTCTTTCAAATTCATTTAACTCACCCTGCATTGCTTTCACCCAATCAACATCTTGAAGAGCTTCTTCCACTTTTTTTGGTTTAGTCTGAGATAGAAAAGGGTGATAGAGACATTCATTTGATGTTGCAGTTCTAGTTCTGATACCTGCTTCAGGATCTCCAATAATTAAGTCAGGTGTATGTGATTTGGTCCACTTCCTTGCAGATTGAAGTTGAATTCTAAAACTGGACCCTCCCCCATGATCCATGTTATCTCCATCAGCATTTTCTGATGCTCCCCCTGTAGTTATGCTCTCTGAGACTTCAGAATTTGACTTGGATCCTTTAGGATTTGAGGTATCAGAACTTCCAGAATTATCAGAATTTGACTCATCAGAACTAGATGAACCAGAACTAGAAGAGCTAGTGACAGGTTCTGATGCTTTCTAAGAGTCTTGAGATGTGGTAGGATTTCCGGCTTGCACCCCTTGGACAGGTGCATTTTCTTTTGGAGTTGTTACCATATATTCAATGACATCAGTACTTACATGATCAGAGTTTAAGTCATCAGAATTTACAGAATCAGAATTTAAGTCTTCATTCTCAAATCTCAGCTGATCGTGATCATTGAAATCTTCAAGTCCAGTAATCTTCTTATCATCAAAAGATACATTGATAGATTCCATGACAACCCTTGTTCTTAAATTGTAGACTCTGAAGGCATTTGTTGAAAGTGAATATCCAACAAAAATTCCTTCATCAGCTTTTAGATCAAATTTTGACAGCTGCTCAGGATGAGTCTTAAGAACAAAACACTTGCAACCAAATACATGAAAGTATTTCAGATTTGGCTTCTTTTTCTTCACCATCTCATATGGTGTTTTTCCATGCTTATTTATGAGTGTTGCATTCTGTGTAAAACAAGCAGTCTGCACAGCTTCAGCCCAAAAATAGTTTGGCAACTTTGCTTCATCAAGCATAGTTCGTGTAGCTTCAATGAGAGTCCTGTTCTTTCTTTCTACAACTCAATTTTGGTGAGGAGTTCCAGGTGCAGAAAATTCTTGTTTGATTCCACACTCTTTACAGAACTCTTCCATATTTGAATTCTTGAACTCAGTGCCATTATCACTCCTTATTATTTTAATAGAATCTTTGACCATCTTATCCAGCTGTCTGACATGATCAGTTAGAGTAAATGCAGTTTCATTCTTCTTGTGCAAGAAGTAAACCCAAGTGTACCTTATGAACTCATCCACTATAACCATAGCATATTTCTTCTTTGCAATAGACATGACATTGAATGGACCAAATAGATCAACATGCAGTAAGTGATAAGGTTTAAGAATTGATGACTCAGTTTTGCTCTTGAAAGAAGATTTTCTTTGTTTTGCCTTTTGACATGAATCACAAAGGCCATCAACAGCAAATATTGATTTTGGCAGTCCTCTCACAAGATCTTTCTTTACAAGATCATTTATGTTGTTGAAGTTTAAATGAGAGAGTCTTTTGTGCCAATTCCAGCTTTCTTCAATTGATGCTCTACTCAACAGACAGATTGCAGAACCATCAGTACTTGTTGAAAGTCTGGCTTCATAAATGTTACCATGGTTGTAACCTTTCAGAACCACTTTGCCTGTAGAATTGCTTACAACTTCACAGTGTTCTTCAAAGAAATCCATATGATAACCTCTGTCATAGATTTGACTTATACTCAACATATTATGTTTAAGTCCCGAGACCAGAGCTACTGATTCAATGATGACATTCCCAAGATTAATATTGCCTTATCCCAGAGTTTTTCCCATGTTGCCTTCTCTATAAGAAACTTCTGGGCCAGCTTTCTCCACAAAGTCTGAGAGCAGAGCTTTATTTCCAGTCATATATCCTGAACATCCACTATCCAGTACTAGGTAGTTTCTCTTGTTACCCTGCAATCACAAAGACCACTAATGGTTAGTTTTAAGGACCAAAACTTGCTTGGATCCTTTGGCCTTATTAAGTTTGTTAGCATTTGTAGCGGATTTAATATCAGAGTTTATGCTAACATGCTGTTTATCGAAACTTATATCAGACTTTGCTTCAGGTTTTACACTAGAAGGAATTAAAGCAACTTTTTTCAAAGAAGGTTTTATTTGATAATAATCATAGTATAAACTATGATATTCCTTACAAGTATAAATGGAATACCATAAAGTACCATAATGAAAACAAGTTTTTTGTGGCTTAAACCTAACAGACTGACTCTTAACTCCTGACTTAGGAGATAAAGAGTTTATATTCTTATTCTTCCTGCAAAAAGAAGCAAGATGGTTAGAGTTTCCACAGTTATAACATTTCTTTCTAGGAGCATTAGGAACAGGCATATAATTATTGCTTTTATTCACACCTTACTTTCCATTCCTATTTTTCCTAGCTGCCTTAACCTTGTTGACATTCCTTATTTCTTTTAGCTTATGCTTAAGCTGCTTCTTTATCATTAAGCCTATGTTGACTTCAGCTGGTTTATCCTGTTCTAATTTGTCAGAAGTTGACTTCTCCTTAACTTTTGTCACAGACTCTTTCATATTTTCAGAATCAAACTTTACAGTTTTAGCTACAAACTTAACAGGATTTACCTTTGGCTTAACAGTTTGTTTAACAACAATTGGCTCAATTTGTTTAGTTCCCTTTTCACTTTTGTCATCTCCATAACCTAAGCCTTCTTTCCAGTTTCCACTACTTTATAAATTCTGAGTTGTTCTTCCAGAGTTAGTCCAAGTCCTGATAATCTCTTTTTCTTTTTTTAACTCAGTTTTTAGAGATTTATTCAATTTCAGCAATTCATCTCTAACATAAAAAGCATCATCCCTCTCTTTCTGAGTTTGATGGAACATAACTAACTCCTTTTTGAAATAATCATTCCTTTTCTTAAAAGCAAGATTTTCAGAAGTTAATCTTTCAGATGTTAAAGTTTGATCTCTGTAGCTAATAAATATGGTTTTAAGATATAATCTCAACTCAGTAATATCATCAGTATGAAAGGCATAGGTTGTTTGAGGTACCTTTAACTCAGCAGCTTCAGGGCTACCATCAGCATTTGCCATCAAGGCATAGTTCACCTCATCTTCAGAATCTGAATTGTCTGTCCAGCTTTTCTTCTTTGTGACAAGTGCCTTGCCTTTGTCACTCTTTCCTTTCTTGCAGTCAGGAGATATGTGGCCTCTTTCACCATAATTGTAGTATTTGACATTTGAGTAATCTCCTCTATTAGACTTTCATCCTCTGCCTTCAGATTTTCTGAATCCCTTCTTATCAGAACTTCCACCTTTCTTAAAAAACATCTTTCCCCTTCTGAATTTCCTGTAGGCTCTCTTTGTGATACCCTTCACCATAAGAGCACACAATTTCATCATCTCTTCATCAGCATCTACTTCAGGTAAACTTTCAGTTTCTTAATCATCATCATCAGAACTTGATGATTCCGATGATTCTGAATCAGACTTTGTGATGAGAGCTTTTCCTTTGCCTTTCTTTGAGACAACCACTTTGGGGAATTCCTCCTCAGCCTTAAGAGCAACTGTTCTTGACTTTCTCCCTTTTCTCTTGCTTCTTTGATCCATCTCAAGTTCATAAGTCTTGAGCATACCATAAATTTCATCAAGAGTAGTTTCATCAAGAGCATAGTTGTCTCTTATAATAGTAGCCTTCAAATCCTAATTTTTAGGAAGAGCTAAAAGGAATTTTAGATTTGAATATTCAAGATCATATTCCTTGTCCACCAGTGGCAGATCATTCAAGAGTTTGACAAACCTGTCATATAAGTCAGTTAATGAATCATCACTTTTTGAGTTAAAGTGCTCGTACTCTTGAGTGCGTATAGTCCTCCTGTTCTTCTTGATTGCATCAGTTCCCTGGCATCTTGTCTCCAAAGCATCCCATATCTCCTTTGCAGTCTTGCAGTGAATTACCCTGTTTGACATGACATTATCAATGGCACTATGCAGCAAATGCCTTACCTTTGCATCCTTGGCAATAGATGAGATATCTTCAGCTGTATACTCACTTTTCTCCTTTGGTACGGTCTTTGCTGGCTGATCTGCAACTACAACAGAGAGCTTGGTTGGCTTATATGGTCCTTCATTAATTCTGTCAAGGTATTCTGAATCTGTAGCTTCCAGAAACATAGCCATCTTCACTTTCCATATGGGATACTGATAAGGTCTCAACATGGGAACCCTAATAATCTCATATCGACTGTGGGTTTGAGTCTTTGGAGTTTCTTCAGTTTTGGCGTGCTTGGTTGGATTTTCTGCTTCTTCAAACATGATTGTTTTGGATCTTTACTGTATGTGTGTTAACAGATAGGCTATGATACCATTTGTTAGGTCACACAACACTGTAGAAGGGGGTTGAATACAGTGTAAAATATAATCAAATCGATTTAGAACACAAGTCACAGAAAACAGATGTATTCGATATAACAAACTCTGTTACAATGGAACTGTCCTCTCTCAGCGATGAACAAATATCACGAGAGCTGCTAGGTTACAATGTATGATCTTCTCGATAATGATAACACATATAGTGTAAACCTATGTCTGTGTTTATATAGTACACAATTACAAGATAACTTCTAATTGATATGGAATATAATTCTTTCTCCTAAAATATATCAATCAGATATCTTATATAATTCTTCTAGTCCTCTAACTCTTTCCTTGCATATCTTCTTCTGTATTAGTCTCGATCTTCTACTGTTAATCAGCTTCCTTCCTTAACTGTAAGTCCTCTCGTACTTAAGTTCTGATATGACCTTAAGTCCTGATATGACACTAAGTCTGACTCCCAATAAGTACTGATTCCAATAAGTACTGATATTTCCTATTTGTTAAGATCTGAAAACTAAACATGAAACATATTAGACATGAAATCTCAAATATATACAACAATAAGATTATCCGTTAAAAGCTAAAAATATACTTCATTTAATATACTAAGGTTTCTTGGTAAAATATCATCAAGTCTACAACATATTCTTAACATTCTTCCTTACTAAGTTTCTTCTCTAAGAAGCTGCGCAAGTCTTCCTCGATAAGTTTTGAGAGACTTCCTCGATAAGCTTTATGAGTCTTCTTGATTAAGGTTTGACAATCATTATTATATCATATTATAACACCCCCCTTGATTGTCAAATGCGAGTTTACTACAGAGATTAACTGCCTCATTAAAACCTTGCAAGGAAAAACCCAGTGGGATAAAAACCTTGACGAAGGAAAAATACTACAGTCTCCTCCTGAATGTAACATCTCACACTTTGACATCTTATTGTAGAAAGTTTCTTAATCTCCGCATGCCAATATTATTCCGTAGTTTTTCAAATGTCGATGTGGATAGTGACTTTGTAAGTAAATCAGCAAGATAAGCGCACTTGTTGTATATCAATAGCACCATTTTCCTGTAGTTCATGCGTATAGAAAATTTTTGGTAAGATATGATTGGTTCAATCCCCGTTGATATATCCTTCCTTTAGCTGTCTGATACAAGCTATATTATCTTCAAACAAAATTGTAGGACTGTCTAAAATACTTGATAATCCATACGATTCTCGAATATGTTGAATTACAGACCTTAGCCACATACATTCCCTACCTTCTTCATGAATTGCAAGTAACTCTACGTGATTTGATAAAGTTGCTACCATAGTCTATTTTATAGAATTTCAAGATATAGTAGTGCTACAATATGTGAATAGATAACATGTTTGTGATCATCCAGAATGAGCATCTGACATGTACCTTGCATCTGTATATACAGTTAGTTGTGATTTTGAACTATGTGGAAAGAATAACCCGAGATCAATTGTCCCACGAAGATATCTGAATATGTGTTTGATCCCATCCTTATGCCTTTTAGTTGGATTAGAGCTGAATCTTGCTAAGAGGTTCATAAAAAAAGCAACATTGGGTCTTGTGTTATTTGCAAGATACATAAAAGCTCCAATATCACTAAGATACGAAACTTCAGGCCCAAGTACATCTTCATCTTGTTTTCTCGGTCAGAAGGGATCCTTTTCAACTTTGGGTGATCGAACAACCGTTGGTGTTGTTAATGGATGAGTTTTGTCCATGTAGAACCGATCAAGAATCTTTTCTGTATAAGTAGACTGATGAACAAGTATACTCGAAGATAAGTGTTCCACCTGTATGCCTAAACAAAATCTTGTGCTTCCAAGATCTTTCATTTCAAACTCAGGTTTCAAATAGGCAGTAACGTTAGTAATATCTTCAAAATTACCTACAATATTCAAATCATCCACATAAAAAACAATAATAATAAAACTAATTGATGACCTTTTGATAAACACACATGAACACACTTGATTATTAACATACCCATCATTTAATAAATATTCACTAATCCTATTGTACCATATACGACTAGACATTTTAAAGCCATATAATAATCTTTATAATTTAATATAGTATAAATGTCGAGGCTTTGTTTCATCTATCTTTAATCCTTCAGAGATTTTTATATAAAATCACTATCAAGTGATTCATAAGGGTAGGCTGTAACAACGTTCATGAGACGTGTTTCCAATCTTTCCATAAAAGCCATACCTATCAGAAAATGAAAAGTGACTCCATCCACCATAGGAGAGTAAGTTTCCTAGTAATTTAATCAAGGCCTTTGAGAGAATCCATGGGCTACCAGTCGGGCCTTATATCTTACAATTTCATTTCTCTCATTCCGTTTCATACAAACACCCATCTATTCCCGATAAGGAGTACACCAGCTGGTGTTTGGACTGCAGGTCTAAATACATTTCTCTTGCACAAGGATTATAATTCTTCCTATATTGCAATTTTCCATTTTGGCCAATCATCTCTTTGTTGAAATTCTTTCACACTTTATGGTTCAGAATCGGAGTTCATAATAATATCACATACCGCAAAAAAAGCATATACATCATCAACCTCAATACTCCCATGATCCAATAATTTCCCGTTAAGTACATAACTCAGTGAGATCTCATAATTTTGAGGTACCTTTCCTTTTATTAAAGCATGTGCCACTTCTGAGGCAATATCCTCTTCTGGAGGCAATACCACTTTTGGTAGTTTTGGCACAACCACTTCAAGGGTTTTAACCTCTTCAGGAGGTGATACCACTTCTGGGGTATTTGATATAGCCACTTCAAGGGCTCGAACCTCTTTAGGAGGTAATACCGCTTCCGGGGTAGTTTTTAGAACACTTGCCACTATTAGAATAATATGATCTCGGTCCTGTGTTTTATGATATAAATTTAATGAGTGTGAACAAACATTAACCTTAATCGATATACCGCAAGCGATTCAAATCCACGTCTTCTACTGTATTCCATGATCCTCCTTGGATAAAGTGTGGGTTTCGATCTCCCAAGGTGTACCTCTCCTTAAAGCTCCGAAATTCCAAAACCCTAGCCGGCTCCTTGAATAAAACGGCTGCCTCTCTTAAACCCTAAGATCTAATTTCATTTTTGTGTTCTCGTATTCTCACATTCTCGTCACTTTCTAGCTTCAGGAGAATTAGAATATTTATAGGCTACAGTATAAATCATGGACAATCAGGTCGGGCCTCCCATTGACATTCTGGGCCATGCCCAATGTTATTAAATATTAATTCAATCCAATAAAGAATTAATATTTGCACTACCTTTCCTAATTCCGTAAATTAATTATTTAATTTGGCTCCCATATTATTTACTTATTAAATTCCCCATGTTTAAGATATCACATGTCAATTAATTAATTAATTTCTGACAATTAATTTAATCAATATCTTTTATCCTTGATCATCCACTCAACCTTATAATTGTTCAAGAACAAATATGCTTGCAGGACTAAATCACAATTATCTTCATGAGCTTTCAAGAGGACGTCATCACTTGAAAATATTTTTCGGACACAGTTTCCTTTTATAGTGAATATCCTACTATTTTAATCCCGTTCAATATACACAAAGTATACAAGCATTATTCAATAGTAAAGATATACTATTTCTAAATAATACTTAGCCGTTCCAGTGGTTTATCTAACACCACTTAGATTGTGAACCTTTATAATATTATAAGGAGCTTGACAATCTATTCTTCTGCTATCCCATTTGATAATAGATTGTCTATAATATATAATATATAGACAATGTGAAAACATGCATTTAAGATTCTCAAATGATTATTATAATAGTATATATTTCAAACGAATAGTTCAATATAAACCCTAACAATATCCCACTTGTATTCAAGAATCTTTGAGTATATCAGTGTTTATTACAATCAATCCACTACCAACTATATAACTATGTGACCAAGTGTATGACTCCTTTCGCTTCCACGTGCTCCAGAAAAGCCTTAGTTGGTATGCTCTTCATGAAATGATCTGCCCAGTTATCCTTTGACGCTAAATCAACCACAATAATATCTCCTCGCTTAACGAATTTCCGTATGAGGCGATACTTATGCTCTAAGTGTTTTGCTACCTTATGGGCCCGTGGCTCCTTGATATTCGCCAAAGATCAGTATTATCATAATAAATCGTGATTTTCCGTGGCAAATTAGGAACGAATCCAAATCCAACAGGAAGTTTCGGAACCATATAGCCTCTTTGGCTGCCTCAGAAGCTGCCACATACTCGGCTTCCATGGTTGAGTCTGCATCCAACGACTCGTATATTTTTATATTATTTAAATGTGTAATTATTGCATAATTAATTAAATTAAAAAGTTGCATATTTATTTTGACAGTTGTGCTTTAATTATTACTATTTATATGTGATTGTTGGGTTGCGTGGATTATACGTATGATTGGTCGTCGAACCATATTATTTTTGTTTCGCTTTTAAAAGTGGTTTTATGGTAAATCTATTTTCAAAAATATTTGGATTGGCTCTAAAATTGTGATTATGATTTCATAATTTCAATAATTATTTTTAGGATTTTATAAAATTTAGAAATCAATATTTTATTAATAATTTCTCTTTAAATGATTTTCTGATTGCATTTAATTGAAAAATCAGTATTTAATTCCAAAATTTCTCAAAAATTACAAAACTCATATTTTATGAAGTTCGTAATATTCTGAGAATTTTAAAATTATTCTGGAGATTTTTAGGATTAAATTCACCGGCACACTATTTCGTTTAATTGTTAAATGCGGGTCTAAGTTGTGTTTTAAAATTTATTTAAAAATTATGAAATTTATGTTTTTATTAACTTCGAGATATTTATGACATTTTAGGATTATTTTCGTAATTATTTGAAACCGTTTCATGTGCACCTTGGTCCGTTAATTTCGAATTCCGGGGCAAAACGGGCCTTTAAACCTTCGTAATTATCCTAACTATACGTGTCATTTTTTAGAAATTTCAAGGACACCTGTTATCCTTCTTTTGCAATTTGCAACACCGTCAATATCAAAATAAAAAGAAAGAAAAAAAACCATACCCCTACCCCCCTGTTTCTTCCCCGGCTTGGTTCTATCATCTCTCAATTATCTCTCTCTCGTTATCTCTTATTCTCGTCTCTTTTTTTCTCTTTTCTCCATATCCCGTTCTCTTTCTCTCCTCCCTCCCACGTTTCCTCCTCTCGGTTGTTTCTGTTCGCCGCCGTTTCGTTTTTCCGGCCGTTCCCGGTGAGCCACCGCTTGCTTAGCTTGGCTGGTTCCATTTGTGTTGATAATCTGTGTGTATGCATATACTTATGTATTTGTGTATACCTGTGTGTAATTGTGTGTGTGTGTAAATGTGTGTGTGAGTGTGTGTGAGTGTGTGTGTGTGTTTGGCGCAGTGGCGCGTATGGCGTGTGCAATGTGTTGGTGTTGTGCGTGCTATGGCTGTTGTTTTCTTTTGGTTGTTGTTCTGTTTGTTTTGCAGATTGATAATTTGGAAATTCTTTATTAACTTTATTACAATTTCTGCAGGAAATTAATTTTGACTAATATTCGTGATATGAATATTTCGTTGTAGGAAATAATTTGTAATCGGTGAAATTTTTGTGTTGGAATTCGGGTTCCCCGAAAATTTTGCCGCCGTCCGTGATGAATTTTTACGAGCCGACGGTGGACCGTGATTACGACTTCCCGCAAACAACACATCAAATATGGGTCTTCTAAGTCCTAAATATTTTAAATAAATAAAATGATCTTATAAATTACTTTCGAAATGTAAATAATGTTTGTGTGACGAGTCGTATTGAATTGCGAATTAGATTTGTTGGGAATTGACGTCGATTGATGTTTCGACGGGTAGGTCTATAAATAGAGGAGTCGCTGTCCAAATTTTATGAAAATTATTTTTAAATACAAATTGAACCTTGATTGTTACGTGTAATATCAATACGTGTATAATTTTATACGAATATGTGTGAGTCGAGAATCGTTATCTTTATACGAATAACTGGTCATCTAATTTATGTTGTTTTGATTCTGTAGGTTCAAGTCGAAGGACCCAGTAGTTAAAATTAGTTTAGAGTCAAGCCAGTGTTAGTGTAAAGCTTCGCAAGGCAAGTACCCCTGAACAAATCTTTCACAGTTCAGTATATATGAATAATTATTGATTTAATTTACGTACTGGAACTGAACATTTTAAGTTACGTATCCCCCGTGTTTAAATATGTTTTATTAACTTAAATTTTGGGGAAAAAGTGACTTCTGAAAATGCCTATGTCTATATTGTGATTAAAACTGGAAATATTTTGGAAAGTGTGCTGTGGTATAACTGTTTAAAAGAGATATGTATAATTGATTTTGGAAACTGGATAAAACGGATCAGATATTGGACGGTTGCGTAAGAGGCCCGTAACAGCCCAGCGGGTTTTCGTAAGTGGCTAAGTCGGTTGCGCGCCCTATTTAAACCACTTAGTCCAGCGTGACAGAGACCTAGCTAGTGTCTGAGTTCCGAAACAGGTTTGTGGTGGGATGGATTGATCAGATGT
Organism: Apium graveolens; assembly: GCF_009905375.1. Taxonomy (NCBI): domain Eukaryota; kingdom Viridiplantae; phylum Streptophyta; class Magnoliopsida; order Apiales; family Apiaceae; genus Apium; species Apium graveolens. Next base: position 128,479,074 of record NC_133656.1, read on the forward strand.
CCCTAGAATTCGTCCAATTATATATCTGATTTTGCTTTAATGGTTCCCGTAACGGAACAAATGATTTTGGTACTTCCTATAATGGAACAGTGGATTTATAAATTAAAATAGCATGCTAAAATTGGACTCTGGTATTCACACAGCACATAACTGATGATACGTTTTAAAGAGCATACTAGTTGTTGATATCCAGTTTATACCTGTTTTACTTCTTTTCGTAAAAGGAGTTATGATATCTGTTCCTATACTCTTTTTATATACACTACTTTACTTGTTATTCATATAGTGGTACTGTTGAGAAATTGATTGCTCACCCTTGCAGCTTGTTTTGTATTTATATATTGCAGATGTCTAGAAGACCAGTCAGACCATGGCAGAATAGGGTGTCAGCCCCCTTCGGTCCCGGCTCCTCTGAGGTAGTTTATATCAGACCCTGAGGTCTGATGAGTTGTTGTAATAAGTTAGAGTGTCGGATGGTGGAATAAGTTAGTTGTAGTGTTGTAGCCTAAATAATACTTGAACCTGTATCAGATCTTGGTTTAGGGCCGTGTTTATTTAATAATGTTTAATTAGTAATTTATATTCATGGTTTGTTATATTTTAGTGACGTCAGCCCCTGATCTCGGGGTTGAGGTCGTCACACTGCAATGCATTTCTGATTCACACTCCCTCCATATTACGGCTCCACCTCCCAAAGTAAAACAAATCCGAAGGTGGACTTTCTCTTATTCTTATCTGTCTGGAAATATGAATCAGTATATCCCAGAGGAAACAAATCCGAGGGCTTTTAAACTAACATATACTCCTTAGTTCTACGCAAGTACTTGAGTATTATTTTTATTACACTGTAATTTTCCCGTCCTGGGTTTGACTGGTATCGGTTAACCATGCCCACGGAAAAACAGATATCAGGTCTCATACATAACATTGCATACATTAGGCTTCCACATGCCGAAGCATAAGAAATTACCTTCATGTTCTCTATCTCCTTAGGTGTCGATGGTCACTGACTCTTTGATAGAGAAAATCAATGTCTGAAAGGTAAATTACCCTTCTTGGAGTCTTGCATATTAAAACGAGCTAATACGTCATCTATATAGGGCTCCTGAGATAAAGACAACATCCTTTTCTTGCGATCCCTTATAACTTTAAACCCAAGGATGTATGCTGCTTCACCTAAGTCCTTCATTTCAAATTCTTTGAACAACCATGCCTTTATTAAAGAAAACATCTTAACATTATTTTCAATGAGTAAAATGTCATCAACATATAGCACTAGAAAAACCACTGCATTTCCCTCACATCTCTTATACACGCATGTTTCGTTTGGACTTTGATCAAAACCATACAACTGGGCTGCCTGATCAAAACAAATGTTCCAATACCTAGAAGCTTGTTTAAGTCCATAAATAGACCTCTTAAGCTTACATACAAGATGCTCTTGGCCTTCCTTAATGAATCCCTCTGGTTGCTGTATATAGATGGTCTCTTCAAGACTTCCATTAAGGAAAGTTGTCTTGACATCCATTTCCTAAATTTCATAACCGAGATGAGATGCTATAGATATAAGAATACAGATTGACTTAAGCATGACCACTGGCGAAAAGGTTTCCTCATAATTGATACCTTCTTTTTGAGTATATCCTTTCGCAACAAGTCTTGCTTTCCAGGCTTTCACCTTTTTATCTGATCCCCTCTTTTTCTTGTATATCCACTTACATCCAATAGGTTTTATACCTTTGGGTGGTTCCACGAGCTACCAGACCTGATTAGAATACATCGATTCCATCTCAGATTCCATTGCCTTTTGCCAAAGATCTGCGTCTTTGTCTTGTAATGCATCTTCGTATGTCCGGGGATCATCATCATGTTTACCAAAGACCAAGTACGAAGACTCTTCCAAAAACATGAATCTATCAAGCTGTCGAATAACCCTCCCACTACGACGAGGCCCTGGTGCGGTATTAGTGACATGTTGTGCATTTTGTTGTGGCTGTTCTACCTGTACTATAGGTTTATGGGTATTATCCTTCCTTTCCACTAGTTCCTCTAAAACGATACTACTCATGGGTTTGTGATTCATTATATAGTCTTGCTCTAAGAATCTAGCATTGGTGCTAACAATGACATCCATATTCTTCGGACTATAAAATAAATAACCTTTCGTTCCCTTGGGGTATCTTACAAATAGCCTTACTTCCGTACGAGATTTTGCATTCTTGTTCAGCACATGTGCTCGACAACCCCATATTCGAATGTGTCTTAGAATCGGTTTGTCCCCGCTCCACAATTGTAAGTGGGTTTTAGGAACCGATTTAGAAGGGACTAGATTCAGAAAAACGCTGTTGTTTCTAAGGCCTGTCCCCAAAATGACTTGGTTAAATATGAATAACTCATCATCGATCTAACACTCTCTAAAAGAGTCTGATTCCTTCTCTCTGCTACACCATTCTGCTGGGGTGTGATTGGTGTAGTTAATTGGGATTCTATCCCATTCTCTGATAAATATTCCCTAAATTCTCCAAGAAAGTATTCGCCACCACGATCTGATCGTAGTGACTTAATACTTTTATTAAGTCGCTTCTTCATTTTAGCTTTGTACTCTTTGAACTTTTCAAAGCACTCAAACTTACGGCGCAACAAATAAACATACCCGTATATAAAATAATTATCAATGAATGTGATGAAATACTCATAACCACCTCTTGCTTGGATATTAATGGGTCCACATAAATCAGTGTGAACCAATTCTAATACTTCTTTGGCTTTATTCCCCTTTGATTTGAAACGGCTATAAGTCATTTTACCTTCCAAGCAGGATTCACAAACTGGAAATGGCTCCACTGCCAATAAGCGTAAAGGCCCGTCTGCTACAAGTCTTTGAATCCTCCTCAAGTTAATATGACCTAATCTCAAGAGCTAAAGATATGTTTGGTTCAAACTAGAAGGATGCTTTCTTTTAGTAGAGGTAGAAGATGTGTTGTTCAATTCCCTATTTTGCAGTTGCAGTGCAGGTTGACTTGGATTAATTATATACAAATTGTCTTGCAATGTACCAGAACATACAATTCGTTTATTCATCATAATAGAAACATTAAGATCCAAACAAACATTATAACCATCCATAACAAGCTTAGAAACAGAAATCAGATTTATTCTAAAAAGGTACATAAAGACAATTGTTCAAAACCAAAATCCTATCAGAACCAAAAGATAAATGAATAACTTCTACCGCAACTACTTCTACTTTCGTAGCATCTCCCATGAAAACATATATCTCACCATCTCTAAGCATTCTGGATAGCTGGAATCCCTGCATAGAATTACAAATATGATCAGTGGCTCCTGTAAATATCACACCAAGTGCTCGTAGATATAGCTGCTACATATATTTTCGTAACTAGAGAAAGAGACATACCGGTATTGTTTATCTTCCTAGAAAGAGGACAATCCTGTTTCTAGTGACCTGACTGCACTTTCCCTTAGGCTTTTTCACACCACCTTGAACTCTCACTGCCTTCATAGCTTTCTGTGTGTCAGTGCCTTTTTCTTCTTCTTAATATCTTTCGGCTTAGAGGAAGAACCTTTCTCAGCCACATTCACTTGAACACTTTGCCGAAATAATCCTTCAGCTGCCTGAAGTTCTTTTAGGAGTTCCGCGACAATATACAACCTCTTGTTCATGTTGTAATTAAAGCAAAACTGCTCAAAACTACAAACTCATAAGGATAATATCAATTTGGGTTTCCCCGTCAAGTTCAGCACCAAGGATCTCTATCTCATTCAGATGCGACATCATCTTGAGAATATGATCCCTTACAGGCATTCCTTCAGCCATCTGAGTGTTCATTAAAGCCTTTGTGGCTACTTGCCTAGCAGCCCTATTCTGATCTCCAAAAAGTTCCTTGAGATTAAAGAGCATATCCGCAGCAATGGCCATAGACGGATGCTGATGCTGTAAAACACCCGACATTGCTGCCAGAATATAACATCGTGATATCTCATCAGCCTTAATACCCCACTTATGTTACTCTTTCTCATCTTCAGGAGTATCAGCAGCAGGCTAATCTGGATTGGGTTCATAAGTGCAAAACTTGTACTTTTCAACAGTCAACACAATATCCAAATTTTTTTCCATTCAATATAGTTAGGTCTGGTAAGTTTGTTATCCTTAAGTATGGTGAACAATAGATTAAAGCCCATTATATCCTGAGAATCATGCATAAAAGCATCACATAACATATAAAGGGTGCATTAAATATTAAGACCTATTGGTTCCTCTAAGAATTATTAAAATTAACGCACTAACATTTAAACACCTTAAGTTTCTGGTACGCCTTGATTGCATGACATGTATACCACCTAAATTTGTTTAAATGTTACTTTGGTCCTACTACTAAATAATTCGCCACATTGGTGTGGTCCATGTTATTTTTTATAGCAAAGGTATACCTGTTAATGTATACTGAAAATATTTATTTGAAGTATGTACATTTATTTCTGGCCAGTTTATTTGAGAATCATTTGAATGTTTACATGTTGTCTAATATTATATATTGTGAACAATATAGTATCAAATGGGATACATAATATTAGATTGTTAAATACGATTATATAATATAATAAGGTTCACAGCACATGTGGTGTTGGACAATCCATTGGTATGGCTGTAGTATTATTTAGATTAGTTTATATTGACTAATAAATAATGCTAGTATACTTTGTGTATATTGAACATGATTAAATTTAGAATTGTTCCCTTAATACTAATTAAGAAGGAGAACTAAGATTCTATGTTATTATTAATGCTTAGGTTTTTAATCCGGAAATAGTAATTGACACGTGTATATTATTTACATGCTTTGATTTATATATGAAATAATTCTTTTGAATTATATCATTATATTTTGGGTGATGGAATTATATACATGGTGGATATTATTTATTGAAGGAATCCATGTCCTGATAATATTCGGGTTAATGATGTCCCCTTGAAAGCTCAAAAAGATTTAATTATGTGAAACCCTGCAGGTGGAATTTATTCTGGCATAATTAAATAAAGGTTGAGTGGATGATCAAGGATAAAAGATATTAATTAAATAAATTATTAGTAATTTATTTAATTAATGGACATATGATATTTTAAACATGGGGAATTTAATAAGCAAATAATATTGGAACCGAATTAATTAAATTACGGTATTAGGAAAGGTAGTGCAAATATTAATTCTTTAGTGGATTGAATTAATATTTAATTACATTGGGGTAGGCTCGAGATGTAATTAGAAGGCCCAACCTAATTATCCATGGTCCCTATTGTAGCCTACATATATTCTTATTCTCTTCTTGCTTGGCAATTGTGTAAAAAATATTGTAGCCACCAAGGAGCAAGAAGAGAGGATAACTTGAGAAAACGGAGGCCACACTTCGCTCAAGGGAATTTGGGAATACAATAGAAGAGCGTGAAATCAACCATTAACAAGGTAATCCTCTTTTCGTAATCTTTATCGTAAAACGTAGTAACACCCTAAGTCCGTGGTTCCCACCAATTGGTATCAAGAGCCTGGTAATGGGTTCTACGTTTTATGATATAATGTCCATGTCGTAATTATATATACGTGTATATAGTGTTTTGCTTGTATTATTTTTGATGCAGGTTGTTAATCCACTATTATGGCCATGTATATTTTAATTATGTGTTTCGATCCCACATGGTTTAATCGTGGTTAATTTTTGTTTTGGTTTCCACGTGGTTTAATCGTGGTTGTAATTTACACGAGGGTTGATCGTGTTCGAATAGATTTTACAAAATTAGTTTTGTATTAGATCTATTTTTTTGTAATTGTTCCGGGTATTTCGTAATAGTTATGTGCGATCGGAAATCAATTCCGGTAGTTTTTTGTTCCGCTATGCGATTACAAGGGGCTGTTGGGGCTGCTGGGGCTGCTGCGGCGGCGCGCTTGGGGCAGTTTTTTTTGAGAGCTGGATTTTTTTCAAGGGCCATAATAGTGGAAAATTTATTTTAATTTTTTCCATTAAATTTTAATTATTTCTTTAATTTATTGATTATGTGTGTCGTTAATTATGTGTGTAATTCTTTTAAAATTGCATGTTTAACTTAATTAGGACGACATGGACATAAATTTTATTTATTGCTTTAATTAAATGTTATATGTTGCCAAAATTATGTGTGCATTTTGAATGCATGATTAGACATAATTATAACAACATAGGGCCCCATTTAATTTTAAAATTCCTCAATTTTAATAAAAAAAAAATCTAAGTGGGAGAGGTAATTAATATGAAATTAAATCCCATGGTCTCCATTATTGGTTGTAGGTAATTTAACATAAAGACGAATATAAATTATATATACGTCACTCATCGTGGCATGTAATTTATGGTGTGTAGAATGTTATAGAAATTACTAGAACAAACTTCTTAAATTAATAAATTTTGAAAGGAATAAATACGAATTTTCTTTATTTCTGATTTGGGGCGATTTTGTCAAAAATGGGTTCATCGAACTTGTAAGGCTGTGGGTTTTAAGCGAGACCGATGTGACTCCTCCACTACCTGGAAATCAAACCATTGATTAATATTGAATTGAAGTATTCTATTCAAGGCAAAATTACGAATATTGGAAGGTATACACGCCACCCATCGTGGCGTACCAAGTTCCATAGATTTCGAATAATTTAAAATTTGATGATGGTATACACTTAGCTATGAAAAATAATATAGTCCACCCCAACGTGGGATATTGTTTAGTAATAGGACCGAAGTAACATTTAAACAAAATTAGGTGGTATACATGTCACACATCGTGGCGTACCAGAAGCTTATGGTGTTTAAATATTAGTGCATTAAATTTTAATAATTTAGATCTTAATAATTAATGCACCCTTATTTATGTGATGTTTTTATGCATGATTCTCAGGATAAAATGGGCTTTAATCCACTATTCACCATACTTAAGGATAACAAACTTACCGGACCTAACTATATTGAATGGAAACGAAATTTGGACATTGTGTTGACTGTCGAGGAGTACAAGTTTTGCACTTATCAACCCAAGCCTGAACATCCTACTGCTCATGCTCCTGAAGATGAGAAAGAGTATTATAAACGGTAGATTAAGGCTGATGAGATGTCGCGATGTTACATTTTGGCAGCAATGTCGGGTGTTTTGCAGCATCAGCATCAGTCTATGGCCACTGCTTCAGATATGCTCTTTAATCTCAAGGAACTTTTTAGAGTTCAGAATAGGTCTGCTAAGCAAGTAGCCATGAAGGCTTTAATGAACACTCAGATGGCTGAAGGCACACCTGTAAGGGATCATGTTCTCAAGATGATGTCGCATCTGAATGAGATAGAGATCCTTGGTGCTGAACTTGACGGGGAAACCCAGATTGGCATTATCCGTATGAGCTTGTCCAAGAGTTTTGAGCAGTTCCGCTTGAATTACAACATGAACAAGAGGCAGTATAGTCTCGCGGAACTGCTGACAGAACTTCAGGCAGCTGAAGGATTATTTCGGCAGAGTGTTCTAGTAAATGTGGCTGAGAAAGGTTCTTCCTCTAAGCCGAAAGGTATTAAGAAGAAGAAAAAGGCTCAGACACAGAAAGCTGTGAAGGCAGTGGGAGTTCAGGGTGGTATGAAAAAGCCTAAGGGAAAGTGTTTCAGATGCAAACAGTCATGTCACTGGAAACAGGATTGTCCTCTTCCTAAGAAGATAAACAATACTGGTATGTCTCTTTCTCTAGTTACAGAAACATTTATGGCGGCTATATCAACGAGCACTTGGTATGTAGATACAGGAGCCACTGATCATGTTTGTAATTCTATGCAGGGGTTCCAACTATCCAGAATGCTTAGAGATGGTAAGATATACGTGTTCATGGGATATGCTATGAAAGTAGCAGTAGTTGCAGTAGGAGTTATTCATTTATCTTTTGGTTCTGATAGGATTTTGGTTTTGAACAATTGTCTTTATGTACCTTTTTTAGAAGGAATTTAATTTCGGTTTCTAAACTTGCTTTGGATGGTTATAATGTTTGTTTGGATCGTAATGTTTCTATTATGATGAATAAACGAATTATATGTTCTGGTACATTGCAAGACAATTTGTATATAATTAATCCTAGTCAACCTGCACTGCAACTGCAATTTAGGGAATTGAACAACACATCTTCTAACTCTACTAAAAGAAAAGAACCTTCTAGTTTGAACCAAACATATCTTTGGCACTTGAGATTAGGTCATATTAACTTGAGGAGGATTCAAAGACTAGTAGTAGACGGGCCTTTAAGCTCATTGGCAGTGGAGCCATTTCCAGTTTGTGAATCCTGCTTGGAAGGTAAAATGACTAATAGGCCTTTCAAGGCAAAAGGGAATAGAGCCAAACAAGTATTAAAATTGGTTCACTCTGATTTATGTGGACCCATGAATATCCAAGCAAGAGGTGGTTATGAATATTTCGTCACTTTCATTGATGATTATTCTAGATATGGGTACGTTTATTTGTTGCGCCGTAAGTCTAAGTGCTTTGATAAGTTCAAAGAGTACAAAGCTAAAACGGAGAAGCGACTTAATAAAAGTATCAAGTCACTACGATCAGATCGTGGTGGAGAATACTTGCTTGGAGAATTTAGGGAATATTTATCAGAAAATGGGATAGAATCCCAGTTAACTGCACCAGGCACACCCCAGCAGAACGGTGTAATAGAGAGAAGGAACCAGACTCTTTTAGAGAGTGTTAGATCGATGATGAGTTATTCGGATTTACCCAAGTCATTTTGGGACATGCCTTAGAGACAGCAGCTTATCTTCTGAACTTAGTACCTTCTAAGTCGGTTCCTAAAACCTCCTTAGAATTGTGGACCGGGGATAAACCAAGTCTAAGACATATTCGAATATGGGGTTGTCCAGCACATGTGCTGAACAAGAACGCGACTAAGTTAGAATCTCGTACAGAAGTAAAGTTGTTTGTAGGCTACCCCATGGGAACGAAAGGATATTTATTTTATAGTCCGAAGAATTGGAATGTCATTGTTAGCACCAATGCAAGATTCTTGGAGGAGGACTATATAATGAATCACAAACCCATGAGTAGTGTCGTTTTAGAGGAACTAGTGGGAGGGACAAATAATACCCATGAAGCTGTAGTACAAGTAGAACAACCACAACATAATATACAACCTGTCACTAATACCGCACCCGTGCCTCGTCGTAGTGGGAGGGTTGTTCAACAGCCTGATAGATTCATATTTTTGGGAGAGTCTTCAGACTTGGTCCCTGGTGAACATGATGATGATCCCCGTACATACGAAGAGGCAGTACAAAACAAAAATGCAGATCTTTGGCAAAAGGCGATGGAATCTGAGATAGAATCAATGTATTCTAATCAGGTCTGGGAGCTCGTGGAACCACCCAAAGGTATAAAACCTATTGGATGTAAGTGGATCTACAAGAAAAAGAGGGGATTAGATAAAAAGGTGAAAGCCTGGAAAGCAAGACTTGTTGAGAAAGGGTATACTCAGAAAGAAGGTATCGATTATGAGGAAACCTTTTCACTGGTAGTCATGCTTAAGTCAATCCGTATTCTTTTATCTATAGCAGCTCATCTCGATTATGAGATTTGGCAAATGGATGTCAAGACAGCTTTTCTTAATGGAAGTCTTGAAGAAACCATCTATATGCAGCAACCAAAAGGATTCATTAAGGAAGGCCAAGAGCATCTGGTATGTAAGCTTAAGAGGTTTATTTATGGACTTAAACAAGCTTCTAGAGACTGGAATATTCGTTTTGATCAGGCAGTCCAGTCATATGGATTTGATCAAAGTCCAAGTGAATCGTGCGTGTATAAGAGAAGTGAAGGTAATGTAGTGGTTTTTCTAGTACTATATGTAGATGATATTTAACTCATTGGAAACAATGTTTAGATGTTGTCATCAGTAAAGGCATGGTTGTTCAAACAATTTGACATGAAGGACTTAGGTGAATCGGCATACATCCTTGGGATCAAAGTTATAAGGGATCGCAAGAAAAGGATGTTGGCTTTATCTCAAGAGCCCTACATTGATGAAGTATTAGCTCGTTTTAACATGCAGAATCCCAATAAAGGTTTTTTACCTTTTAAGCATGGAGTTGCTCTATCTAAGAAGCAGTGTCCTTCGACACCTAAGGATATAGAGAGCATGGAAGCAGTTCCTTATACTTCAGCATGTGGAAGCTTAATGTATGCTATGTTATGTACGAGGCCTGACATCTGCTTTGCTGTAGGCATGGTTAGTAGATATCAGTCGAACCCAGGTGAGGAACATTGGAGTGCAATAAAAATTATACTCAAGTACCTGAGAAGGACTAACGAGTATATGTTAATTTACAAGGCCTCAGATCTATTTCCTTTGGGATATACTGATTCAGATTTCCAATCAGATAGGGATAAGAGGAAATCAACCTCGAGATATGTTTTTACTTTGGGAGGTGGAGCCGTTATATGGAGGAGTGTAAAGCAGAAATGCATTGCAGACTCCACCATGGAGGCCGAGTACGTGGCGGCCTCTGAGGCTGCCAAGGAGGCTGTATGGTTCAGGAACTTCCTTTTGGACTTAGATGTGGTACCTAATTTGCCTAGGAGCTTGACGGTGTATTGTGATAACACTGGTTCTGTGGCAAATTCAAAGGAACCGTGAGACCACAAAGCAGCTAAACATATTGAACGTAAGTATCATCTCATACGAGGAATCGTAAAGCGAGGGGATATAGTTATGGCTCACATATCATCAGAAGACAACCGAGCAGATCCTTTAACAAAGAGCTTGCCAACCAAGGTTTTTGACAAGTATGTGGAAGCGATAGAATTGTTAGTGTATACTGAAAATATTTATTTGAAGTATGTACATTTATTTCTGGCCAGTTTATTTGAGAATCATTTGAATGTTTACATGTTGTCTAATATTATATATTGTGAACAATCTAGTATCAAATGGGATACAGAATATTAGATTGTTAAATACGGTTATATAATATAATAAGGTTCACAGCACAGGTGGTGTTGGACAATCCACTGGTATGGCTGTAGTATTATTTAGATTAGTTTATATTGGCTAATAAATAATGCTAGTATACTTTGTGTATATTGAACATGATCAAATTTAGAATTGTTCCCTTAATACTAATTAAGAAGGAGAACTAAGATTCTATGTTATTATTAATGCTTAGGATCTTAATCCGAAAATAGTAATTGACACGTGTATATTATTTTCATGCTTTGATTTATATATGAAATAATTCTTTTGAATTATATCATTATATTTTGGGTGATGGAATTATATACATGGTGAATATTATTTATTGAAGGAATCCATATCCTGATAATATTCGGGTTAATGATGTTCCCTTGAAAGCTCAAAAAGATTTAATTAGGTGAAACCCTGCAGGTGGAATTTATTCTGGCATAATTAAATAAAGGTTGAGTGGATGATCAAGGATAAAAGATATTAATTAAATAAATCATCAGTAATTTATTTAATTAATGGACATATGATATTTTAAACATGGGGAATTTAATAAGCAAATAATATTGGAACCGAATTAATTAAATTACGGTATTAGGAAAGGTAGTGCAAATATTAATTCTTTAGTGGATTGAATTAATATTTAATTACATTGGGCTAGGCTCAAGATGTAATTAGAAGGCCCAACCTAATTATCCATGATCCCTATTATAGCATATATATATTCTTATTCTCTTCTTGCTTGGCAATTGTGTGAAAACATATTGTAGCCACCAAGGAGCAAGAAGAGAGGATAACTTGAGAAGACGGAGGCCACACTTCGCTCAAGGGAATTTGGGAATACAATAGAAGAGTGTGGAATCAACCATTAACAAGGTAATCCTCTTTTCACAATCTTTATCGTAAAACGTAGTAACACCCTAAGTCCGTGGTTCCCAACAATACCATCATCAAATCTTAAATTAAACATAACTATACCAGATGCCATCAAATAATATCTTATAATTATCCGAAATCTATGAAACTTGGTATGCCATGATGGGTTACATGTATACTTTCCAATATTCATTATTAATTTAAGAAGTTTATTCTAGAAATTTCTTTAACACTCTAGACACCATAAATTATATGCCACGATGGGTGACGTATATATAATTTATATTTATCTTTATGTTAAATTATATACAAAAAATAATGGAGACCATGGAATTTAATTTCATATTAATTCCCTCTCCCACTTAGTATTTAATTTGAGGATTTTAATCTAGATGCATCATCCTATGTTATTTCTTCAAATTCCACATGTATTATGTTAACAACAAAGAACACATAATATAGCAACACACTCTCATGATTAAAGCTTTAATACATCCCTATATCCATGTCATTTTAGCATGCTAAGGGTTAGTATCACATGGCATAATAACACAGACAAGAAGCACATAGTAGCAATAATCAAGATCAGTAGAAATTATGTAAAACATAATAAAGCACATTCACTATTATGGCCATATATGTTAGGTCCCAATGTGTTTGTAGAAGGGGGGGTTGAATACAAACAGTACCGAATAATCGAATTAAATGCGGAATAAAAAATGTGAAACAAAATTCAAGTTAAATAAAAATATTATTAAACTTGTTTTTAAACAGAAATAAGAAAAATTCAACTAACACACAAATACCTAGAGGATAACTCAACTAACAAATAAGAAAAAGATATAAACAGAAATGCAAAGTAAATAGTAGAAAAGTTCTGGACTAGATTTAACATTTTCCAGATTCCAAGTAGATGTTCCTCTAGACTGAACATATCTTCAAGTAGTTCCATCTTCATTTGTACAACCACATTTCCTGTTAAGAAGCTCATATATCTCTTGCTTCTCCCCCTATGAGAATCAACTGATTAAAGAAGATCACCTTCGTTTACCACCTCTCCCGTACAATAGGATCCGCAGATAAAAACCAATGGTACTCCCCTTTTGAAAACAGCTTCTTCCCTTACTAGAAAATCACCTTGTGTTTACCACCTCTCCCGTACAATAGGATCCGCAGTTACAAACAACAATTGTATGGTGTAGTGTACATATGATCTTTTTCTTCCTCCCTACTATTTATCCCCCTTAGTTGAGGAATCCTCCAAACTATTACTTAAGCTTTTATCTCCCCCTTAAAGAAGGAATGTATGCCGTCATCTGAAGGAGTTCTCATATTTCAATTGGTTCGAAAAGAAATAACAAGAAGTTTCTCTTTCTTCCTCACTGTCAGTGTGTGATTCTGTTTAGTGTACCTCACATGTGTTTCACTCTTCTCTCCACTCGTGTTTACACTCATTCTCACAAGTGTATCACTCTTCTCTCATAGCTCCATAATCGAGCTGTACCTGCAAGGAAAATCACCTTAGCCATCCTTAAGGAGGTCATAGGTGGTGCAATGGGAGTTTGCAAATTCCCATCCTTGTTAAACTCGTCAGATGAATCTGAGTCATAATCTACAAGTTGCTAGTTTCCCTTTTAGGGTTCCAGATTTGAATTCTGGGAAGGTAAACAATGATCCAAAGAATTTAGCATAAAGATCAAAGTTCCCTTCTAATGCCTGTGAAGACATTTCCTTGTGACTCATCAGGTAATATCTGAATCATTGTCAACAAGTTGCCGATCTGCACCTATATCAGATCCACTATCCGCAGATGCATCCAAGGGATTTAAGCCTGGGGAGGTAGATACTGACCACTGACATATGGCTTTTGGATCAGTATCCTCTCCTAACACCTGTAAAGGCAATTGGTCCATTAACGAACCTTGAACAATCGAATCTGACCTTAAAATGGTCGAAACTCTTGTTTCCGTCAACTCATCCTTTGTGTGTGTAACCTTTCCTTGTGCATTAAGAATTGTTTATATTTGAGGTGGTGACACTACATCGGATACCTTGGCCGACAGGAAAAATTCAATAGACTCACCCTGTTGAGAGAATGAATCTAGTAACTGTTTTTATGCCTTTTCAGCCATTACATCTTTTTGAGAAGATGTATGGGGGCTAGCAGTTGTCTCGGTTTAAATACTACTCATCTATGTAGGAGACATAGCTACTGGGTTGACTACAAAACCTTCCTTATGTGGTGCACTAAGGCACTATCTCCCTCATGCTCATTCATATTAAATTTACTGGTAAGAGAGTGTTGGTTGGTTCTATTTTTTTGTTTGTCTTTACAGTTTGGGATAGACGTTGTGGGTTTTCAACCTCATGACTGTTAATGAAAGAAAGTCATTGGAGACTGAACCTGTAACACATAATATATGGTAATAGAGAGAAAATGATTTACAATAGTGATTTCAAAAGATTTTACATGAAATAAGAAATCACTAATGTAGAAAGAAGTTTAATTTTGTTTTTCAATATGAATGAGTTTTTGGATAAAACATTGATCACTTAGGGTAAAGTCTAAGTAATTCTCATTCATATCAAAAGCTTACAAATATCTGCAACATAATGTTAACAACATATCATTGACCGATACTTGTCAAGTACTTTAGATACTAATTGTTATGTTGCATTATCAATATACCACTGCACATATAAAATAATATGATTGTGCCTAGTGATAAGAGAGTTAAAAATATGACGACTCTACTGGTTCATATTAAACAATAACTTCAGTTAGAGTGCCATACCATGTTCTTGACGATTGCTTGAGTAGTACACTAGGAGTACACTTGTACACATCTTACTAGAGTCCAATTCCAAGTGTAATGTGCAGCAGGTGCCTGATATATCGTAATATTCTCAAGTCTCGTCACTGGTGCTACATGTTAGATACTGCTTCCTGATAATAACCTAGCACACTATACAAAATTTCACTGATAACATATCCAGCTTGCAAACAGCCATATCCCTCAGATAAACCTTTGCTGTTATCTCCAAAGGTAACCATGGGGCCAGCTTTCTCAACCACATTTGATAGCAGGGCTCTATCTCCGGTCATATGTCTTGATGATCCACTGTCAAGAATCCACACTACCGGTTACACCTGTATACTGCTCTGCACTTGAAAAGGATTAGACCTTTTTCGGAACCCAAACTTGGTTTGGCCCGGCATACTTGTAGAATTGTCCTTTGTCAGGCAAAACAACATTTTTAATTTTAACGATCTCAACATTCTCAATGACTGAACATTTGACCTTGTAAATAGCCTTAACAAATTTCTGGTTAGGCTTAGGCACAAATGTCTCCTTTCTAGCCTTAGAAGGACTAGCAGTCTTAGACCTATCATGCTTCTTGTTATTCACATGCTGACGAGGAGTAGTCTTATCATTAGACACATGCTTACCATTAAAATAAGCATACATCATATTAAAAGCACAAGACATACAATTAGAAACACCACATGCTTTATGAGAGTGATTAACAGCAGGCAATTTATGCATGGTAGACATGGCATTTTTGTTATCCAACTCATGTGTGTCTGAGTTAGTCTCAGTTGCTTTCACAACTTTGACTGGAACTTTCGACACACTTGACTTGGAAACAACCTTCTCATTAGCAAGATCTTCAGCACGTATTTCTTCTTGAATAACAGAAGAGGTCGCATCAAATGGTTCAGCAATTGATGCTTTATAGAGGGGTTCATCAACACCCTTAAGCACATGTGGTACTTCCCTCCCTTTACACAGACATGAGGAGGGGAGTTTATGCCTAATTCTCCAATAGCAACATTGTAATCATAACCTATTCCAGATGTTTGATTAACAGCTTGCTTACTGTAGAACTCTTTAGCCTTCGAACAAGAATTGAAGTAGGCTCTAACCTTAGTCTCAAGACCGGTGATCTTGTCTTTGAGAATAGTTTCGAGTTTTCTATAACAGTCAACTCTATTATCTAGAAAAGATACCTATTCTTTTAATTTGTCTTGATTAATGTGCACAAGTCTTAATTCATTGACCTCTTTCTCAAGGTCTGTGATCTGTAAACTTAACAGTTCATTATCACGACGTGCACAATCTAAGTTACCTCTTAGATGATAAACCATTTCAGCATCAGAAAGTTTTACCTCTATTCTTGACGATGAAGCTTTTCCATCAATAGCCATAAGAGCAAGATTTCCTTCTTCTTCATCTTCACTGTCAGTATCATCCCAGCTTCTTCCCTTTGCCAGATAAGCCCTTTCAGAGTTCTTTCTTACTTGCTTTGGCTTCCTACATTCTGTGGCAAAGTGTCCCAACTCATTGCAGTTATAGCATCTAATGGAGCTTCGATCAACCATCCCTGTTTTGTACCCACCACTGCTGGTGTTAGAGGATGAAGATCCACCTTTCTGGAATTTGTTGTAGTTGGACTTGTACTTAAGCTTGGGATTCCTCCTGAATCTGACATTAGAGAATCTCTTGACAATTTGGGCCATTGATTCATCTTCCAATTGCTCCAGCTCTTCCAAGGAATAAAAATCATCACTTGATTGATTTGTAGTAGGAGGATCATATTCTGCTACTAACTCATTTTCCTCACCCTTGGAAAACTGTACCATTCTTTCTAACTGTTGAGATTGTTGTTGTTGTTGACCTTCAGCTACAAGTGCAGTAGATGTGCTTACCATTCTATCCTTCCCGTAGACTTCCTTCTGTTGAATCTGCTCCAACTCATAGGTTTTTAACACTCCATAGAGCCTGTCCAAAGAAATCTCACTCAGATCTCTAGCTTCTCTAATGGCAGTGATTCTATGTTCAAGATGAGCTGACAGTGTTAAAAGGAACTTTTTGTTGACCTCCCTGATTGAATAATACTTTCCATTGATGTTCAGGTTGTTGATCAACGCATTGTACCTCTCAAACACTTCAGTAATTCCTTCTCCTGGATTTGATTTGAAATGTTCATATTCAGAGGTTAGGATTTCCAACTTGTTCTCCCTAACTTCCTCTGTGCCTTCATTAATCACCTCAATAGTTTCCCACATGTGTTTGGAATTTTTATAGTTCATCACATGTCTGTTCATCAAGGGATCAAGGGAATCAATTAATATTAATTGAAGGCTGGCATCCAAGGAGGCTTCTTCCTTCTCAGCAGGAGTAAAATCTTCAGGCTCTTTTGGATAGGTTCTACCTTTGGTAATCACAACATCATCTACTATCACCTCTGGTTCAATAACCATCGGAGTTTTTAGACCCTTCTTTAACAAGTTTGAATATTTGGGATTTGCCACTTGTAAAAATAAGAGCATCTTCTTCTTCCACATAATATAATTCTCTTTATCAAATTGTGAAATTTTAACGGTTACAACTTTTTGTGAAGTCATTATGAATTTTTGAATGAATAAAAATTCAAGGAGTTGAAAAATCACAAAAGTCTAGGATCTTGATTTGTTCGTTAATCAGAAGGCTCTGATACCAATTGTTAGGTCCCAATGTGTTTGTAGAATGGGGGGTTGAATACAAACAGTACCGAATAATCGAATTAAATGCGGAATAAAAAATGTGAAACAAAATTCAAGTTAAACAAAAATATTATTAAACTTGAAAGGTGTTACAACAACTGTATCGATTACAAGGAATTAATCTCAAATTAATTATCACAAATCTAGAATAAATTCGACATGAACTTTTTCTATTTTTGTAATAATTAGAATCAAGTGCTAAACGCAATTTGAGATTAAGTTCTAGGGATTTTGATCCGCTAGATTGTTACACAAGAACAAGATAAAGATTTCTAGTTGATTGGATTTAACTTTACAATCTAGAAATTGATCTTGAATAAAGCAGATGAAAATGAAATATTTGATGCGGCTGCTGTGTTCTTGTTTTTGACTTGTGTATTGGATGATATATGCTTTTTGCTGCTTTTGTTTCTTTTTAATTCATTCAACAAAATTGAATTGAACTGGAATGACAATCCTGAGCTCAGCAAGACTTTCGGTATGACAATCAAATGAACTAGCAAGACTATCAGAATGAACTAGCAAGACAATCAGAATGAACTAGCAAGACAATCCTCCTCCCAGTGTAACTTTCGGTGAGACTATTGTTTGTACTAGCATGACTTTCGGTATGACTATTGATTGTCATACCGATTGTCATACTAGTACAATCAGTTTGACTTGCTGAATTTAAGTGAATTTTAATCCAATTTAAATTCTGAAAATTCCTAAAATTAATTCAGAATTAATTAATCAATTAATTCAATTAATAAATAAATTATTCTTCGCAGATATAATTTATTTTCTTAATTAAATTAGATGACTTAATTAATTAATAGAGAATTAATTCTAGTCTTCAACAGCACCCATCCTTCTGCAAATCTTTTGAAAATCACTGAAAATTATGAATCAATTCCACCACTTCAATGTTGACACTCGATGTACTGTCTGGTTCATGAGTGACTAACTTCCATGACATTTCTTCATGTCTTGACTTTGACACTTTGATTTTCTTCAGATTAAATCCTTGTAATTAATGATACACTGACGAGATCTCTGTCACTTGATTAAATCCACGATCTTGATTTATATCACTGAGGCATGATCAACTTCTTGAACTTCTTCCAGTGAATTAACTCCTCAAGTCTGTAGATGAACCTTGTTTCTGAATCATTTGACAGATATTACTTTGCGAGATCTCTCTGACGGTCGATCCACTATTTACTTATTACATTCTTATTTGAGTTGAGTTGAATCCTCGAATATACAAATAGGCCTATGACATATGACTTACAATATATAAGCTGATCACCGGATGTATTTGATCATCAACGGATGACTTGATCAACAAATATCTTTGATCATCAACGAATGACTTGATCAATGGATATCTTTAATCATCAACAGATGACTTGATCAACGGATAACTTGATCATCAATGAATGACTTGATCAACTGATGTCTTGATTATCAACGGATGACTTGATCAACGGATAACTTGATCAACAGATATTTTAAATTCATCCTTCGAAATTTTTCGAAAACTTCGAGAGCCCGGTTGAAATCCTAATAATCCTCAGAACGACTTGAAAAATGGGGAAATAAATCTTTAGATATATTGCAGCATGTCCGTCTCATTCTGCCATTTTCGAAAAGGTATTGCAAGCCCAAATCGGACATCGTATGCAAAATCTGCAACCACAACAGCGAAGCTCTAAGAAAACAGAATGCAGCAGCGGAAAAGCTCTGTTTCTTGCAGCTTAATTACTCAAACAATTACATACAACTTAATACAGCTGAAGAAGGCTATTCTATTACATCAGAAAAACCAGAATAGGACCCTCATGATTTACAACAAAACCACGATAAACCACATGATATCTTAATCATAACAAAATAACCATAATTAAACCACGTGGGATCCAAACACATAATTAAAACATTGCCATAATAGTGAATATCAACCTGCATCACAAAATCAATACAAGCAAACCACTATATATATGCATATATAATTACGACATGGACTTTATATCATAAAACGCAGAACTTAGAACCAGGCTCTGATGCCAATTGTTGGAACAATATGATCTCGGCCTTGCGTTTCATGATATAAATTTATTGAGTGTGAACAGAACATTAACCTTAATTGCTACGATACAAGCGATTAAAATCCACGTCTTCTACTGTATTCCCTGATTCTCCTTGGACAAATTATGGGCTTCGATCTCCAAAGGTGTACCTCTCCTTAAAGCTCCGAAATTCCAAAACTCTAGCTGGCTCCTTGAGAAAAACAACTTCCTCTCTCAAACCTAGTATCTTATTTCATTTTTGTGTTCTCTTGTTCTCATGGTCTCGTTACTTCCTAGATTGAAGAGAATTAGAATAATTATAGGCTACAGTAGGGATCATGGACAATTAGGTCGGGCCTTCCAATGACAGTCTGGGCCATGCCCAATGTCATTAAATATTAATTCAATCCACTAAAGAATTAATGTTTGCACTACGTTTCCTAATTCCGTAAATTAATTATTTAATTTGGTTCCCATATTATCTGCTTATTAAATTCCCCATGTTTAAGATATCGCATGTCCATTAATTAAATTAATTTCTGACAATTAATTTGATCAATATCTTTTATCCTTGATCATCCACTCAACCTTATAATTGTGCAAGAACAAATCTGCCTGCAGGACTAAAGCACAATTATCTTCATGAGCTTTCAAGAGGACATCATCACCCAAATATATTTTTTGGACACAGTTTCCTTTTATAGTCAATATCCTACTCTGTATATAATATCATTTCCCAGTACATAAATTCGTAATTTAAAATAAAAAATACTTAATGTATGAATCAAGGCATGTGCATTATATACAAGTGTCAAGCACTATATCCAGATTAAGAACCTAAGAAATAATAATATCATAGAATCTTAGTTCATCTTTATTATCAGAATAAAAGAAAGAATTATTCTACTATTTTGATCCCGTTCAATATACACAAAGTATACAAGCATTATTCAATAGTAAAGATATATTATTTCTAAATAATACTTCAGCCCTTCCAGTGGTTCGTCTAACACCACTTAGAATGTGAACCTTTATTATATTATATAAGTAGCTTGACAATCTAATCTTCTGCTATCGCATTTGATAATAGATTATCTACAATATATAATATACGGACAATGTGTAAACATGCAGTCAAGATTCTCAAATGAAGTGAGACTATTTTGATTTAATGAAGTGATTTAGAGTTGTAGATCGTGAAATTTATGATCGATTGAGACCAATTTCATCGAATTTGGTTTACGTTTGATGTTCGCCGGGAAATCTCCGCCTTAAACGACGTTTTTGATTTTCCGGTCACAGGGACGATTGTTTGAGGTTTTGATAGGCTGGGTTAGTATAATAACGAAGTTAGGAGTGTTTTACAACTAGTTTTGTAAAGTTTTGGGTTGTGGTGGCCGGAAAACGCCGCTACTGTCGCCGGCGTTCTTCGTCTTTGGTCGGAGAAGACGATACAAATATCATATGTACTTGTGGATATGGGGATTGAGTTTCTGTGTGGACTGGGAGTAAAAACCCTATGAAATCAGGAGGGAATAACTCTCTGAGCAGCCTGAATTTAGGTCACCGGAAACTGGGGACTTCGCTGGAGTTCAAACTTGGGGACGACCCGTTTCTGTTCTTGCTAACCCGAATCCAAACCCGGGTTGTACCCGTTTTTGATTCATTTTTCCCCAAAATCATTTTATGAAAACTGTTTTTGGAAATTTATTTTACTTTTATTTTATTTTTATTTTTATTAATTATAAAAATCAGTTTTATTTATTTTATAAATTGATTTATTAATTATTTAATTAATTGATCTATATTATAAATAATTCTGAAACATCTTCTAAAATTCGAAATGAATTATTTCTTTAATCATTTCTTATTTATAATTACTAAAAATGAATAAATATTTTGATACTTAATCAAATTATTTTCAATAATTCATAATAAATTCATTTTAATTCCAAAAATTAAGGAAAAATTATTTTTAATTTTGATTTTTCCTAAATAATTATTTAAAAATATTTTTGAGGTTCGATAAGTTTAAATATTTAATTATATGGAATAAAAAATTGATTTATTTTTATTTATTGAACAATAATTGAACCGTTTACCCAATTTAAACGAAACGAAAGCCCTTCGACTCGGAAAAATGATCTATTTTCATTAAAAATAGTTTTGAATCCTAATTTCATTTAGAAGCGTGTCGAATTTCGATATTAATTTACTTATATAACCTATTACTTATAAAGACAAGTCCAATAAATTTCGAAAATTAGGAAACTAGCCAGATATTGTTCGATAATTCGAATATTGATCCGATTTCGATTCTAAAAATTATTTTAAACCTATATTGACAATGTGACTTATGTGATATATGAATCATGTGGTTAATTATAAGCATATTGGTAGACAATAGGGGTTACGTAAAGTCAGTTTGAGATGCTATTGAGATACGAGTTGACAAAATAAGTATTTTTCTTTGATAGAGACGAAGCCAACAAGGCGGAACGGGCCAGTGTTAAAGAACGGTGATATATTTGTGGTAGATTGCGTAAAAGGCAAGTTTTCCCCTATTCTAGATTCAAAATAGTGATTTTTTTTTCAGATTCTTTTCGCAGTTACATCATGATAATTCCTATTCACATGTACCGATACACAATTATTGATCTTTTGTTTATATTTCACTTCGATTCCTGATTTCTCCTAATTCATTGAATCCTCTATTCATATTCCAATTGGTTATGGTCTGAGTTTGAATAAAATGAATTTAGTTTAAAACATGTTTAGGCAATGGTTTGTAATAAAGAGAGTTTTATGAGATTTTAAATTTGGATTGTAATAAAGTTAGAGTGTTATTCTTGTTTTCATACCTCAATCTGAAAATATCCTGGATATATAAGTAGGAGTTAGATATATGTTTGTATAATTATCATACAGGTTTGTATTGGTTTGATGATTAGAAAGTAACCTCCAAATCTAGACCCCGTATTTGGAAGGCGTTATAGTTGGCATCAAAACTGTAAGTTTTGGCCCCTGAAACAAGAACATTAGGATTAAGATAAGATAGGAAGATCACATAAGATAGGAATAGGAATGTTAGGATTTATATTATTTTAGATTAGGAATTTATAAGTTCTAGGAATGCAGTGTGACCCTTTTTCTTGCTTTGTTATATTATCAGATGACATCATCAGCATCTTCTGAGAGGACTGTTACCGGACCGGTTACACCGGTGATACCACCAATATCAGTTAAGGTTCCAGTACCAATACCTCAACCAGAGCTACCACAGGAGCAAGCATTACCATCCCAAGAGTAGTTTCCAGATCCTGACATGTTTGATCCTATGGAGATTTTCGAGCTGTTGATACAACCTTCAATTCATGTAGAGTATCAGTTTATACCTGAGGTTGAGGAAGAGTTTCCACCGGCTACAGTTTTACCACCTTTGCTTGTGTATGCTCTAGTTCTAGAGGTGTTTTAGATGGCTCTATTCAAGGAGATGAGAGAGCATGATGTGGGATTATAGTTAGTATTGCCTCAGCAGGGTGTCGCTAGGATACCCAGGATTCAATCAAGGAGTCAGTGGACATGTCAGAGAGCAGAACATGGTATCGTATCATGAGTATAGTACTATGAGAGAGGATGTGCACTATTGAAGGATAATGTGGGGCTTTTAAGGAACAAGGCTCAATGCAGGACAAAAGCCGACAATCATCACAAATCATTAAAGGATCAAAATAGATCTTTCAAGAAGTAGGAAAGCAATAGTATTTCATTATATGGAATCAATCATATGATCAACAGATTTTAGAATCAGGGTTCTCGAGCTTTAAGCATCACATCAACATAATCAACTCTTTTCAAAACAATATAAACCATTTCCATTTTCAAGAATCAATTTACTGAATAGAAAGTTTCAGATCCCTTTTAAATAATCATTTAGAACCCTTGATTGGATCACTTTATCTTTCCATTTCATTATAATACGGGTGATCAGCCCGTACCGACCTCCATCCGGTCTTTAAGGTACCAATCGGCATAATTTCAGCCTTATGTTGGAGTAGCCCCGCTAGCCTCTTACCATGACTGGACTAGTCCCACTAGCCTCTTATGTCCCAATCCAATACTTCAGGAATTCATTTGGAAAACCTTGAGTTGGAAAAAAACAAATAGGTTTTCTAAAATCCATTTTATCATTACCAAGAATATGAAATCATTCAGACTCTTTCAAGTTGAAACTCATTCTTAAGTCAGATTTTAAGAAAAACAAAGTTTAGGAAGTGATTCGAGGATAAAAAAGGAACAATTCTTAAGGATTCTGTATCAAGAATAACAAGGTACTTAAGTTAGAAGGATCAACATCTGTTTAGGGATCAATAGGGTGATCAGGAAATAAGATATCTTTAAATAGGGTTCGCAAAGATAATTATACGGATTCAATACAATTCATGGCTTAATAAATAGTTTGAACATAAAGGACAGGTTATCAAAGGGTCGAATCAGTAAGCTTATCAGTAGCAATTTAACAAGACCAAAGGCAGGGTGTCTTAAATCAATATCAGGGTTTCACAATTAAACTGTTCAATACTCTACACGGTGTGAGGAACATTCTCTTTATAACCATTTACACAAGTAATCAGAGTTACTTGCCTGAATTTGATTTCCTGAAGGTTGAAGTACTGCCACCTAGTATATCCTTTCCTTTCCTAGCCTGAATGCCCTCACGCTCCGAATCTACAATAAAACCAGAATCTTAATCAGTTCCTCAACTCTCGTTCCCAGAACGATCACTCATTATGATAACTCGATTATATCCTTGACTCAGGTATACCAATATAGCTTATACACATAAGCACATAGCACATTCTTTACGCATAGCCTTATATCACTTTGCATATACTCGCTAATCCTTGACTATTTCCCAAATCAAATATTTATAACTCGTACAAACACACAATGACATGAACGGCTATTACTTATAGCTTTTAACCTTAATTAACTCAATTTCCTTTTTCTTTTGCCTATAATTCGAACCAAAAAACATAATCCAACAAGCAAAATTCAATCATTTTCACGCATAAACACTCAATCATTATATCATCTACCAAAAATCAGATTTTTGACTTTGAATTTCTTTGGCCTATTCGGCTTTAACCACAAACATAATCAAACCAAAATATGCATTAACAATTCATCTTTTAAGTGAACATGCAATCTTATTACTTTCTAGTTAAATCTTAATTATACCAAAATCAAGTCACAAAAATCAATTTCTTCTTTTTATTAACACAAGGTCGAACCAAAACCTTCACCATGCATTCCAAAATTTTGCATCTAAATAAATGTACAAGTCCAATTATCATAGAATCTTAGTTAGCATACTTAATTCACAAAAGAACTTAGCCCTTTTTGATACATGCAAACATTAAGAAATTTTATCACCCAATCTTTACTAATTTCCAAGAATGAACATTAACAAGTCATGATCATTACTAAAAATCATTTTTGATCTTTTGAAACCAAGATCTCATTCGGGTTATTGAAAAAAAACAACACATGCAAATGATCTACTTAATCCTTAATTCATAAATCAACCCATAATCATATATAAAATCAACAACTCATTCATTTTAGCAAAAAAATCAACTTGGTTTTCTAAAAAATGGCAAGGGCCATTCGGCCTTCCTCAAGAAAACACACATGCAAACTCAACTTCTAAACTTTTGCATCTTTAATCCTACTAGTCTCTTAACATCAAACTAAATTATCATTACAGCAACAAGAAACAATTTATCAACTTATAATCCACAAAATCATTCGGCCTTTTCATCAAAATACCACATGCAAACACAAGTATTTGATTTAAAGATTCTAGAGCTTAGTTTTTAACATTATGGCTCACCACCGGTTCACCGGAGTTCATCACCGGTGGCGGTGACATCTCGGTAGTGCCCCCATTCGGGGGTTTCCAACCATCAACCACCTATTTTCACAAGTAATACACACATGCAAACATATATCTTCATTCAAAACACAAACCCTTTTGTTTTCATGAAAACCGAACTCAAAAACCACTAAACCCAACTTTGATTTTTCTTAAAACTTGAAAATAGCTACATGCATGTATGAATACAAGTAGATATCTCTATTTCTCACACAATCAAGGTTCTATACCCAAAAATGAATGAAGAACAAGTGAGAGAGAGTGAAGAGAGAGATTGTACCGAGAGAGAGAGAGAGAGAGAGAGAGAGAGAGAGAGAGAGAGAGAGAGAGAAAGAGAGAGAGAGAGAGAGAGAAAATCCGAGAGAGAGAGAAAGAAAGGAGAGAAAAGAGAGAAAGAAGGGAGGGCTCAGAACAAAAAAAGAAAGAAGAAGGAGGTGGGGTGGTTTTATATTACCAAGGGAGGGTAATATAGTAATTAGGTTATTCTATGTTTTGATTCTCTTTTTATCCTTAAATGAAAATAGAGTTGATCTGCAAATACTTCTCTCAGAAAGATGAATTTGTTTTGAATAAAAATCTTTACCACGTAGATCTCGAAATTAGCTTTCCAACCATTACTCATGATAGATTTTTGAGCGAACGGTTGATTTATATGATTTTTACAAGTTTGTGCTAGTAATAACACTTTTCCACATAAAAATCAATTTAAAATGCAACGATCACCAAATAAACCCGTCCATCATTTTTAGAAAGCCTACAGGATTATTATGAAGATAACAAAACAATTCCCATGTTTTTATCTTACTCAGATAATTTTATAAAAATGCGCGAAGGTTAAATAAACCATTATTTAAATCACATAATTCCATTAAATTCATAAAAATGTCACATAGCACATAGTCATGCACACATACAAGCAACCACACATATACAATCACATAACGACTCAGGTCTGATCACAACATTTATTCTTCTTTAATATTTATCCCTTTTCTACGCGTACCGGGTCACGTTCAGCCTGACGGCCAGACGCTCAGCGTTTCATTTACGCTTCTCATTATCATTACCAATCGACACGTCACTTAGGACGAAATATTTTATTTAAACACTCATTTCATTCAATCACATATCATTCACATTTTATATTCTTTAACTCCTTATTGGGATGGGTTCTATTCTACCTGACGGCCCGATGACACAGCTTAACTCCTAAGCTGACTCTTTAAAATGGAACGTTTTTATTTACGCTCCTATATTCTAATATACAGAGAAGACAATTAATCAACACTTAGTCATATAATTATAATCACATCACATAAAACATACTTCATTGACTTAATTACGTCGTAAAATTCTCAGTCATCACACACTCCAAACCCGGGTCAGAAGTTTAGGGTTCACAACACACACACACACACAATATATATAAACCTGTATATGAAATATTATATGCAATGACCCGTCTTTACACTACCACGGATTGTAACAGGTTAAAGTATGAAAACAAGCCACAACCTTAACTTTTATTACATCATACCAAATCCCAACTAGTTTAACTTACAACTGATAATGAAATTATTCTTACAATCTTACATAACTCAACTACCATATAAAGCTCCTGCTAGCTCGATCCAACTCAACCTAGAATCCTAGCTCGTATACTGGACTGGGAAACTTTGCTATCACCCATTTTCTTCTTAATTATAGAATACATAAAAAGATTCGCAAGAGTGAGCTAACTAGCTCAGAAAGTAGTAATAGCAACAACTGGGTCTAAATAATGATCAATTGAAATAATTCAAGGAATTAAGTTTCTTGTTAAACAATTATTAGAATTGGATATTCATTTTAAATTTTAAAACCAAGGTTAGACCGCTGATCAGTCATGCACTAACCCCGAGCAAGGTACACGGTTGTGCTCTATAAACTGGATCCAAGGCACACACTGGCCTAATTCGACCACGAATCCGGTCCACATAAAAAACAATCCAATTCTAAAATAGTTCAGTATGATAAACAATATAATTCAATAAAGCAGGATCATAATTAATAGTGATAAAACATTTGAATAAAATCGTAATGCAATTCATAAGTATCACAAATGTATATTAAGGTATGTGTGAGGAATTGATTCCAGCCTGTAGGTGAATCATGTATTAGATGAACAATGATTTCACAAGGTTTAGTCCTTTGATGTTATAAGGTATGATTGAGTATAAATTTTTTTGCATGTTTAAGAAATTCTGTTCCAGCGTTTGGTGTATTGAGGATATGTATTTGTGGAGTAGTATCGTATTTGTGTGTAGTTCAATATCTGGTAAATCAACAATGGATGGTTTACAAAGAATAAGGCTTACAGCTCAAGATCAAATGATGTAAACATAGTTCAAAGTTGAATTATTCAAAGTACTTACAATATAAAGCATAACTATTTTGAATACTAATAATACGTTACGAGAGAGTTTAGAAATGTTTGCAATATATCTCGAGAAAGGTTCAGAAGTACATGCCTTATCTCAAATGATTCCAACTTTACTTGTACTTGGCTAATGATTTTATTCAACAACCACATGCCTACTTTTCCTATGCCTCGCTTGTATTCACTAATCATTTGCTTTATTTTCAACGCATTGATTCCATTTTCTGATCAAGTGCTTCCCTTTTTCTACACCTCGCTTACTCTACTAGGCATCATAAGTATCTATCCATATTCATCTCACATTATTCTAATCGTTACATAGATGTCATAAGGTTTCATCTACCCTTCATTTCACCCAAATCCGATTTACGGATTGAAAGTTACGATTAAAACAGTCAGACAATGCACATATACGCATATAACACATCAATCAGTTCACATATAACACATAACACATAAGAAATTCGACGAAAATACTTTTCGAAAGAAGCTTTGATTTCAATATAATTTTTCGGATATTTAATACGAATTTTTGAAAAAAATTTAGAATTAAAACGGGTCGTTGAATCATTTATAAACAATTAATCAGGGTTCGAATATCCGAATCTGACTTTAAAATCATTTTATAATAATTATCGAACCCTGAAAATAATTTAAAATAATAATTTAAAGCTCGAAACTATTTTTCGAAATTTCTAAATCAAAATAAATAATTAAATCCAATTAAATAATCAATTAAAATTATTTAATAAGTAATTAAATTAATTAATCAATTATTATTTACATTAATTGACTAATTTAATAATTAATTATTAACTAATATTAATTAATTACAAAATTCATATTTATTTTTGGATTAAAAAAATTATAATTAAAATTAATAAATTTTGGAATTAAAAATGAATTTTAGAAATGAAATAATGAATATGTAAATTTATTTTAAAAAGAAATATCCAGAAACAGTTTTCAGATTTTGAATTAGGGAAGAATTGGATAAAACCCAGGTTGTAACCGGATCACAATCCGATTCACCAAGAACTCAGGCGGGTCGGGAAGAACACCGCCGGAATTATGGGTTTTCCAGAATCTGGCAGGCGAGCCCCAACTCCGGCCGAGTTCCGGTGATTCACAGGCAAGAAATACAACACGGTTTCAAGTGTTTTTCAGTCCAAATCCATTCACTAGCATTCCAGCAATTCATATCAGACCAAAACAATCCTAATCAAAGCGTCAAGCTTCGTCTCCGGCTAAAATCAACAACTCCGGCCAAAAATTTGATTATGCTCAATACTTAACCAAAATTAATGAATTATAAACCAAAATGAAGGTAATACACTGTACAATCGATTACTAGAAACCATATTAGTAAACAATCATCAATGAATCCAGAAAATCGTGTTGAAATTTTACAAAAACTCAAGAATTCGTTTTTACTTAAAACAACATCAAAATCATACAAACTATATACCAAAATGATCCTTGTAATCTCAGGAATGATAAACAATCATTAAAACATTCAAACCACCCATATAAATCAAAAAACAAATTACAAAATTGAAAAAGAGTTAACCTTATTCGAAGATTGTTATATGGATACGATCGTCTCGTCGAGAGCTTCGTTTTGACTATTCATACGCCTCCATCGGATTCTAATAACGTCTTCAAATTCTTATTTGACTGCGAAGAACACGAAGAACACAATTCGTTTTTTTGGATAATTATCAATTTTTACTGTATAACATTGTTTATCTGCACAAAATAAAATACAGTATTGGCTATTTATATTACGGAATATTGATACCTTATTGGATCATATCGTATACAAAATATAACGTTTATTTGAGAAAACAGATCCACAACGGTACCGGTTTTAGGATAATTACCCAAATCTGTCCATTTTGTACTGCGGTCTTGGTCTCAGCGCTTTGGTTACATGTATTACGAGAAGATAATTATAATAGTTTAATAAAAAAATCCCGTTTCTCGAAATACGGGTTTTATCGATTTACCGAAACAAATTTTGTATCGAAAATATTGCGCCGGGACCCGAACGGGGAAAACCGTACGCCGGATCGAGAAAGTCAAAACTTGGAAAATGCTCGGAATATTGCAATTAGGTTAGGAAGGAGTTTTCGAAAGAGCTTAGGGTTGTAAAAATGTAAGAACGAGTGAAGTCAGTTGGTTCCCGATTTTACAAAATAGTTTTCAATTACTCGAAAAAATAATTTATTAAATCCATAAACCATTTATAAAATCCTAAAACAACATAAAAATAAATAGAAAAATATCACAATTATTAATATTTTATTTTGGACCTATAAAAATTTAAAATACACAAATTCTATCATATTTACACATCCAAACACAAATACCACTTAACAGATAACTCACCAAAAATTCGTATAATAATCACAGAATATTTTTTTATTGATAAAAACAATTACACAATATATCCACGATATTACATCCTTCCCCCTTTCAAAGGATTCTGTCCCTAGAATCACTTAAACAATAACTCAGGGTACCATTTTACGCATAACACTTTCTAAACCCTAGGTTGACTTTTCAACCCTTGGGTTTCTCCACAATACTCTTACTAACTTTACAACTTTCTTTCTTAAAACTTACTCTCTCTTTTTTATGATTTATTGGATTCTCAATGTGAAATCCCGTATTTTTCAGAATTATTATAACTTTTATTTTAATATACTTATGCGCTTTTCTGATTTAGAAGGAATAAAATAGTGGATGTTTTATTCCTATTTGATGAGTTGTGGTATTAAATGGTTATGTGCTAACTGTTAAGTGTTATATCGATCCTTGTTAATTTCTAAATTTCCTTGTTATATCGGTTAATTGAGTTTGTTTAGTAATATTAGGGATTTGATGGATATTTAGTCTGCTATGAGTTGTATGTAATATTAATTGTGTGGAACTCAATTGTGATTGAGGATTATTTGTATTATAAATTACTGAATCATATCGTTTTGTTTTTGTCTTTAAAAGTGATTTTATTGAAAATTTAATTTCATAAATATTTAATTTATCTTTCAAATTATTTTTATGACTTTATAATTACAATAATTATTTTTGGAATTTTATAAAATTTAGAAATCAATATTTCATCAATTATTTAGCCCTGTATGATTTTCTGATTTCATTTATTTGTAAAATCTGTATTTAATTCCAAAATTCTTCAAAAAATTACAACACTCATATTTATGTAAGTTTGGAATATTCTGAGAATTTTAAAATTATTTTAGGAATTTTTGGGATTAATTTTACCCGCGCGTTGAATCATTTAATTGCTAAAAGCGGGTATAAATTGCGTTTCAAAAATTGTTTTAAAATTTTAAAATTTATGTTTTTATAAATTTCGGGATATTTGTAACATTTTAAGACTATTTTCATGATTTTCTGAATTTGTTTCAAGTATAGCTCGGTTCATTAATTTTAAAATGCGGGTATAGCGCGCAAGTCAAAAATACTTTAAAAATTATGAAAAATTTATTTGTATTACTTTTAATTATTCCAAGAATTTTAGAATTATTTTGTTAATTTTTTGGATTATATTTACCCGCACCTGTGTTCGTTAAATCGCAAAATGCGGGTTTGATGTTAAACTCAAAAATATTTTAAAAATTATAAAATTTTTATTTTACTAGTTTTCTAATTATTCTGAGAATTTTAGAATTTTTTTGGTAATTTTTCTGGTTTTATTTACCTGCGCGTTTATTCGATAAGTTGAGAAATGCGGGGCAAAACAAAATTTTCAGGTATAAATAAGGATATGTGTGTTGATGTGCTCTGTTAAAAAAACAAAACAAAACAAAACAAAAAAAATAGAAAACTTGTCAACCCCTCCCCACCCTAGCCACGCCACCCCCGAGTATACCCCTCCCCTTTCTTTTAGTTTTATGTTCACAGACCCTCTCTTTCTCTCCTCTCTCTCTCCCTGATTTATATGTTTTCAATTTTCAAAAATTCATATCTTCTCAACCGTCCGTCCAAATTTCAATTATTATATATATAAACGATCAGCGCTTCGATACCTACGCATAGGTATATATATTGCAAAGTTTTGAGAAGAAAATTTGTGGGGCATATTTTCGTTATATTTCCGTTTTAATTTATTTTCGGGACATTAAAAAGGAGTATGACGGTGTTCATTACTCCACATGGCATCTCAACGTGTATATGTCTATGACTATTAATTTCGGATTTTTCTGAAAATATTTTCCGGACATCAGATATTCTCCTCGGGGTGACCAGAATTTATTTTGGGTAAGGATTCCGAGATTCTGCTTTTATATTTTGGGTATATTATAGCATGTTAGTGTTTATATATTTATTTCGTAATTTTTAGAAGTGGTTGTAGAAGTCATTTTTGACCGTGTTATTGGTTGATTGTTGTTGGTTGTGTCGATATGATATCGACTGGCAGTCCGAGAAATAGAGGAGGTGTTGTCCGATTTCCAAGAAAATAATATTTTTATTTATGAAGATTATTATTTTTATTATTATTTGAAAATAAATCAAAATTATTTAGTTAATGAATTTTAATTGATTATTTAATTCGAGTTAATTATTTCCTATGATTTAAAAATTCCGAAAAATAGTTTCAAGCTTTAAAATATTATTTTAAATTATTTTCGAGGCTCGATAAATATTATTAAATAATTTATTCTTATTTTATTCATAATAAATAAACCGTTTGTCCGTTTAATACGAAACGAACGCCTCTAGACTTAGAAAAATATTCTGCTTTCATTAAAAATACTTTCGAGACCCAAATCCTTTTGTTTCGAAAGGTCGCTTGTTTTACGAATTATTCTGAGTCGATTATTGATCGATAAATCATATTTTTGACCTGATTTGAGTTTTAAACACACCGAGTCAAATGTTTTGACGAACTGAGTCATATGTGATATGAATTATGTGATACGTGGCTTATATGATTATATGTTTATATGTTATGTGAAATACATGTGTACGTGAGTCAAGAGTCTTGTGTTGGACTGTTGTAATTATGTGTGGGCTATCGTATGGGTAGACGATAGGGTTTTAACGCGCAGTTCGTCGAGCAATTATTGTTTAGACGATTAAAATTATATCTTTTAATTATAGATGCGGATCGCTCGAGTTGATCGGGACCAGACATTGAAAAGAGTAAGATGGAATGGTATTGTGTATCTGGCTTCTAGCAATCGCAGGAGCAGCATATCAGTAAATGTTGAAAAGCAAGACGGAGATGTTTTGAGACAGAATGTTAGAATAGATGCGTATTTGCGAGTGTGACTAACTGCTAAATCCCAAAGGCAAGTATCCCTATCATTACTTATTGTTCAATTGATATTTATTTTAAATCTTCTTATGCAAGTATTGATTTCCCTATTCTCAGTTCAGAATAGATAAATGTTTTACGTATCGCTGAATTAAATGATTCTGTTTGTCCAAGTACTCTTCTGCTATTCCATGTTCAGAATAGCTAAGTGATTTTACTTATCAAATGAATGGATTTCTAAATGTTTTGCGTTTTGAGAAAATGAGTTGGTTTTGCGAGTATTGTTGCCCAAGTAAATGGGGGAATAAAAGTTTATAAGGGTGTCGATTATTATGACCCCTTTAAATAAAATGTTTTTAAGATTGGATGGTTGCGTAAGAGGTCGTGGAGGCGGTCCAGTGTGAGCGATGTGTTATACAGGATACAACACCTTGCTAGGCCGATATTTGCCTTGGGTACCCCTTTGTTTAGTTGGATATGCTTCGGCATACCGGTGTTGCTCCGCGGCTGATCACCGGCGGCAACACACCGTTGTTCGAGGATTCCAATCTAAATTATGATATTGTTTTGATAATCATAGAATAAATGATTTATCAAGTGTATCGGTTTTGGAAAAAAGAAGTGAAATGTAGTTTTGAATTAATTTCTGTTTGATGTGGATATTTAGGTTGTTGTTATCCAAGGTGGTATTAGTATAGATGATTGATGTTGACTTCAGTATGGGATGTTGTGAGCATCAAAGTTCATATTGATATCTAATTTGATATGACAACAAAATAAGTATTAATTCCAAGAGTTCGGTTTTGAATAAAATTTATAATTCAGTCCATTATCATTATTTCATATTATTGTTGTTTACGATATTTCCGTAAACACTGTTTTACGAGTTTTATTCTCGTCATGATTCAAAGTATTGCTGACGCATTTCGCTCGGAAATATCAAAAAGAGTTTTGAATACAGTGAGAAACAATTATCCGATTTTTAATAAATTTTTCGTTTCAACAAATATGATTTTTAAATGATCGGCGCTATTGCAGATGTTGGGTTTATATCAAAATGACCTTATATATATTACAATGATCTTGCTGAGCATTTCTTCCGCTCATACTTGCCTATTTTTTTAAATTTAACCTCCAGTGAGGATTAGCTTGCATTGTTTAGCCGTGTAATTCGAAGAAGCAAAGAAGAAGTTTTTGGAAGGTGGTTGGTCCAGGGTTTGTGGACTAGTGTAAGTTTTATTGTATAAAGTTATTTATATTATATTATATTATAATTGTGTATTTTATAGTTGGGCCTAGTATACTTCTTTTCGAAGTTATACTAGCGGGTTAAGTTTTGAGATTGAGAATTATTGAAAAGAGTTTTAAAAGAAAGTAAAAAATTTATTTGTGAAATTTGGATATCTTGTTTCTAGAACTGCAACCTTAAAAGATCTTGGATTAATTGGGGTCATCGATGATAAATATCTTCCACTGGCATTTATTTACTGATTTAACAAGTTATTTTGGATTAAGGTTTCATCGTGACGACCAATCCCTTGACCCCGGATTTGGGGGCGTTACACTCAACATAGGACCACTCTGCCTGAAGTTCTACCGGCTCATATTCTATCGCACGCCTAGAGTTCTAGATTATTTCTTTTTAAACATTGCCATAAGAAAAACACTACGACTACGTTGCATATGCGGGGGTAACGCTAATTCGTATGCTATCTTATCGATATGTTTCCAAAATTTGAAAAGATCAAGCGTATCTAGGACTCAGCTTTTCTTTCTTTCCGTTCATGGATGATCCCTGTTCACGGTGACCCATTTAACAATATAAAATCTCCTTCTTCAAACTCCATATTCTTTCTAGCTTAATCTACATATTTCCTTTGATGATCCTGTTCGGCAATTATCCTTTTCTGAATAACTTCTTTTGTCTATCGCACCATTCCGGGTCCAAGTATCTTACGTTTTCCGACTTCATCCCAATATACTGGTTATCGACATTTACATCCATAAAGAGCTTTGTAGGGAGGCATTTTGATACTGGCGTGATAATCAGTTATTATAAGCAAATTCAAATAAGGTAGATGTTCATCTCAATTTCCTTTGAAGTCAATGGCATAAATACGTAAAATGTCTTCAATTGTCTAGATCGTTCTTCCGCTTTGGCCGTCACTATGTGGATGATAGGTTGTATTTATATTTAACCTAACTCTTCAAACATTCTTGAAAACCTTTTCTAAAATCCTGAATTAAATCTCGAATCTTAGTTAAATACAATAGACACGGGAATTTTATGACAAACTACTATCTCTTCTCAATTACATGTGAACCAACTTGTTCAATGAAAATCTCTCATTATAGGTAGAAAATGAATTGTCTTAGTTACTTTGTGCACTATAATCCAAATGGAATCGTGGTTCGCTTTCATTTTTGGTAACCTGACTATAAGATCCAGAGCAATATGCTCCCATTTTTATTCTGCAGTTCTAGTGGTTGCTATAATCCACTAGGTATCTGATACATCGCCTTAATTCTTCGATATGCCTACCACCTCCTCATCCATTTTGAAATTTCCTTTTTCATATCTGGCTATCAATATTCTTCTTTAAATTTTTGTATATCTTGGCATTTCTTGAATAGATTAAATACTTAATATTGTGAGTTCCCTTCTCGATCTCACTCCCTAATTCTGACACTTGTAGGATCAAAGTTATGGAAGAAAATATGAGAATACCTTGATCATTCTTCTGAGTGCATAAATTTCCTCTTACTAACTGTTAACATCGTGATCCATTATCTCCTCTTGACATCTCTTTATCTTCTCTTAACAACTCTGACCGAAAGGTCATACTATCCATCATTGCTTCCTTTGGATTATAAATTCTGACTTCCAATTCCAACTTTTGAAATTCATAGATAATTCTTCTAGTATAGTCACTACATTCACTTTTTCCTTTTTATTTATCGCGTTACTACTACCTTTGTTTCCCTCGTGAATACATACTTCAAACTTTTATGGTCCGTATAAATCTCACATCTTTCTTCAAACATATAATGTTTTCCAAATCTTCAAAGCGAATATTATTACTGTTAGTTCCAAGTTATGAGTATGATACTTCTTCTCATAAAGTTTCGGTTGTCTAGATGAATATGCAATAACTTTATTGTGCTGCATCAGGACACATCTTATTTCCTTATGAGAAGTATCACTATAGACTACAAAACGTCCTTGATCATCGCAAAATGATAAAACAGGTGCCGTGACCATTTTCTTCTTTAAATTATGCAAAACTTTCTTCATACTTCTCCATTTCATATAAATTTCTCGTTTTTCCAGGTAAACTTCGTCAAAGGTGTCCAAATCTTCAAGAAATCTTGAACAAATTTCCGATAATTACCTCAATAATAAAACTTCTTACTTTTGATGGTGCTTTTGGTCTTTCTCCATTCATAGTAACTTTAATCCTTACTAAATTCACTTTGGTCTCTTCCTCACTGATTATTTATGCTAAGATTTAACTTCCTACATCAAACCTCTCACTTTGTAAACTTTACATACTACTTCTTTCTTCTCAAACTCCCTAAATTTTCATTAAATACCTTGCATGATCCTCCGTTAACTTTAAGTAAACCACAATATCATCTGCAAGCACAAATACAACTTATCCAGATACTCCTTGAAAGTTTTGTACCTCAAGTTTAAATATTGCTAGTATATTGGTCAATCTCAAATGACATTACTAAAATTTCATAATAATCGCACTTAGTTCTGAAAGCTATCTTCGGTACGTCCACAGGTTCAATCTTCAATCGATCATACCCAAATATTAAATCAATCATAGAAAATATTTTACTTCTTTAAACTGATCAGACAAATCATTAACTCATGGTAACATATACCTGCTCTTGATAGTAAACTTGTTGAGCTTCTGCTAGTCGACACATAATCTCATGCTTCCATCCTTTTTATTAACAAATAGTATCAGTACACCTCATGGGGTACATTAGGTCTAATCCCTCCTTCTTCTAACAACTCCTGCAATTGCTTTGCTAACCCCCTCATTTCAATTGGCGCCATTTGGTGCAGGGCCTTGGACACTGGTTTCATTTTAAGTGCTAAGTCGATCGCGAACTTAATTTTTTTCTATCTGGAGAAAGTCCTAGTAGCTCATCTGGAAATACTTCTTGAAACTCATTGATTACTATAAAATCTTTAAATTTTTGCTGGCTCCTGACTTCCGTTTATCGCATATTCACTGTAGTGCTCATGTCCCTGCCATGGTAACCTTTTAGTTTGAATTATCGTTAAAACTTCCTTGCTTGCCTTCGACCTCTAACCATCATCGCATTCTCAATCTGGTTATCATATACATGTTCTTGATTTGCTAATCCTTTAGTCATGATCTAATTTAACAATTCAGCTTATCAATAAAATCTTGAGCAAAAATGATCGAGTTGCTTCCGAATCCACCAATATTTTAACACAGAAAGAATTCACGGTAAGCATTCCTGCCATCAAATTCGTATTCCGAATAGTTTCTTTCATCAACGTTTTATAATCTCTGGCTCTTGGAGGCTTATTCACCATCGGAGTAGAGTAGATCCCATAATTCTTAACGTATTACTGAATGGGGTTCATGATTTAAATTCCTTGCCATATACTCTGGTCTCCCACATTTGAAACAGGTAAATCAAATGGATTGAACTTTTTCTGCTTGATTCATGATAGGTTGATTTTGTTTGGAAAACTTTTGTAATGGACAATAGTGCACCAAAACAACTAGAATGATCCATAATTTAATAAACTTAGAGTTGAAAAGAAAGTAGAAGTAATGATTTAAATATGAATGATACACCATATTGGTACTTAAGATGGCTAGTCTTTCATACCATATGGCATACAACACATGATTAGGTGACGTCCCACCCGACTCTTCGTCATTTCGACAAAGCGCCTCACCAGAACACTGTTTGTCCCAATCAGAAAGCAAAACTTGAGGGGAAAAATTAATTTGAAAGGAATGCAATATCCTCCTTTTTCTTAATACCGTAAAGAATTTATTAATAAAAGAAGTTCATATATATTCAGGAATCAAAAAGAATATATGTTGTAGTATTAGAGAAAAGAATAATACCATTGGTCACCATCCACATTTCACTTATATACATCTTCTGAGCTTGCTCAATCAATAAATCCCATAAGATTTATTTAATAAATTCAGAAAGTCCACTGAAATGCCTGCGTACATTAAGCACTATGATAGATTCTTACATATTAAGTCTCATATCTTTAGCGTCGTACCTGCACGTATAATACTTTAACAATTTGATCATAATTGTGTTCTTCCCGGATAACCTCAAGTTTCAGCTTGGAAACTTAGAATAACCACTAATCATTCAACATATCAATTATTTTTTTAATAATGTTCTTCATTTAGAAAGGTCTGGGAATCTTCCCAATCTTCTTCGATCATACTCATGCTTCTGTTAAGTCGATGATTTTTTTCAACTCTATTAGTCCTAGTAATTGGATGAATAGTTGCTCCGTACGTTGATTCTGTTGTTAATATTATCAAACAATATTTGCATTCTTCTGTTAGGAATAATCAAAACTTCTTCATAATGGCAGGTCCACTTGGCCCTCTAATTTAACGATACTAATTTTTTGAACAAATATTCTCTAAGTAATCCGGCTCTTATAACAAACAAGAAACACAATTAGTAACTTGACAACCAATTTTTAAAACTTATTTTATTCAAAAAGGATTTTGGGAATTTTGTTAGGAAAATCTCTTTCAAAAACCTGCTTAAAAATTTTGAAAATCGCACATCTGGTCGTCATTACTATATGAGTTGGTTGTTGTCCTCCTTAACCATAAAAGGTACCAATTTAAGGAAACAATCACATAAAGGTCCATCCACTTGAATATATATGTTGCCCCTTTATTGAGCCCATTCTGCCTTCATTAGTCGATGAAAACTTTAGTTATCGATGCATACTATCTTATTCGTAACTTCACTTCAAAGCTTCCATACTGGTAATACTCCTATCATCATTTTTCTTTTGCTATCGTTAAATACAACAGGTCTATCCAATAGTCAACAAGTCCATTCTATAGAACAAAGTCTGTTGATATCACTTTACATTGCTACTATATATATCACATTTTTCATAACACCATCATCTAATCCAAGAAAACTTTAGATCTCCAATCTTCTCGAACTCTTTTTTTTAAAACTCATCTAGCCCACTCCATAAGATAATCATGGATGGCATACTTACTAATGTCTTCATATAACCTGGTAGCAACTATCCTCCGAAACACATGAATTTTCTTTCTAAACTTCTTCTTACCTTTACTAATATCTTACGTACTCACCATTTGCTGTAACTCTCGAATCCATCCTCGTAGGTATCATTGCTCCATATGAAAGGTTTTAAACTAATGGTATAGAACATGGTATAGGGTAAACTGAAAAGATACACTCACAACAGAATGTCCGGTAGAAAAAGAATAAGCAGATAAAAGTTCTTCAATAGGTAGTCTCACATCAGCGGGTGGCAGAATAGCGTAGAATAGCTTGAAGAGGTGCAGCTTTTACAACAGGAGATAATACCGTTAATACTGATAAAAGAATAAGGTATGGATCAAGTTTAGGTAAAGATGATGGTCCTCGAACGGAAGGATCTGAATGATCAAATGATATAGGGAAAATAAGATCTGCCATTGCCGTTATTTGGAATCATATTACAAGATGAGAATGTAAAATCGCAACACGAACCGTACTAAAAACCTACCATATAGTCGCAATCAACCTCACAACGTCTTATCTTTCTATTTCCTATTTCTAATCCTAACCCTCTACCCAATCCCGACAATCTAGGCTTGTTTCAGTGACTTATAACCTGTAGCTCTGATACCAACCTGTGACACTCCCCAAACTTGGGTCAGAAGTTTGGGGTTCACAACACACACACACATATATAAACCTGTATCTGAAATATTATATGCAATGACCCATCTTTACACTACCACGGATCGCAATAGGTTAAAGTATGAAAACAAACCACAACCTTAACTTTTATTACATTGTACCAAATCCCAACTATTTTAACTTACAACTGATAATGAAATTATTCTTACAATCTTATATAACTCAACTACCATATAAAGCTCCTGCTAGCTCGATCCAAATCAACCTGGAATCATAGCTCGTACACCGAACTGGGAAACTTCGCTATCACCCATTTTCTTCTTAACTATAAAATACATAAAAAGATTCACAAGAGTGAGCTAACTAGCTCAGCAAGTAGTAATAGCAACAACTGGGTCTAAATAATGATAAATTAAAATGATTCAAGGAATTAAGTTTCTTGTTAAACAATTATTAGAATTGGATATTCATTTTAAATTTTAAAATCAAGGTTCGGCTGCTGATCAGTCGCGCACTAACCCCGAGCAAGGCACACGACTCTGCTCTATAAACTGGTTCCAAGGCACACACTGGACTAATTCGACCACGAATCTGGTCTGACCACGAATCTGGTCCATATAAAAAACTATCCAATTCTAAAACAGTTCAGTATGATAAACAATATAATTCAATAAAGCAAGATCATAATTAATAGTGATAAAATATTTGAATAAAAGCGTAATGTAATTCATAATTATCACAAGGGTATATTAAGGTATGTGTGAGGAATGGCTTCCAGCATGTAGATGAATCAGGTATTAGATGAACAATGAGTTCACAAGGTTTAGTCCTCTGATGTTATAAGGTATGATTGAGTATAAAAGTTTCTGCATGTTCAAGCAATTCCGTTCCAGTGTTTGGTGTATGGTGGATATGTATTTTTGGAGTACTATCGTATTAATGTGTAGTTCAATATCTAGTAAATCAACAATGGATGGTTTATAAAGAATAAGGCTTACGACTCAAGATCAAAATGATGTAAATAGGGTTCAAAGTTGAATTATTCAAAGTACTTACAATACAAAGTAGAACTATTTTGAATACTAACAATACGTTACAAGGGAGTTTAGAAATGTTTGCAATATATCTCGAGAAAGGTTTAGAAGTACTTGCCTTATCTCATATGATTCTATTCAACAACCAATTATCTATTTTTCCTATGCCTCGCTTGTATTCACTATTCATTTGCTTTATTTTCTACGCATCAATTTCATTTTCTGATCACCTGCTTCCCTTTTTCTACACCTCGCTTACTCTTCTAGGCATCATAAGTATATATCAATATTCATCTCACATTATTGTAATCATCACATAGACGTCATAAGGTTTCATCTACCCTTCGTTTCACCCAAATCCGATTTACGGATTAAAAGTTACGATTAAAATAGTCAGACAATGCACATAACATGTAAGAGATTCGATGAAAATACTTTTCCAAAGATGCTTTGATGTCAAAATGATTTTTCGGATATTTAATACGAATTTTCGAACATTTTTTGGAATTAAAATGGGACGTTGAATCATTTACATATAATTAATCTGGGTTGGAATATCCGAATCTAACTTTAAAATCATTATATAATAATTATCGAGCCTTGAAAACAATTTGAAATAATAATTTAAAGCTCGAAATAATTTTTCGGAATTTTTAAATCAAAAGAAATAATTAAACCAATAAAATAATCAAATAAAATTAATTAATATGTAATTAAATTAACTAATCAATTAATATTTACATTAATTGAATAATTAAATAAATAATTATTAACAAATATTAATTAATTACAAAATCCAGATTTATTTTTGGATTAAAAAAAATAATAATTAAAAATAATGAATTTTGGAATTAAAAATGAATTTTAGAAATTAAATTATAAATATGTAAATTTATTTTAAAAAGAAATATCTAGAAACAGGTTTCAGATTTTAAATTAGGGAAGAATTGGATAAAACCTCGGTTATAACCGGGTCACAATCCGGGTCACCAAGAACTCAGGCGGATCGGGAAGAACACCGCCAGAATTATGGGTTTTTCAGAATCTGGCCGTCGAGCCCCAACTCCGGCCGAGTTCCGGTGATTTACAGGCGAGATATACAACACGGTTTCAAGTGTTTTTCAGTCCAAATCCATTTATTAACATTCCAGCAATTCATATCAGACCAAAACAATCCTAATCGAAGCGTCAAGTTTCGTCTCCGGCGAAAATCAACAACTCCGGCCAAGAATTTGATTCTGCTCAA
Organism: Apium graveolens; assembly: GCF_009905375.1. Lineage (NCBI taxonomy): Eukaryota > Viridiplantae > Streptophyta > Magnoliopsida > Apiales > Apiaceae > Apium > Apium graveolens. Next base: position 128,521,421 of record NC_133656.1, read on the forward strand.
TACTTAACCAAAATTAATGAATTATATACCAAAATGAAGGTAATACACTGTACAATCGATTACTAGCAACCATATAAGCAAACAATCATCAATGAATCCAGAAAATCAAATTGAAATTTTACAAAAACACAAGAATTCATTTTTACTTAAAACAACATCAAAATCATACAAACTATATACCAAAATTATCCTTGTAATCTCAGGAATGATAAATAAGCATCAAAACATTCAAACAACGGTTATAAATCAAAAATCGAATTTAAGTTAAAATAAATAAAAAATTAAATTTATGATATTGAAAAATATTTAACCTTATTCAAAGATTTTTATATGGATACGATCGTCTCGTCGAGAGCTTCGTTTTGACTATTCATGCGCCTCCATCAGATTCCAATAACGTTTTCAAATTCTCATTTGATTGCGAAGAACACGAAGAACACGGTTCGTTTTCTCTGGATAATTATCTACTTTTACTGTATAATAATGTTTATCTGTACAAAATACAATACTGTATTGGCTATTTATATTTACGGAATATTGGTACCCCGTTGGATCATATCGGATTTAATATAACATTTATTTGAGAAAATAGATCCAACACGGTACCAGCTTTAGAATAATTATCCAAATCGGTACATACTGTAGCGCGGTCTTGGTCTCAGCGCTTTGGTTACACGTATTACGAGAAGCTAATTATAATAGTTTAATAAAAAGATCCTGTTTTTCGAAAATACGGGTTTTATTGATTTACCGAAACAAATTTTGTATCGAAAATATTGTGTCGGGACCCGCACGGGGAAAACCGTACGCCGGATCGTGAAAACCAAAACATGGAAAATGCTCGGAATATTGCAATTATGTTAGGAAGGAGTTTTCAGAAGAGTTTCGGGTTGTAAAAACATAAGAACGGGTGAAGTCAGTTGGTTCCCGATTGTACAAAATAGTTTTCAATTACTCGGAAAAATAATTTATTAAGTCCGTAGACCTTTTATAGTACACAGTTACAAGATAACTTCTAATTGATATGGAATATAATTATGTCTCCTAAAATATATCAATCAGATATCTTATATAATTCTTCTAGTCCTCTAACTCTTTCCTTGCATATCTTCTTCTGTATTAGTCTTGATCATCTACTGTTAATCAGCTTCCTTCCTTAACTGTAAGTCCTCTCGTACTTAAGTTCTGATATGACCTTAAGTCCTGATATGACACTAAGTCCTGACTTCCAGTAAGTACTGATATTTCCTGTTTGTTAAGATCTGAAAACTAAACATGAAACATATTAGACATGACATCTCAAATATATCCAACAATCTCCCCCAACATGTAAATTATGCAAGAATGTACAAGTTAATAGATTTCATGATGTCAAAAACACTAAAGTTCAAATGCAATAAGAGTTTAATAAGACTATCAATTACAACTTATAGAACATTCAGCTTTAGAAACATTACTGGATCAATCTGAATCCATAATGATTCTTAACAAAATCTTTCACCAGCTTATCTTCAGCTTTCCTCAGAACTTCAACTAACTGTGCTTTGACCTGCATCAGTTCTTCTTCTTTACTATCACCAATTTGATAAATGGCTGTTCTGAGAGCTTGAGTGGATGCTCTTTCAAGTCCATCACCAAGTCTGATAACTTTAGAATGTGAAGAGTTTTCATTATAACATAAACATTTTCCTTTCAGAATTACTTCCACCTTAGCAGAATTCTTCAGCATAGGAATTTCCCTTGCATCATCTGCAGTAATCATTGGACTGTAATGAGAAGTCTTTGTACCAGAGATTCTGAGTAGATCTTTTATAGCCTTCAAAATGTATTCTGACCATCTTCTTGTAACATCAAATTTTACTTCCAGAAGATAGTGAATATGTTGAAGCTCTCTGACAGACTTCTTTAGTACATCAGAATCAGCTAGTCTATAAGTCCTTCCATTATTCAAATCAACTTGAACATTGTCAGTAGTTGATGTCTTGATAGCTTGATCAGAATTTGTTGTTTCTTCTGTAGCTTGCTGTCCTTCATTCTGAACAACTAGAGCAATGCTAGTGGTTGTTTTAGATTCTTCAATTATCTTTCTTCTTTTCAGAATTTGAACAGCTTCATCTTCAACAAGATTATCATCGGTTCCTTGAACCATTTTGCATACTGGTTTCATCAGAACTTGAGAAATTTTCATCTCTAGTGACTTAATTATTTCAGCAATCCCTTTGTCTTTGGGATAACTCTCAGTTTGTGATCTAGTCTTGAATTTTGAACTTTCAGAATTTGACTTTTCCTTGATCACAATGCCTTTTTCCTTAGGCCTTGGAGGTTTCTTTGAATCAGAAGCTTTAGACTTAAGATTTGTCTTCTCAGTTGCAAATCTTGCTTCTTCCTCCTTGAGAGCTTCTAAATCCATTCCTAGATTGGGTTTCAAAAATAATCTTCTTGCTATCTCCTCATCAAGTGTCTGGATTTTAGGATCTTTATAATAAACAGTAGTCTACTTCCCTTTTAGCTTCAGAGTTTGCATAAACTTCTGAGAGTCTTTTGATCCTAACTGAATCAGAATATCAGAACTTGACATCAGACTTTGTTTATCGGCACTTGACTTCAGACTTTGAACATTAACAGCATCAGAACATAACTTGTTCTGAATAGAAGATTTTCTTTGATCTTTTCTTTGACCTTTGCTCTTTTCAGAGTTTCCCTGGTCATCACTTTTATCATCCTTCTTCTTCACTACTTGAGTAGGTGATCATTTGAACATAACTATCTTCTCCCCCTTTTTGGCATCATCAGGAAGTAAAAGAGAGAGAAGAAGTTCAACTGAAGATTAGATTTCATCCAATTGAGCTTTCTAAGATGCTTGATTAACTAGAACCTCAGCAATTTGGGCATGTTGCTCCTCTTGAACCTTCTCAATGGCTTCAATTTTCTCAAGAGTGGGTCTGACATACCTATTCTTGTCAAGCTTGACTTGTAGATCAAGCTTATCTGCTTGTACCCTGAGTGTATCAACTTTAGCATGAGTAATAGAATGTAGACCATGAAGACTTCTTGTACTTATAGTTCTAACCTTGAGTTGAGTCTTGAAATCATAATTTGATAATAACTCATCAGCTTTTGATACATGCTTTGTCAGAATTTTGTTGCATGGAATAAAATCTAATTTATTCCACTTCTTGGTCCACTCAACTCCCCTGTGAGTTTCTTCCCAAGGTACAGGTGCATCCTGTCTAACAAATTTCTTCACCAAAGCTTCCTTTCCCAGAATAGGAACTGGAGTGTCAACATAAATACTGTCTCCAGAACTTGAGGAAGTTTCATCTTTTTCTGACAGTACAAGAGTGTGTGATGCAACTGGAGATTCAAGAATAACGTCATCTAAATTCTGATGATCAGAATGTATCTCCAGAGCTGGTCTCTTTGATGTAGATGGTATCTGAGCATCTAAGATTGGAGATTTGACTGTAGATGGCTGAGCTTCAGTAGTTGGAGCTTCTAGATAAAGAACTTGAGGTATATTCAAATTGTGAATATCTATCTCAGAGTTGTCAGTTTGTTCTTTAGCATCATCTGTAGCTTTTATTGGAGAGTCAGGAGGGGTAACCACTATATCAGTAGCAGTGTCTGTGGCTTGAGCTGAAGAAATCAGAGCATCAATAATGATTGGTTCTTGTGAGATCAGAGATTCCTGATCCCCTTCTTCTGCTTCTGCATTATCTTCTGATGAAGATTTATCCAAATACCTACTATCCTTCATTTTCTTCAATCTCCTTGCCAAAGAAGGAGTTGCTGTTGCAGCATCAGAATTTACAAATTTTCTTTTCAAAGTATCAGAACTTTGAGCTGCTATTTCCTTCTGAGAAGTAACATTCTCAGCTTCATTTATCACAGGTTCTGATGCAGTAACCTGTGCTTCAATTTTTTCCTCAAATCAACAAAATTTATTATTGACCATAATTGTAATCAAAACATTCATCACATGATAAAGTTAAAAATAGATGAAGTAAAGATTAGCAAATTGCAATTAAAACATGCACAGTCACATAATTTGAGAAACAGAGACTAAATCTTACAATTAAAGGAAATTTCATTAATATATCAAATGAGTATATGTCATGAAATTTATCAACTACATGCAAAAATTACAAGATAGTCCTATAAGAAAACGCTTCAGAGAATATTAGAGAGAGAGAATAAGAGAGATGAAAAATAGAAAAGTAAATAAAAGATTAGAAAATCTTTTAACTCCTATATATACTCTCTCCACTCAATATTTATATTTTTGAAGCATGGGATACACTTTACACCTGGAAACATGTGAACAGTCAGGAAACGGTTAGAACAGTTAATGGGCACGTAAAATAAGCAATAATTACCGTGCACATGCAGTTTTTCAGGACCAACACGTTAACCACTAACCCATAATGATTATGACTATTTTTATTTTACCCAAATATATTCTGATTTAAATATGACTATTTCAGATTTTATCACAAATAAGTCAAGTAAAGAATAATGCCACATAAGCATCAAATATTCCATCATGATTTAATATCAGAACTTAACTTATAGCAGATTTTACCAGTCATCATAATTTGGCTTCTCTACTCAAAAAGTGAATGTTTGTTTCTGTAATTCTTCGTACAAAGACTGACTTGTTTTCTTTAGAGTTTAGTCATCAGAACTTGTCCTCAGAATTTATGCAAATGACACTTAACTGTTTGTCAAAAACAACTTAATCACCACAGTAATTTTCATCATTCATATGGAGTGAAAGTGTATGCATTTAGCAAAATATCAGATAAAGATTAAAGTCTGATAAATTTCAGTACATCTTAAAAATAAGGCATAACTCAGAAAAGTGCTTAAAATTTGTCATCAATAATGAAGTCTACTATAGAACAAATTTATGCATGAGTCCACCTCAACTATTTGTGCTCATTTTATGCATCTTTTGAAATTCCTTTTTACAGTGGCTTCTCATTGTAAGTGAGTCACGACTGTTTATCAGAATTTATGCTATTGTCAGGGTATTTCTCCAGTAATCAGAGAATGTGAAAAGTCACCAAGAAAATTTATTTGCTTTTCTAATGTATATTACTTAATACTAGCAATGCACTTGGGTCTTCCCTTCCACATATTTACTCTAGATCTCAAAGGAGTTCCTGACTTTTCTTTTCTTTTAATTTATTTTCTTTTGATAAGTGAGGCTTATCAGCATGTAGTTCATCCTTAAGATTTACTGACATCAGAATCTAACAGATAAGAAACAAGATTCTAGTTTGTGACTTAGTAATAAGATACACAAAGTAAACTTGACTAAGCTCAATATCAGAATTTGCTTGTGTTAATGAGTTTCCACATGAACAACTAATTCAAACATGGGATTTCTAGTATGTTAAAGACTACTAGGTCAGCATCTAGCACAGTTATCCTCATTGGATTGAATAGTCACGGAACATTCAAAACACTTATCAAAGTATAAAGATCCACATCAGATAACAATCAGCATTTAATAAATTTTCAAATTTTAAGCACAGATTACATAGAGATAATACAATCTGTAAATACTGATCATAAAGTCTTATGCATGAGAACACAAACTAAGCAGATTTAGAGAAAGAACCTGAAACCATTCCAAGTTCATTTACCAATCTTATAAAAGTAACTTCACATAGTGGTTTTGTGAAGATATCTGCTAGCTGTTGATCTGTTGGAACAAAATGCAATTCCTCTGTACCTTCATCCATATGTTCCCTTATGAAATGGTACCTAATATTGATGTGCTTTGTCATTGAGCGTTGAACTGGATTACCTGTCATAGCAATAGCACTTTGATTATCATAGTAAATAGTGATTTTAGAAAATTCTAACCCATAATCCAGTAACTGATTCTTCATCCAAAGAATCTGTGCACAACAGCTTCCTGCAGCAATATATTCAGCTTCTACAGTTGATGTGGAAATTTACTTCTGTTTCTTGCTAAACCAAGAAACCAATCTGCCTTCAAGAAATTGGCAGTTTCCACTAGTGCTTTTCCTCTCTATTTTGCATCCTGCAAAATCTGCATCTGAGTCACCAATTAGCTTAAAATCTGATTCTCTAGAATACCACAATCCCAGATCAGCTGTACCCTTATGGTACTTAAAAATTCTTTGCACAGCTATTAAGTGAGGGTCTCTTGGATCAGCCTGAAATTTTGCACAAAGACAGGTAGGATACATGATATTAGGTTTACTTGCAGTTAAATAGAGTAAAGAGCCAATCATACCTCTGTAGTTAGTAATATCTACTGATTTACCAGTATCCTTATCTACCTTGGTTGCAGTGGCCATGTGAGTGAATGCAGTTGAACAATCTTGCATTCCAAATTTTTTCAGTAAATTTCTGGTGTACTTGGATTGACAGATAAAAGTGCCTTCTTCATTTTGCTTGACTTGAAGGCCCATAAAATTGCTGAGTTCTCCCATCATACTCATTTGATATCTTGACTGTATTAGCTTTGCAAACTTCTCACAGAGTTTGGCATTTGTAGAACCAGATATGATATCATCAACATATATTTGTACCAAAAGTAAGTCCTTTCCATGGTTGAGGTAGAATAAAGTCTTGTCAATTGTGCCTCTGTGAAATCCACTTTCCAGAAGAAATTGAGTTAAAGTCTCATACCATGCTCTTGGAGCTTGCTTACGGCCATAAAGTTGTCAAGCCGGTAGACATGAATGGGAAAGTTAGGATCTACGAATCCTGGAGGTTGTTCAACATATACTTCTTCTTCCAATTCTCCATTAAGAAAAGCAGTTTTCACATCCATTTGAAATACTTTAAACTTTTTGTGAGCAGCATAAGCCAAAAAGATCCTTATGGCTTCTAATCTAGCAACTGGTGCAAATGTTTCATCATAATCAATACCCTCCTGTTGAGAGTAGCTTTTAGCAACCAACCTTGCTTTATTCCTTGTAATTATGCCATCACTGTCAGTTTTGTTTCTGAACACCCATTTTGTGCTAACAACTGATCTGTTCTTTGGTCTTGGCACTAGGGTCCAGACTTTATTTCTTTCAAATTCATTTAACTCTTCCTGCATTGCTTGCACCCAATCAACATCTTGAAGAGCTTCATCCACTTTCTTTTGTTTAGTCTGAGATAGAAAAGAGTGATAGTGACATTCATTTGATGTTGCAGTTCTAGTTTTGATACCTGCTTCAGGATCTCCATTAATTAAGTCAGGTGTATGTGATTTGGTCCACTTCCTTGCAGATTGAAGTTGACTTCTAGAACTGGATCCTCCCCCATGATCCATGCTACCCCCATCAGTATTTTCTGATGCTCCCCCTGTAGTTATGCTCTCTGAGACTTCAGAATTTGACTTGGATCCTTTAGGATTTGAAGTATCAGAGCTTCCAGAATTATCAGAATTTGACTCATCAGAACTAGATGAACCAGAACTAGAAGAGCTAGTGACAGGTTCTGCTGCTTTCTAAGAGTCTTGAGATGTGGTAGGATTTCCAGCATGCTCCCCCTAGACAGGTGCATTTTCCTTTGGAGTTGTTACCACATATTCAATGACATCAGTACTTACATGATCAGAGTTTAAGTCATCAGAATTTACAAAATCAGAATTTAAGTCTTCATTCTCAAACCTGAGCTGATTGTGATCATTGAAATCTTCAAGTCCAGTAATCTTCTTATCATCAAAAGATACACTGATAGATTCCATGACAACCCTTGTTCTTAAATTGTAGACTCTGAAGGCTTTTGTGGAAAGTTGGTATCCAACAAAAATTCCTTCATCAGCTTTTAGATCAAATTTTGACAGCTGCTCAGGATGAATATTAAGAACAAAACACTTGCAACCAAATACATGAAAGTATTTCAGATTTGGCTTCTTTTTCTTCACCATCTCATATGGTGTTTTTCCATGCTTGTTTATGAGTGTTGCATTCTGTGTAAAACAAGTAGTCTGCACAGCTTCAACCCAAAAATAGGTTGGTAACTTTGCTTCATCAAGCATAGTTCGTGCAACTTCAATTAGAGTCCTGTTCTTTCTTTCTACAACTCCATTTTGCTGCGGAGTTCCAGGTGCAGAAAATTCTTGTTTGATTCCATTCTCTTTGCAGAACTCTTCCATATTTGAATTCTTGAGCTCAGTGCCATTATAACTCCTTATTATTTTAACAGAATCTTTGACCATCTTATCCAGCTGTCTGACATGATCAGTTAGAGTAAATGCAGTTTCATTCTTCTTGTGCAAGAAGTACACCCAAGTGTACCTTGTGAACTCATCCACTATAACCATATCATATTTCTTCTTTGCAATATACATGACACTGAATGGACCAAATAGATCAACATGCAGTAAGTGATAAGGTTCAAGAGGACGTCATCACCTCAATATATTTTTCAGACACAGTTTACTTTTATAGTGGATATCCTACTCTATATATAATGTCATTTCACAATACATAAATTCGTAATTTAAAAAATATTACTTAATGTATGAATTAAGGCATGTGCATTATATAAAAGTGTCAATCACTATATCCAGATTAAGAACCTAAGAAATAATAATATCATAGAATCTTAGTTCATCTTTATTGTCAGAATAAAAGAAAGAATTATTCTACTATTTTGATCCCGTTCAATATACACAAAGTATACAAGCATTATTCAGTAGTAAAGATATACTATTTCTAAATAATACTTTAGCCCTTCCAGTGGTTTGTCTAACACCACTTAGATTGTGACATTTATAATATTATATAAGGAGCTTGACAATCTATTCTTCTGCTATCTCATTTAATAATAGATTGTCTACAATATATAATATATAGATAATGTGAAAACATGCATTCAAGATTCTCAAATGATTATTATAATAGTATATACTTCAAACGAATAGTTTAGTATAAACCCTAACAATATCCCACTTGTATTCAAGAATCTTTGAGTATATCAGTGTTTATTACAATCAATCCACTACCAACTATATAACTATGTGACCAAGTGTATGACTCCTTTCGCTTCCACGTGCTCCAGAAAAGCCTTAGTTGGTACGCTCTTCATGAAAGGATCTGCCCAGTTATCCTTTGACGCTAAATCAGCCACAATAATATCTCCTCACTTAACGAATTTCTGTATGAGGTGATACTTACGCTCTAAGTGGTTTGCTGCCTTATAGGCCCGTGGCTCCTTGGTATTCGCCAAAGATCAGTATTATCATAATAAATCGTGATTTTCCGTGGCAAATTAGGAACTAATCCAAATCCAACAGGAAGTTTCGGAACCATATAGCCTCTTTGGATGCCTCAGAAGCTGCCACATACTCGGCTTCCATGGTTGAGTCTACATCTAACGACTCGTATATTTTTGTATTATTTAAATGTGTAATTATTGCATAATTAATTAAATTAAAAAGTTGTATATTGATTTTGACAGTTGTGCTTTAATTATTACTATTTATATATGATTGTTGGGTTGTGTGGATTATACGTATGATTGGTCGTCGAACCATATTATTTTTGTTTCTCTTTTAATAGTGGTTTTATGGGAAATTTATTTTCAAAAAATATTTGGATTGGCTCTAAAATTGTGATTATGATTTCATAATTTCAATAATTATTTTTAGGATTTTATAAAATTTAGAAATCAATATTTCATTAATTATTTCTCTTTAAATGATTTTCTGATTGCATTTAATTGAAAAATTAGTATTTAATTCCAGAATTTCTCAAAACTTACAAAACTCCTATTTTATTAAGTTCATAATATTCTAAGAATTTTAAAATTATTTTGGAGATTTTTAGGATTAAATTCACCGGCATACTATTTCGTTTAATTGTTAAATGCAGGTCTAAGTTGTGTTTTAAAATTTATTTAAAAATTAGTAAATTAATGTTTTTATTAACTTCGGGATATTTATGACATTTTAGGATTATTTTCGTAATTATTTGAAACTGTTTCATGTGCACCTTGGTCCGTTAATTTCGAATTCCGGGGCAAATCGGGCCTTTAAACCTTCGTAATTATCCTAACTATACGTGTCATTTTTTAAAAATTTCAAGGACACGTGTTATCCTTCTTTTGCAATTTGCAACACCGTCAACCTAAAAATAAAAAGAAAGAAAAAAAATCATACCCCTACCCCCTGTTTCTTCCCCGGCTTGGTTCTATCATCTCTCAATTATCTCTCTCTCGTTATCTCTTGTTCTCATCTCTTCTTTTCTCTTTTCTCCATCTCCCAGTCTCCTTCTCTCCTCCCTCCCCCGTTTCCTCCTCTCAGTTGTTTCTGTTCGCCGCCGTTTCATTTTTCCGGCCGTTCCCGGTGACCTACCGCTTGAATCCTTAGCTTGGCTGGTTCCATTTGTGTTGATAATCTGTGTGTATGCATATACTTATGTATTTGTGTGTACCTGTGTGTAATTGTGTGTGTGTGTAAGTGTGTGTAAGTGTGTGTGTGTGAGTGTGTGTGTGTGTGTGTTTGGCGCGGTGGCGCATGTGGTGTGTGGAATGTGTTGGTGTTGCGCGTTATGTGGCTGCTGTTTTCTTTTGGTTCTTGTTCTGTTAGTTTTGCAGATTGATAATTTGGAAATTCTGTATTAACTTTATTACAAGTTCTGCAGGAAATTAATTTTGACTAATATTCGTGATTTGAATATTTCGTTGTAGGAAATCATTTGTAATCGGTGAAATTTTTGTGTTGGAACCCGAATAATCGGGTTCCCCGAAAATTTTGCCGCCATCCGCGATGAATATTTACGAGCGGACGGTGGACCGTGATTATTAATATCTGAGTCCTAAATAATTTAAATAAATAAAATGATCTTATAAATTACTTTCGAAACGTAAATAATGTTTGTGTGACGAGTCGTATTGAATTGCGAATTTTATTTGTTGGGAATTGACGTCGATTGATGTTTCGACGGGTAGGTCTATAAATAGAGGAGTCGCTGTCCAAATTTTATGAAAATTATTTTTAAATACAAATCGAACCCTGATTGTTAGGTGTATTATCAATACGTGTATAATGTTATATGAATATGTATGAGTCGGGAATCGTTATCGTTGGGAAATTGTCTAGCGATGATATGTCAAGCATAACTGGTCGTCTAATTAATGTTGTTTTGATTCTGTAGGTTCAAGTCGAAGGACCCAGTAGTTAAAATTAGTTTAGAGTCAAGCCAGTGTTAGTGTAAAGCTTCGCAAGGCAAGTACCCCTGAATAAATCTTTTACAGTTCAGTATATATGAATAATTGTTGATTTAATTTATGTACTGGAACAGAACATTTTAAGTTACGTATCCCCCATTTTTAAATATGTTTTATTAACTTAAATTTTGGAGAAAAAGTGACTTCTGAAAATGCCTATGTCTAGATTGTGATTAAAACTGGAAATATTTTGGAAAGTGTGCTGTGTTATAACTGTTTAAAAGAGATATGTATAATTGATTTTGGAAAATGGATAAAACGGATCAGATATTGGACGGTTGCGTAAGAGGCCCGTAACAGCCCAGCGGGTTTTTGTAAGTGGCTAAGTCGGTTGCGCGCCCTATTTAAATCGCTTAGTCCAGCGTGACAGAGACCTAGCTAGTCTCTGAGTTCCGGAACAGGTTTTTGGTGGGATAAATTGATCAGATGTCCCTAGAATTCGTCCAATTATATATTTGATTTTGCTATAATGGTTCCCATAACGGAACAGATGATTTTGGTACTTCCTGTAATGGAACAATGGATTTATAAATTAAAATAGCATGCTAAAATTGGATTCTGGTATTCACACAGCACAACTGATGATACGTTTTATAGAGCATGCTAGTTGTTGATATCCAGTTTATACTTGTTTTACTTCTTTTCGTAAAACGAGTTATGATATCTGTTCATATACTGTTTTTATATACACTACTTTACTTGTTATTCATATAGTGGTACTGTTGAGAAATTGATTGCTCACCCTTGCAGCTTGTTTTGTATTTATATATTGCAGATGCCTAGAAGACCAGTCAGACCATGGGAGAATAGGGTGTCAGCCCCCTTCGGTCTCGGCTCCTCTGAGGTATTTTGTATCAAACCCTGAGGTCTGATGAGTTGCTGTAATAAGTTAGAGTGTCGGATGGTGGAATAAGTTAGTTGTAGTGTTGTAACCTAAATAATACTTGAACCTGTATCAGATCTTGGTTTAGGGTCATGTTTATATAATAATGTTTAATTAGTAGTTTATATTCGTGGTTTATTATATTTTAGTGACGTCAGCCCCTGACCCCGGGGTTGAGGTCGTCACACTGCAATGCATTTCTGATTCACACTCCCTCCATATTACGGCTCCACCTCCCAAAGTAAAAACAAATCCGAAGGTGGACTTTCTCTTATCCTTATCTGTCTGGAAATATGAATCAGTATATCCCAAAGGAAACAAATCTGAGGACTTGTAAACTAACATATACTCCTTAGTTCTACGCAAGTACTTGAGTATTATTTTTATTGCACTGTAATTTTCCCGTCTTGGGTTTGACTGGTATCGGTTAACCATGCCCACGGAAAAACAAATATCAGGTCTCGTACGTAACATAACATACATTAGGCTTTCATATGCCGAAGCTTAAGGAATTGCCTTCATGTTCTCTATCTCCTTAGGTGTCGAAGGTCACTGACTTTTTGATAGAGAAAATCCATGTCTGAGAGGAAAATTACCCTTCTTGGAGTCCTGCATATTAAAACGAGCTAATACGTCATCTGTGTAGGGCTCCTGAGACAAAGCCAACATCTTTTTCTTGCGATCCCTTATAACTTTGAACCCAAGGATGTATGCTGCTTCACCTAAGTCCTTCATTTCAAATTGTTTGAACAACCAAGAGTTTATTAAAGAAAACATCTTAACATTATTTCCAATGAGTAAAATGTCATCAACATATTGCACTAGAAAAACCACTGCATTTCCCTCACATCTCTTATACACGCATGCATCGTTTGGACTTTGATCAAAACCATACGACTGGGCTGCCTGATCAAAACATATGTTCCAATACCTAGAAGCTTGTTTAAGTCCATAAATAGACCTCTTAAGCTTACATACAAGATGCTCTTGTCCTTCCTTAATGAATCCCTCTGGTTGCTGCATATAGATGGTCTCTTCAAGACTTCCATTAAGGAAAGTTGTCTTAACATCCATTTCCTAAATTTCTTAACCGAGATGAGATGCTATAGATATAAGAGTACGGATTGACTTAAGCAGGATCACTGGCGAAAAGGTTTCCTCATAATCGATACCTTCATAATCGATACCTTCTTTCTGAGTATATCCTTTCGCAACAAGTCTTGCTTTCCAGGCTTTCACCTTTTTATATGATCCCCTCTTTTTCTTGTAGATCCACTTACATCCAATAGGTTTTATACCTTTGGGTGGTTCCACGAGCTCCCAGACCTGATTATAATACATCGAACTATTTGGTTCAGTTATTATTTGAGGTTCTATTTCCTCACATTTGTTTGAGTCAACTTCAGTTATATGTATTTGACTTTTTGTAGCTCCATTATTTATTTCTGTTATGACTTCTTTGGCAAATATTCCATTAAATATTATTGTTTTTATTCTTAATTTATCTGATTCATAACACGGTAATTTTATTAAATCTAATTTTCAACTGGTCATACTCATTGATCTAACTAATTTTATAGGGTTTTGTTCTCTTCTAAAACTTAATCTAGATCCTTCCAATATTGGTTTAATTCTTTGTGTTGGAATTATTTGTCTATTACAAAAGTCTATTGTAAATTCTTCTGGGATTGTTATTTGAGATTCTTCTTTATGTTCAATTTTTTCTAATATATCATTATATAATTTTGGTACTATTATTCCTAATTCCGTTTGTTTCTTTACATGATGGTTTCCAGTCATAGCATATTCTATTTTAGTTTCTATACTAATTACTTTACTTCCCTTTTGCATTTTTATTCCATCTAATTTATAATATAATGTTAAAGATCTTTCTTTATTTTCATCTCTTAATGATATGCTAAAATCAGGCTGTATTATAAATTTTAATTTCTGATATATTAAGTTTCCTTTTACTACTGCTATTAATGAATCTTGTATATTTCCTATTATTCTATCGTCTAGTACATATATCTGTATAGGAGTATCAATATTTTTTTGCAAATATGCCTTTATTGTAAATTATATTACTCCAAAATAAATATTTTTTAGTTATTATATAAAAATAGAAGACGTGTTGTTCAATTCCCTATTTTACAGTTGCAGTGCAGGTTAACTAGGATTAATTATATAAAAATTATCTTGTAATGTACCAGAACATATAATTCGTTTATTCATCATAATAGAAACATTACGATCCAAACAAACATTATAACCATCCATAATAAGCTTAGAAACTGAAATCAGATTTATTCTAAAAGAGGTACATAAAGACAATTGTTCAAAACCACAATCCTATCAGAACCAAAAGATAAATGAATAACTTCTATCACAACTACTTCTACTTTCGTAGCATCTCCCATGAACACATATATCTCACCATCTCTAAGCATTCTAGATAGCTGGAATCCCTATATAGAATTACAAATATGATCAGTGGCTCCTGTATCTACACACCAAGTGCTCGTAGATATAGCTGCTACATATGTTTTCGTAACTAGAAAAAGAGACATACCGGTATTGTTTATCTTCCTAGGAAGAGGACAATCCTATTTCCAGTGATCTGACTGCTTACACCTGAAGCACTTTCCCTTAGGCTTTTTCACACAACCTTGACCTCCCACTGCCTTCATAGCTTTCTGTGTCTGTGCCTTTTTCTTCTTCTTAATATCTTTCGGCTTAGAGGAAGAACCTTTCTCAGCCACATTCACTTGAACACTTTGCCAAAATAATCCTTCAGCTGCCTGAAGTTCTTTCAGGAGTTCCGCGAGAATATACAACCTCTTGTTCATGTTGTAATTCAAGCAAAACTGCTCAAAACTACAAACTCATAAGGATAATGTCAATTTGGGTTTCCCCGTCAAGTTCAGCCCCAAGGATCTCTATCTCATTCAGATGCGACATCACCTTGAGGATATGATCCCTTATAGGCTTTCTTTCAGCCATATGAGTGTTCATTAAATCCTTCATGGCTACTTGCCTAGCAGCCCTATTCTGATCTCCAAAAAGTTCCTTGAGATTAATGAGCATATCTAGAACAATGGCCATAGACGGATGCTGATGCTGCAAAACACCCGACATTTCTGCCAGAATGTAACATCGTGACATCTCATCAGCCTTAATACCCCGCTTATGTTACTCTTTCTTATCTTCAGGAGCATTAGCAGCAGCCTTAAGTGCAAAACTTGTACTTCTCAACAGTCAACACAATATCCAAATTTTTTTTCCATTCAATATAGTTAGGTCTGGTAAGTTTGTTATCCTTAAGTATGGTGAACAGTAGATTAAAGCCCATTGTATCCTGAGAATCATGCATAAAAGCATCACATAACATATAGAGGGTACATTAAATATTAAGACCTATTGGTTCCTCTAAGAATTATTAAAATTAACGCACTAACATTTAAACACCATAAGTTTCTGGTACGCCATGATGTGTGACATGTATACCACCTAAATTTGTTTAAATGTTACTTTGGTCCTATTACTAAACAATACGCCACATTAGGGGGCCCATATTATTTTTCATAGCTAAGGTATACCATCATCAAATCTTAAATTAAACATAACTATATCAGATGCCATCAAATAATATCTTATAATTATCCGAAATCTATGAAACTTGGTTTACCACGATGGGTGACATGTATACTTACCAATATTCATTATTAATTTAAGAAGTTTATTTTAGAAATTTCTTTAACACTCTAGACACCATAAATTATATGCCACGATGGGTGACGTATATATAATTTATATTTGTCTTCATGTTAAATTATATACAAAAAATAATGGAGACCATAGGATTTAATTTCATATTAATTCCCTCTCCCACTTAGTATTTAATTTGAGGATTTTAATCTAGATGCATCGTCCTATCTTATTTCTTCAAATTCCACATGTATTATGTTAACAACAAAGAACACATAATATAGCAACACACTCTCATGATTAAAGCTTTAATACATCCCTATATCCATGTCATTCTAGCATACTAAGGGTTAGTATCAGCATAAATTATGTAAAACATAATAAAGCACATTCACTATTATGGCCCCATATAAGCTGATCACCAGATATTTTTGATCATCAACGGATGACTTGATCAACAAATATCTTTGATCATCAACGAATGACTTGATCAACGGATATCTTTGATCATCAATAGATGACTTGATCAACGGATAACTTGATCATCAACGGATGACTTGATCAACTGATATCTTGATTATCAACGGATGACTTGATCAACGGATAACTTGATCAACAGATATCTTAAATTCATCCTTCGAAATTTCTCGAAAACTTCGAGAGCCCGGTTGAAATCCTAAAAATCCTCAGAACGACTTGAAAAATGGGGAAATAAATCTTTAGGTATATTGCAGCATGTCCGTCTCATTCTGCCATTTCCGAAAAGGTATTGCAAGCCCAAATCGGACATCGTATGCGAAATCTGCAGCCACAACAGCGAAGCTCCAAGAAAACAGAATGCAGCATCAGAAATGCTCTGTTTCTTGCAGTTTAATCACTCAAACAATTACATACAACTTAATACAACTGAAGAAGGCTATTCTATTACATCATAAAAACCAGAATATGACCCTCATGATTTACAACAAAACCACGATAAACCACATGATATCTTCATCATAACAAAATAACCATGATTAAACCACGTGGGATCCAAACACATAATTAAAACATGGCCATAATAGTGAATATCAACCTGCATCATAGAATCAATACAAGCAAACCACTATATATATGCATATATAATTATGACATGGACTTTATATCATAAACGCAGAACCTAGAACCAGGCTCTGATGCTAATTGTTGGAACATTATGATCCCGGCCTTGCGTTTTATTATATAAATTTAATGAGTGTGAACAGAACATTAACCTTAATCGCTACGATGCAAGTGATTAAAATCCACGTCTTCTACTATATTCCCTGATTCTCCTTGGACAAATTGTGGGCTTCGATCTCCCAAGGTGTACCTCTCCATAAAGCTCTGAAATTCCAAAACTCTAGCTGGATCCTTGAGAAAAACAGCTTCCTCTCTCAAACCCTAGGATCTTATTTTGTTTTTGTGTTCTCGTGTTCTCATGTTCTCGTTACTTTCTAGATTGAAGAGAATTAGAATATTTATAAGCTACAGTAGGGATCATGGACAATTAGGCCGGGCCTCCCAATGACAGTCTGGGCCATGCCCAATGTCATTAAATATTAATTCAATCCACTAAAGAATTAATATTTGCACTACGTTTCCTAATTCCGTAAATTAATTATTTAATTCGGCTCCCATATTATCTGCTTATTAAATTCCCCATGTTTAAGATATCGCATGTCCATTAATTAAATTAATTTCTGACAATTAATTTAATCAATATCTTTTATCCTTGATCATCCACTCAACCTTATAATTGTGCAAGAACAAATCTGCCTGCAGGACTAAAGCACAATTATCTTCATGAGTTTCAAGAGGACATCATCACCCAAATATATTTTTTGGACACAGTTTCCTTTTATAGTCAATATCCTACTCTATATATAATATCATTTCCCAATACATAAATTCGTAATTTAAAATAAAAAATACTTAATGTTTGAATCAAGGCATGTGCATTATATACAAGTGTCAATCACTATATCCAGATTAAGAACCTAAGAAATAATAATATCATAGAATCTTAGTTCATCTTTATTATCAGAATAAAAGAAAGAATTATTCTACTATTTTGATCATGTTCAATATACACAAAGTATACAAGCATTATTCAATAGTAAAGATATATTATTTCTAAATAATACTTCAGCCTTCCAGTGGTTCGTCTAACACCACTTAGAATGTGAACCTTTATTATATTATATAAGGAGCTTGTCAATCTAATCTTCTGCTATCGCATTTGATAAGATTATCTACAATATATAATATACGAACAATGTGTAAACATGCATTCAAGATTCTCAAATGAAGTGAGACTATTTTGATTTATTGAAGTGATGTAGAGTTGTAGATCGTGAAATTTGTGATCGATTGAGACCAATTTCATCGAATTTGGTTTACGTTTGATGTTCGCCGGAAAATCTCCGCCTTAAACGATGGTTTCGATTTTCCGGTCACAGGGACAATTGTTTGAGGTTTTGATAGGCTGGGTTAGTATAATAACGAAGTAAGGAGTGTTTGACAACTAGTTTTTTCAAGTTTTGGGTTGTGGTGGCCGGAAAACGCCGCTACTGTCGCCAGCGTTCTTCGACTTTGGTCGGAGAAGACGATACAAATATCGTATGTACTTGTGGATATGGGGATTGAGTTTCTGGGTGGAATGGGAGTAAAAACCCTATGAAATCAGGAGGGAATAACCCTCTGAGCAGCCAGAATTTAGGTCACCGGAAACTGGGGACTTCGCTTGAGTTCAAACTAGCCGACGACCCGTTTCTGTTCTTGCTAACCCGAATCCAAACCCAGGTTGTACCCATTTTTGATTCATTTTTCCCCAAAATCATTTTATAAAAGCTGTTTTTGGAAATTTATTTTACTTTTATTTTATTTTTATTTTTATTAATTATAAAAATCAGTTTTATTTATTTTATAAATTGATTTATTAATTATTTAATTAATTCATTTATATTATAAATAATTCTGAAAAATCTTCTAAAATTCGAAATTAATTATTTCTTTAATCATTTCTTATTTATAATTATTAAAATGAATAATTATTTTCAATAATTCATAATAAATTCATTTTAATTCCAAAAATTATGGAAAAATTATTTTAATTTTGATTTTTCCTAAATAATTATTTAAAAAAAAAAATTGAGGTTCAATAATTTTAAATATTTAATTATATGGAATAACAAATTGATTTATTTTTATTTATTGAACAATAATTGAACCGTGTCGACTCGGAAAAATGATCTATTTTCATTAAAAATAGTTTTAAATCCTAATTTCTTTTAGAAGCGTGTCAACTTTCGATATTAATTTACTTATATAACCTATTACTTATAAAGACAAGTCGAGTACATTTCAAAATTTAGGAAACGAGCCAGATATTGTTCGATAATTCGAATATTGATCCGATTTCGATTCTAAAAATTATTTTAAACCATATTGACAATGTAACTTATGTGCTATATGAATCATGTGGTTAATCGAGTCCTAATTATTATTAATTATTATACGATTCAATTATAAGCATATGGGTAGACGATAGGGGTTACGTAAAGTCAGGTTGAGATGCTATTAGGATACGAGTTGACGAAATAAGTATCTTTTTTTGATAGAGACGAAGCCAACAAGGTGGAACGGGCTAGTGTTAGAGAACGGTAATATATTTGTGGTAGATCGCGTAAAAGGCAAGTTTTCCCCTATTCTAGATTCAAAATAGTGAATTGCTTTCAGATTCTTTTCGTAGTTACACACTGATAATTCCTATTCACATGTATCGATACACAATTATTGATCTTTAGTTCATATTTCACTTCGATTCCTGATTTCTCCTAATTTATTGAATCACCTATTCATATTCTAATTGGTTATGGTGTGAGTTTGAATAAAACAAATTTAGTTTAAAACATGTTTAGGCAATGGTTTGTAATAAAGAGAGTTCTATGAGATTTTAAATTTGGTTTGTAATAAAATTAGAGTGTTGTTCTTGTTTTCATACCTCAATCTGAAAATATCCTCGATATATAAGTAGGGGTTAGATATATGTTTGTATAATTATCATACAGGTTTGTATTAGTTCGATGATTAGAAAGTAACCCCCAAATTTAGACCCCTTATTTGGAAGGCGTTATAGTTGGTATCAAAGCTGTAAGTTTTGGTCCCTGAAACAAGAACATTAGGATTAAGATAAGATAGGAAGATCACATAAGATAAGATTAGGAATGTTAGGATTTAGATAATTTTAGATTAGGAATTTATAAGTTCTAGGAATGCAGTGTGACCCTTTTTCTTGCTTTATTATATTATCAGATGGCATCATCAGCAACTTCTGAGAGGACTGTTACCGGACCGTTTGCGCCAGTGAAACCACCAATATCAGTTAAGGTTCCAGTACTAATACCTCAACCAGAGCTACCACAGGAGCAAGCATTAACATCCCAAGAGTAGTTTGCAGATCCTGACATGTTTGATCCTATGGAGATTTTTGAGCCGTTGATACAACCTTCACTTCATGTAGAGTATCCGTTTATACTTGAGGTTGAGGAAGAGTTTTCACCGGCTGCAGTTTTACCTCCTTTGCTTGTGTATGCTCTAGTCTAGAGGTATTTTAGATGGCTCTATTCAAGAGGATGAGAGAGCATGATATGGGATTACAGTTAGTATTGCCTCAGCAGGGTGTCGCTAGGATACCCAGGATTCAGTCACAGGAGTCAGTGGACAGGTCAGAGAGCCGAACATGGTATCGTATCATGAGTATAGTACTATGAGAGAGGATGTGCACTATTGGAGGTCCTAGTATAGGGAGATTATGGGATTGTTTGATCAGAGGGATCGAGGACCGTTAGCCGCACTCCAGCCAGATTATCTGATGGCACAGAGGTTAAAACAGACAATTTACAGTACTTCGCTTAAGTGAGATGCATTGGTGCATGATGGGACTCATACCTATGTAGAGTTTCATCGAGCTACTCATCTTGCTTAGTCAGTTATTGAGATTATTCGACATGAGCTAAGCCGTATTCCACCAGTATTTTGATAAATGATAGTTGGACCATGGATGTTGTAGTATATGTGATATATATGGATAGAGGCATGTATTTAGTTTTGATATGTATCTGCAGCGGTTATGAGGACTCTATGTTAGACTTTTGTATCAAACATTAACACCTGACGCTAGTGCCTATTATATAAAATAAACTATTTTTAAATCTTTCTCTTTCATTTATTTAAATTTTCAGTCTTTACATCATTTACATTTATTTTACTGCTTTATAGCCTTTATATACCTTTAAATTATGTTTTATTTTTTTAAAAGATAAATGAAATGTTTAAAATAATGTTTTTCAGTTTATTTATTTGACAGTTTAAACTGTTTCAAGTGAATTGTTTAAAATTTTTGTTTTTAATATAATTTTAATTGTTTCATTAATCACTTTTAACGGTTTAAATTTTATGTTTTAATACAAGTCAATTTGTTTCTTTATCCACTATCAACTGTTTAATAAAATTATTAAAAAGAACTGTTTATTTTATTATCAGAAAAATGGCACAAAAAAGAACGACCAGAACTGAAACCTCAAATAACAACTCTGAAGGACATACTAATGATACCATGAACCAAATGTTACATCTGATGCAACAACATATGGTAATGATGAAATAACAAATACAACAACAACAAAAATAACAACAACAGATTCAACAAAAAATGTTATAAAAACCACCCCGTCCTGAACCACAGATCCCACCAGTGGTACATATTGTTACTTTCAAACAGTTTCAGTTAGATAGGCCTCTAGAGTTTGAAGGTACAGCAGTACCTACTAAGGCTAGGGCCTGGTTGGAGGAAATGGAGAAGGCGTTTGCATTAGTAAAAGTTGAGTATGACCAAAAGACTGATTTTGCTAGATATTTCCTGAAGGGAGAAGCTAATTACTGGTGGGAATCTAAGAAAGCTTTAGAAGGTGAAGATATTGTGACTTGGGATAGATTTACTAAATTGTTTCTGGAGAAATTTTTTCCTCGTTTGATAAAGAACCAGATGGAAATCAAGTTCTTGGAATTGAAACAAGGGAACACATCGATGACTGAAATGAAACCAAGTTTACAGAGTTAGCTAGGTTTGTTCCGGAACAGGTTGATATTAATGAGAAACGGGCTAAGAGATTCTAACAGGAATTGCAACCATGGATTCGTAGCAGAGTGACGGTTTTTGAATTGATGACCTATACAGTCGTGGTTCAGAAAGCCAAGATCATTGAAGGGGAAAGTGAGATGTCCCAAAAGGAAAAAGGATAAGTGAATTTTCAGAATCGTTCCAACAGGAAGCCGAGATTTCTGGCTCGGACGAATATGAAATTTAAAATTACAGTACAAGACATTCAGAGAATAAGCAATCATTTCCAAGATCCGAATCAAGGAATGGTCAGACCACCATTGCCATACTGCAAGACATGCTGTCATAAATATACGGGCATCTGTAACAAGGAAAATGTGACATGGTTCAAGTATAAATAGAAAGGGCACTACTTCAATGAATGTCCAGCAGGGAGAATATAAGTTACTTGTTTCTAGTGCGGGAAAAAAGGACATGTTGCCAGGGATTGTAGAGGATCGGCAATGGGAGCTACCATTCCGAAGATATTAGCATTACCTCCACAACCACAACAGAGTCAGCCTAGAGCAAGGACTTTAAATATGACTATGAAGGAGGTTGTGGAGAGTCCAAGTGTGATTGTAGGTACGCTTTCTCTAAATTCGGTTAATACAAAAGTATTGATTGATTCTGGAGCTACAAGATTTTTTATTTCTGAAGAATTCATTGATAAGATATGTTTTGAAATTTAACGGTTGGGCGAAACATTAATTATAAAATTAGCGAATTACGACCAAGTTCCTGTAAACCGAGTATGTCCCGAGTACGATATTGAGATAGCAAGACATCACTTCTCAGTCGACTTGATACCTTTCAAGTTAGGGGGGTTTGGTGTTATTCTAGGGATGGATTAGTTAGCCAATAGTAATGCCCAGATCGATTGTGCGAATACGAAAGTGAAATTGCGAACTGCAAAGAATGCAACGGTAATATTTAGGGGTGAGAAACAACAGAAGAAGTTCTTGACAATAATGCAGACTAAACAGTTATTACGGCAAGGATGTAAAGTTTATCTAACTTATTTGTTAGATACTGAAAACAAAAGTCCGCGGATAGAAGATATTCCCGTTGTGTGTGAATTTTCCAATATTTTTCTAGATGAACTCTCAGGATTACCGCCGGATCGAAAAGTTCAGTTTACTATTGATTTAGCACCAGGTACAGAACAAATCTCAAAAACTCTGTATTGAATGGAACCAGTTGAAATGAAAAAATTGGCAACACAATTGCAAGATCTTTTGGATAAGGGAATTATAATACCCAGTGTATCCCCATGGGGTGCACCAATATTGTTTGTTAATAAGAAAGACGACAGTATGTGACTATGTATCGATTATCGTGAATTAAATAAATTAACTATCAAGAACAAATATCCTCTACCACAGATCAATGATTTATTTGATCAGCTAAAAGGAGTTGCATGGTTTTTTACGATAGATTTGAGATCAGGATACCATCAACTGAAGATCAAGGCTGAAGATATTCCCAAGACTGCTTTTCGTACCAGATATGGATATTATGAATTCCTCGTAATGACATTTGCCTTGACTAACGCACCAAGTGCATTTATGGGTTTGATGAACAGGTCAAGAAGTATTTGGATAGAATTGTAATTTCCTTTATCGATAACATCTTGATTTACTCGAAGACTAAAGAAGAACATATCGAGCATTTGAGGATCGTTTTGGAAATCTTAAGAAAAGAACAACTTTACGCGAAGTTCTTGAAATGTGAATTCTCGTTAAAGGAAGTACAATTACTGGGCCATATTATTAACATTGAAGGAATTAAGGTTAATCTAGTAAAGATTGAAGCCGTATTGAATTGAGAGAGACCAAAGACACCGGTAGAAGTCAGAAGTTTCTGAGGATTGGCAGGTTATTATAGAAGATTTGTTAAGGATTTTACGAAGATAGCTACGCCACTAACCAAGTGGACTCGAAAGATGAAAAGTTCGTATGGAATGAATAATGTGAAGAGAGTTTTCAGGAATTGAAGAATCGGTTACTGACCGCACCAGTACTTGTGCTACTAGATGAGCAAGGAGATTTTGTTATTTACAGAGATGCGTCTTACCGAGGATTTGGATGTGTGTTGATGCAGCACGGTAACATAATTGCATATGCTTCTAGACAACTGAAACCACATGAACAGAAATGTCCTACGCATGATCTGGAACTAGCAGCAATCGTGTTCGCACTAAAACTTTGGAGACAGTATCTATATGGTGAAAAGTGTGAAATTTACACGGATCATAAAAGTCTAAAGTATATCTTTACGAAGAAGGAACTCAACATGAGACAACGAAGATGGCTAGAATTGATTAAAGATTATGATATTACAATAAGCTATCATCCAGGAAAAGCAAACGTCATAGCAGATGCGCTAAGTCGGAAAGAGAGATGAAATATGTTGACTTTTTTAGAAGAGTTAAATAAAATATTTGATGTAACGCCCCCAAATCCGGGGTCAGGAATCTGGGTCGTCACGCCATCCTTCACTCATGTGTAACCTGGTATTGATTCAATAATCTAACAGACCCCAATCTCATACTCAAACACATAAGTCATAGTCTTAGAAACGACTTAAAAAATGTAATCTTCTTTTATTACACTCAAATGTACTTTACAAGATCTCAAACAATTATTTATAACCTCTACATGAAGTTACAATAATTACGACTGATATCTTATATCTATCTGATACTCTAGCACACCTGAGACAAAGCTGTCAGGGATCCTCCCCATGACTGCAAGCGACTAAGTCCCACACCGGCATACTGGTTATCTGTTGTGTTGTGTCATTTAAAAGAAAGCAAGAGTGAGCTATAATGCTCAGCATAATAATGTACAGTATGAAATGACTGTATGATAAACTCAAGTAAAAACGTCATATATTATAAATACATTTTCTTCAAAAATAGTTTTCCTCAGTGATACACACCTTCTTATGAAAACAATGCTTTAGTGGATTTTATTAACCTGCGAATACCTTAATAGTAAACCCAACACCTAGGCTTGGGTTATGGTATTGCATAACAATTCCAATTGGAAGAATTAGGACACTCGTTGGAGCCACCGTATACGATGATCAGTCGTTATACGATAATAGTAACCTTTTTTACTAGTAGAAGGATGACGCCTTCATATCCCGATTATCACCCTTGCCGCATTTGGGCTACGTGTCCCATTTTCGGGTATACACATACTTCACAAGTTCTTGAGTACACAGAGTACCTTCTCCTGCGGTACCTTTGGTAGTCCATCTAGCACACATAGTACCAGAGTCTTCCCCTTCCTTGTCCTTTAAAAGAATTCTATCAATCTCGAGAACTCGAACCACATCGAAGTTCCCCAAGCGGTTTGCTTGTTGATAGAAATAGCTTATCTCTCTAAGATATAAGTGTATATATCACTACTAGAAATAGTAGATACAACATCGGTGTTTAGACATCGGCATGTAATGCACCCGATATTAAAAGTCTGTTTAACATCGGTTTAAAAATAAGCGATATTGATTATAAATGCTGACATCGGTTTCACATAGTATCTGTTGTCTATATTCAAAAATTAAAAGGGCCAAATATATATTTTTTAATTTTGACATCGACTGATTTTGTTAACTGTTGTCTATGACCATGTTAAAAAAAAAAATTCACTTATCTTTTTCCCCCCGCTTTCAGTACTTTCCCCCCTTTAATTTTGACAAATATTCACTTTATTCTTATTCCCCCTTTTCCAAAATATACCTCATCGGCTTCCCTCGTCTCTCCCGAGACCCTCGTCTCTCTCACTGTCTTTTTCTTGTCTCTCTCACCTCTCATCTCTCTCTCATCTCTCCCCTCTTTTTCTCTTACCTTGAAACTCCCACTCATCTATCATCTCTTTTCTCTTTTTTCCGAAACCCTAATTTCAGCCCCAATTTAAATTTAAGCTTTGGAGTTTCAAATTGAGCTTCAAACTAGTAAGATTATACACTAGTAGAAGCTTTGGAGCATCCAGAGGTTCACAGATTTGATGCTTTGGAACTTTCAGGTTTTGGAGCATCTGGAGGTTCACAGTTTGGTGGTTTGGAACTTTGAGGTATATTCTTCTATCTCCCTCTTTTGTACATATATATAAGAAACATGTTTTTTGGGTTTTATGTTCGGTTTTTTTGGGGGGGTTTTGGGAGTTTTCGGTCGGATTATATACTTGGACAAGACGGTTTTGGTACTATTTACAAGGGAAATATTGATGAAAAACTTAGATTTGGTTTGAAATATTTTCCAGTTGCGTTTAAGATTCACATAAGGAAGGGCTCCAGGGTCATTGTGAGTGGCTAGTGAGTCTTCAAATTCATATTACTTGTTGTTAGTCTAATTATTATGTAATGTGATGTAATTGACTTTTGGTTTGTTTTATATACTGTGAATTTTCTTGGTGAGCTAAGGCATCCGAATCTGGTCATGTAGTTTGGTTATTGCTGCGAGGATGATCATAGGTTACTAGTTTTTTACAGGTGTTGTTCATCCTGTGTATGATATCATATATTGGAGCTTAATTAGTAACTGTGGAGTCCACTTATCAATATTGTGAAATCCCATTACTTAACTTTTGGTCCCTGGCACGTTATCAGGTTAAGGTGAATTTGTTGCCCGTATGCTTGTTGGAATGTATAGGAGATTCTATGCAATTCGTTTTGTTTTTGGTAGTGCATGATTCAAGAACATATCCTAAACTTATATTCATTAAAACAAGTGAACATCAATCGAAATGGAAAAGACGGAAAGCTGATTCAGTTTGTTTTCTATTATTTTCGATATGAATATAAGAAATTTATATGTTCTGTATTTTCTATTTAAATACCAGGCATATAGGTTCAGAGACTGTTGAAGGAATGAGAGGACTGAAGGTGATTCTTGGACCCAAATCATACAAGCCTGGTTCAATAGTTGAAACAAAGGAAGAAGGATCCAAACTTGATCTTAAAGGTTAATGTTGTCAGTGCTAGTAAGAACAGGTTGGCTAGGTATCTTGCTCAAGATGGTTATACTAATAGGACAAGATTGGTCATGTATAGGAGAATGTTAGGAAGGGTGAGAGACATTTGGATGCTTGACATGAGATTGGACGCTTGTACTGGAGATTTTGGAGCTTTGACAAAACGATTACAAAGAACTAATGATGGAGGAGGATGAAGAAGATGTCGCACCATATTTCTCTAGGTTTACATCATAGAAATAAATACAGTACCACTGTTTTATGAACTTCTATATACCACAATACCACATTTTAAATGGTTGACCTAAATAGACAAATCAAATACACTTGTAAAACTTAATGATACTCTTAAATCACTTAAAAACAACTTAAATGCACAATTCTCAAATTATCAAACATATTACAACCGTGTCCGAAATAAAACAGAGGTAAGATATGTCTTCTGACTGGGGTGAAGTCGTAACTGTACGGGTATTGGTTTTTATAAACGCCAACTTATCAATTGTCATTTACACGAGCACTTATCCATCAATTTTATTAAGAAGGTAAGAAGTTTTCTGAAATAAAACAGAGGTAAGAAGTTTTCCGAAATTGTTGGAAGTCCTTACTATATGGCCCCAGAAGTTCTGCAAAGAAACTATGGTCTGGAGGTTGATCTATGGAGTGCAGGAGTGATACTTTATATTCTTCTATGTCGGGTTTCTCCCTTCTGGGCAGTTAGATTTTTTATTGATCATACTTGTGTTCTTTTAGTAACATGCATTCTGTTTCTCTTTTTCTGTTGGATAATATTTGTTATGTAAAATAATTTATGAAGTGGTTTATGCATGTTGATTTATTTTTCCTTATTATTGCAGAAATTGATTTTAAGAGGCAACCCTGGCCTCAGATTTCTGACAATGCTAAAAGTCTCATTCGGAAGATGCTAGAACCAGACCCAAGAGAGCGTTTGACAACTAAATAGGTACTTGGTAGTTCTTTAGCAAGAGTCACTGAGACAGCTACAATGATATAGTTATTTTTAAGCTTTTGTGGGGACTTGTGGCCTCCTGATGCTTCTTTGTATGTAAATCGCCTACTCATATTATCTATTTTGAAAGTGAGAGTAAGAGTGTGAGACCTTGTAGTATTTCCAATTTCTTGTCCAGATAGCTAGCTAAAACTAATAATGTACTAGAAACTGAACCTACTAAACCTGTAGCATTAGCACTCTTTTCGCTAACAGGATCATCCCTTTAAGCTGATAACACCATGGCCTGTAAAATAATATGTAACTCTCCACTACCCAGTGGGAATTAGGTTGATTAGTGTCCTGCTAGATGGAAAAAATGTGATGCCTGTACACCGGGCTCTGAGTCTGTTAGTCTTCATGCCAACAAAATGGATTTCTTAAAGTAAATTAAATGAATCTCTGTTACGTCATTACAACCACTAAATTTTCTAAAGGTCTTTGTTTTTTCACTTATTGGTAGAACATCCGTGGATACAAAATGCAAAGAAGGCCTCAATGTTCCATTGGGAGATATAGTGAGAACACGGCTCAAGCAGCTCTCTCTGATGAACAGATTTAAGAAGAAAGCTTTGCAGGTATTTATTTTGATAAACGCCAACTTATCAATTATCATTTACACGAGCACCTATCCATCAATAAAATAGAGGTAAGACAGGTCTTCTGACTGGGGTAAGATAGGTCTTCTAGTATTTGTTTTTTGATGGAGCAGCTTCTTTTACTTTATCTTACATGTGTTTGTTTTGTCTGGATTATCTCTTACTATTATAAGATTTCAAAGTAGAATAAGCTCAAGCTACAAATGAAGCTCTCAAAGTTCTGTTGAAGAATATAATAGAAGAAAAATAGATAATGATCCAAGTAAGAACTCCATTCATAAATATCATCTAATGTGGTTTTGGTAAATATTGTCTGATTAGATACTTCATATAATTTTTTTTGATCTTGTGTGGAGTATGAACCCTACTGCATAATGATAATTATGTCATATAATCTGCGTGCACAGAGAATGTGATTGCATTGGTCCGTTAGTGGATAGTGGTGGTCTTGATTTCTCTATGTTTTCATGCTCTTGTACTATCATACATTTTATCACTACGTAAACAATTAAAAAGACTATTGCTCATTATTCTCTGGACTTGTTACTCCAGAGTAAACCTCCTCTACCATCACTAAGCTCTGTAATTTCTCCAGGCTTATAGATCTGTTAATACTTTTTCTAATTCTGGCTTTTACAGAAATATTTGCAGTCTATCACCATCAGAGAAGAGGAGTTGAGGGTAAAAAGAAGAGATGTCGAGTTATGAATGTCACATCGTATACTCCCAGAGAGTCTAAGGGAGAGGATTAAATGTTACGAACATTACCAATAGAAAGAAACCAGAGGAGTTGATGAGGAATTTCTCATCCGTGACCTTCCTAAGGATGTCTGAAGGGACATAAACCGCCATCTTTGTTTGGATTTACTGACTAGAGTAAGTGGCTAAGTGCAATGCAATAAGTTAGCACATTGATGTACATTTTAGCTCTCATTTATGTTTTCATTTGATACATTTGTGTTGCGTATCTTATGTCTCCTGCTAGTACTATATTTACGTTTCTATTGGCACGGTCTCTTTGGATGCAAAACATTTTCTAGCCTAGACAAAGGCGGCGCTATTCAGTACTTACCGCGTAGCCTGATTTTTAGATAACTGCATTTTATGTGAATACTATACTACACTGCAGAATTGGATTACATAATGTTGAAATATAAAAAAATATAGATCTAAACTAGATAATGAAATTATATGAAGTTGCCAAATATTTTACAGTGCTTGTATTTTGGCTCCCCTGACCCTCAATCCTGGCTTGTAGGCGCCAATGTGTGCAAGCATGGATGAACAATTGTTGGATGCTATGTGTGATCGACTTAAGCCAGTTCTTTACACAGAGAAGAGTTGTATAGTCCGTGAAGGTGATCCAACTGATGAAATGCTTTTTGTAATGCGTGGAAAGATTTTGACGATGACCACCAATGTATAAACTCTTGACAAGTCCTTAGTTAAAAGATTCTGGATAACTAAGTTATTTTATTGTTATTGGTTGGGATGTTTATTTTAGACTCTGAATGTATGTCTGAATTGATTGTTGGAATATTGTATGTTAAGAAATTTGGTATCAATGTAGCTTTATATTTCTGTTGGATGTTTTTGGTTGGATGTTTCATTATTTGGTATTTTTTTGGTTGTGTAAATGCAATTGGTTCATGTGGCTGTAAAACAGGACCAGGATGGCATGTAATTTATACCACATTAACATCACAATGGTAAATGTAAACCGATGTAAAAAATGTACAAAAGACATCATGTAAAATAATATTAAATGAAAAAGAACTAAAAAAACCGATATGAAATAGCCATTTGACATCGGTTCTGAGAAATTGGCCGATGTTAAACAAAAAGATTTAACATCGGTTTCATGAAGAACACCCATGTCTTATCCATCATTTCACATCGGGGGGCTAATTTAACCGATGTATGATCAAATATTTCACATCGGTCAACTAATCTAACCGATGTCTGATCAAACATTTCACATCGGTCAACTAATCTAACCGATATATAGCACTGTAATAGACATCGACTGTTAACCGATGTCAAAGACTAATGATATTTAACATCACACGCGAAGAAATCGGTTCAGATTTTTTTTAATATCGGTTCTGAACCGATGTCTGATCCCATATTTCTAGTAGTGTATGTATATACGTACTTCCTAGAATTTTGGAGGAAGTACTAAGGATGTGAGTTGACCGCTGTCAACAAATAATTAATAGGGGAAAAGTTTCTCCTTGAAACTATATTCAAGATATTAAATAAATCGGGACAATATTCTCCGACGATCTGAAATTACCAGAATGATTTTCCGAAATCAGAAAGTATGTTTTAAATCAGGATTTATGATTTTAAATCAAAATAAACTCTTTAATAAATAAAAAATAATTAAATGAGAATTGATAAATAATTAACCTTGAATAAATTTACTCTTGTAAAAGAATATTTAAAATAATATTCCTCAACTAGTCTGTGTCTCCATAATTAATAATCTATAGTGATTAATCGGGTTTGAAGTAAATAATCGTTGGAGTATACTACTCCCATAATAAATGATTAGTAGATAAATAATTCTTGTCCGAACGATAAAGTATAGTTGAGGGAATATGGTCTTTGGAAATCGTTTTAATAAAAGTTCGAGGTATTTTAATGTTTCGTAAGTGGACGTTGAGTCCCTTTAAAATGTATTATAATGGACTTATAATCGTCCTATAATATCACCGGGATGATTTCCGGGTTTATATTTTATAAAACAAAACTGACTGACTCTCGGTCTTATAACTTATACATCACGCTCTATTATAGCGTTAATATTCTAATTAAAACACCTCAGGAATACTTCCGGGTTTTCATCAATCATTACTGACCGATCCGCGGTCTAAAATATATACATGCCACGCTACTCGCTAGCGTTACGTTCTCAATTATAAACTTCTCTGGGATACCTCCGGGTTTTTATAAGCATACACCGACCGACTCTCGGTCTAAATATAACATTTCGAACTCGGTATGAACATATACTAGAAAATATCAAAAATTGAGTAATGTAATACGTCTCAAACTTCGTAAAACAGTTTAAAGCAATCTCATGCATATATCGCAGTTTTGTAAAATATTCACAACACAACAGTTCTTAAAAGGTAGGGTTTGAAAACTTGCCTGGGTATCTCGAGGTAGAGGATGCTCTAGGTTCCCCTCGGAAATCTATAATCATAAACATAATTCGTTTTGTTAGGTCACGTCCTAATTTACGGCGACTCGCACTTCATGCGTTACTTATTATGCACCCTCTCAACTTATACTACCCTTATTATTCCTTTAAGTTCTTATTCACATTATGGTCGCTTCATTTTTCTAAGTATCTTAGGTTCATTCTCTTTATCGCCGTCGGCTTCGCTTATGGATTCTTACGGTTTCTACTCGCGCGCTCTCGGCTCCGATATTTTTATAAAACTGAAAAATCATTGTTTTCACTCGAAATTTTTATGGCAGTTAGGAAACTCAAAATACTACTCTTTATCAAAATTTCATGATTTATGAACATTATTAAGTCGATCCTTTATATTTTCAAAGTTCGTGATTTGTAGCAGTTTTTGTTGCGTAAATCACTCTTACTAAAACGACCATAAATTTTGTTCAGTAAATCGGAATCAAGCGATTCAAGCGCCTAAACGATCCTTATAACATTTCCTATCATAATAAAGGGCTATGTTTCAAGAAAATACAGTTTAGAACTTCGGGATTTTCTGCAGAAACCTAAGGTTACGATTCGTTGGTTATAACGGAGTTACGTTTACGATCGGGGTTTCGTTTACGCCCTAACTCTTAACACAACCACCAACAATCATCATTTCATCATCAACACACAAACTCCTCTCAAGAATATCATGTTCTTGAGGCAACAACAATCAACCTTAAATCTAATCAACTTAAACTTCAAGATCTCAACAATACCACTTCTTAAACTAAATTTTCTACCACATACTAAATGGATCTTAAAAATGAATCTTTTAATTCCTAATTTTACCACTAATAATTCCTTTTCATTAATATGATAATTCTTTTCATTGGGTTTCCAAGTTCCAGCTGCATATCCACATATTAAAGGGTTTTCTTTATCAATATCATCTTTTTCAAAAGCTACTATTACTGCTCCCCATCCTATATCACTAGCATCTGTAAATAATTCTAATTGATCACTATCTTTGGTTAATCGTAGTTTAGGTAAATTTTCTACCTTTGTTTTTAGTATTCTTATTGCATTTGTATGATCTTCTTTCCGTTCAAAAGATTTATTTTTCTTTATTAAGTCTTGTAGTGGTTTCCTTAATTTTGGTAAATCTTTTATATAATCGGAAGCGTAATTTACTATTCCTAAGAATTGTTGTACTTATTTTTTATTTTCTAAAGTTTCTTTAAAATTCTTTATTTTTGTTGAAATATGTTCTTGTAGTTGAATTCCTTTAGAATCTAAATCTATAATATATCCTAAATATTCTATTTTATGTTTAAATATTTCTGATTTCTTTTCCGATAATAGGATTCCATGTTTTCTAATAGTCTGAATAAATATATCTAGATGTTTCAAATGATCTGTTAAATTATCACTAAATATTAATATATCATCAATATATACTAGAATAAAAAAATTCATTTCTCTAAATATTTTATCCATTCAAAAATATTTGTGGGGCTGTTCTTAATCCAAATGGTAGTACTATCCATTTATAATGTCCTTGTGGAACATTAAACGCTCTTAAACATCTAGATTCTTTAGTTAATTTTATTTGCCAATACCCGCTTTTACAATCAAATTTACTAAACCATTTTTTATTACTTGTTTGGTATATTAAATTTCTTTTATATGGTAGGAAATATCCATCAAATATAGTCTTTTTATTTAGTTCTCGATAATCTATTACCATTCTAGCTTTTCCTCTTTTTACTTCATTATGATTTCTTACTAAAAATGCTGGGCTAGTATGCAGACTTTTACTTTCTTGTATTAGTCCTAAGTTTAATAATTCTTTTATTTGAACTCCTAACTCCTTTTTTCTTTTTCCCATAACTTCATTTGATGTTCTCCACATTTTTTTTCTAAGGCTTTTAAATATTTTTGTTTTAATAATTCTAAATTAGTTTTTCTTTGTGCTTTAATATTACTTGTTTCTATTGATTTTTACAGGTACGATTCTTTTTAATACTATCCATTTTTCGCAAGGTGTTAACAAACTTATCCTGTCTTGTTTTATTATTTGAGTTTTAAAAGAATCTAAAAAGTTATTTCCTAGTAACATCTGTTGTTTCATATTATTTTCCTCGTATATTATAGGTAACCTAAACCTTGTTTTTCCTAATATAAATCTTACCTTTTCTGCAATTATATCTATTTCTTTTTTATGGTTATTGAATGGTGTTACAATTATTCTATTTTTAGTAGTTTCCATTTGTGTTAGTAAATACTTCTTCTTTAGCTAAACAGATATCTGCTCCACTATCTATAAATATCTTTTGTTTTATATATTTAGTAGGTTTATATTCTACCTGTGCTTCAATATATATTGCTACCATAATTTATTTCTTCTAGTTCTGTCTCACTTATATAAAATACCTCTTCATCATACCATTTATTATTATCTTCTCTTATATATTCTAATTTCATTATTAATTCCGTAGTATCTATGTATTTTACTCCTTTTTGTTGTAATTTAGGACACTTATTTGCATAATGTCCTTTTTCATTACAATTCCAACATTTACAATCTGCTATTTTCGTTTTATTTCTTTTTCTGAACTTTCTTATATCTAAATCTCTTTCTATTTTCAGGAGTATTTCTATATTTTTTAAATTTTCTTCTTTTAAATTTTTGATTAAATGGTCTATAAGGTCTATAAATTTTATTTTGTTTTTTATAATATTCATTTTGATTATTATAATCTTTTTTTCTATATTTCCTATATTTCTTTCTAGTTTTATAATTTTTATTATCACATCCAAATATTAATTTTTTCTGTGTGAAATTACATATTTCTTTTAATCCTTGTTTTTTATCCTTTTTAATTCTCTGTTGAATTCTATATTCTTCACATTTTCGTGTTAAATATGCTCTTAATAGTCTAATTCTTTCTCCTAATATAATTTTCTTAGGTTTTAGGTTGTTATATTCTTTAGTTATTTGGGTATTATAAGGTGAAGGTAAATGATCATAATATAGTTGTTGACATACTAAGCTTTCATTAGGTAAAAACTTAGATTCATAAAAGAATTTAGTAAAACTTATAGTATATTCTGTAATTTACTAATCCTACAACATTGCATATTATTTAGATACATTGTTATTTCTAATTTTCTTTCTACTGTTATATTTTATTGAGCTACAAACCATCTTTCTCCTAGAAATTCTCTTTTTAATAATATATCAAATGCGTTTAACGTATCTTTCCAGCTTCTAGCATACGTTCTTACTTTTCCTTTTAATTCATAAATTATATTTTCTAACCAAAATGGTGCTTTTCCTACAATTGTTTTTGATATTAGTTCAAAAACATAATCCGGATCTTCTATATTTTTTGAATTCATTAAGGCTATATACATTCCTAAATTTCAATCTTTTATTCTTCTACTTATTTCTTGATGGTCGTAGACATTATCTAAATCTAGAAAATATCCATTTATATTTATTCCTTGGTTTATTGATCGTATGAAATCTTGTTGTCCTATACGTATATTTCGTGGCATTTTAATAGTATTCTTAGTTACTATATGATCTTCTATTTCTTCTTCTCGGTATGCATCTTCATCCATTATATTATCTGATTCGGTTTCATAATTTGTTTGTTTAGGCGAAGTTTCTCTTTCTTCTATATCACTTTCATTGCTTTTTTCTTCATTTGTTATAATTGCATTTACTGTTTTTCCAAGGGCTTCTAATATTTCTTTATTTTCTTTTATTATCATTTCCTTTTCCTCCTTATCTGATTCTTCTAAGTAATTCAATCCTTCTTCTCCTAGATTACTATCTGATTCACTTGTATTACTGCTCTCATCTTGTTCTTTGTTCGTTTCTGGATTACTATCGTCAGACTTAATAATTTTTTTTCCTTTTAATTCTATTTTTAATTGATTAATCTCATTTTTTAAATTATCTATTTCTTTTAATACATTTATTACTTCTAACTTTGTTTCTTTTAATTCTTTCTTTTGGGTTTTATAATTTTTTTATAAAATTTATATTTATTTAACCATTCTATATTGGTTTTAGTTTTTAATTTAGCATTTTCTTTTCTTAATTCTTCTAATTCATTTTTTCTTATTTCTTGTTTTATACGTTCATATTTTTGTCTTTCTTTTTCCATTAACTATTTTCCATGTTTTTTAAGAAATGTTATAGCACTATGTTCTGTTATAGACATTTTTCTAGAATTTTCGTGATTTATGAAGTTCTGCTAAACAATTTATTGTTCTTTTAACCCCTATAGTCATTTTAGGTTTCGATTTGCTTATATCCATTAATATAGGTTCTTTAGTTCTTCCTATTACTCTTATAGGTACTATTTCTGGTTCTTGTGTTTTGTCTTTAATTATTTTCTTTTCTTTATTTTGTTCTAAACTATTTTGTATAATGGTTAACGTATCTAATATTTGTTTAAAGATTGGGATTTCTGACATATTCTATAACGCTGTTATTTCTTCCTTAATTATTTTTCTATTAATTGCTTAATTTTCTTCCATCTTTTTTAATATAGCGTTTAAACTTTCTTTTATAAATATTTCGTACCAAATATCTTTTATTTGGTTTTCAGTACTATTCATATTTATAAACTCGTTTTCTCCATTCTCCTTCAATTATCCATGTTTTTCTTTTCTTACTTTTAATTTTCTCTAATTCTTTTACTTCTTCCTCTAGTTTTTCTTTTTCTTTTAAGTATTGTAGTTCTTTTTCTTAAGACATAATTAATGTTTCTTTTATTATCTTATTAATAATTTCGGTTTCATCTTTCTTCTCGTTTATCTCCTTTTCACGGTTCATATTATGTCTATAAATCTTAATTTATTCTGATCATTTATTTCTATTCCTTCATTCATTATATTATATTTTATTTCATTTAAGAAATCCATTCCTAATAATAGTTGATAACTAACGTCATTTTTTATCACTCCTAGACTTATATTATATTCTAAGTCTAAAATTTTTAATCTTAATTTTATACCTTTTGTTATTATTGTTTCTCTCGAACTATTTGGTTCAGTTATTATTTGAGGTTCTATTTCCTCACATTTGTTTGAGTCAACTTCAGTTATATGTATTTGACTTTTTGTTGCTCCAATATTTATTTCTGTTATGACTACAAATATTCCATTAAATATTATTGTTTTTATTCATAATTTATCTGATTCTTAACACTGTAATTTTATTAAATCTAATTTTCTACGGGTCATACTCATTGATCTAACTAATTTTATAGGGTTTTGTTCTCTTCTAAAACTTAATCTAGATCCTTCCAATATTGGTTTAATTCTTTGTGTTGGAATTATTTGTCTATTACTAAAGTCTATTGTAAATTTTTCTGGGATTGTTATTTGAGATTCTTCTTTATGTTCAATTTTTTCTAATATATCATTATATAATTTTGTTACTATTATTCTTAATTCCGTTTGTTTCTTTACATGATGGTTTCTAGTCATAGCATATTCTATTTTAGTTTCTATACTAATTACTTTACTTCCTTTTTGCATTTTTACTCCATCTAATTTATAATATAATGTTAAAGATCTTTCTTTATTTTCATCTCTTAATGATATGCTAAAATCAGGCTGTATTATCAATTTTAATTTCTGATATATTAAGTTTCCTTTTAGTACTACTATTAATGAATCTTGTATATTTCCTATTATTCTATTGTCTAGTACATATATGTGTATAGGAGTATCAATATTTTTCTGAAAATATGCTTTTATTGTAAATTATATTACTCCAAAATAAATATTTTTTAGTTTATTTGCTTCTTTTTGTTTTAATTCAGATAGTTCTCTTTTTATCAAACCATTTGTTATTAAATTTATTTTTGCTTTTCCATTTATCGTATCTATGTCTATTACATTTTCATGTTTTTGAGCTATATATCTAACTTCTTTATTTCTTTCAAAATATGATATTTTGAATATCTTTTTTATTGTTAGTTCTTCTGTTTCACTTTGGATTTGATTATATATATCCGGTTTAAAACTTAGAGTTTGTTATGTTCCTTCTTCGTATTCATCCATTTGATAATATACATCTTGTTTTTCACTTGATTTTTCTAATGACATTTTTTCAAACTGTATTATTATCGAGTTATATTATCCAGTTATATTACTTGATAAAATTATTCTTTTAAGTCCTTGTATTCTTAGTTTATTATTTCTAAATGTTATTATCATATTTCCAAGTTGTTGATAACATCTTATTATTTCATCCCTATTTTCTCTTGTCCTTCAATTTCATTTTTTCTTTCTTGCAATTTATCTAGTTCTATTTCTAGTTTTTCTTGATTTTTTATTAATTCTTTTATTTTTCTATTATTTCTAGTTATTGCATTTGCATCTATCCAATTCATTTTTTAATTTTTTGCCTTAAATCATTTATTAATTTATATTGTTCAGTTAATACTTCTTTTAAATTTTATTTGAATTTCTAAATTAGTTTCTTTAATAAATTTTTCTCGTTTTATTAAAAGATTTTCTTCTTCCAGTCTTCTAATTTTTTCATCTCTCTCTTCCAACATTGTTCGTAACCTAGCTATAATATCTAATTTTTCATTTATTATTTGCATACTTATTTTACAACTTTCAATATGTTGATTTATATCTTTATTAAAAGTAAAGTTTTTATCTGCTATTAGTTTAATACTTTCTAACTTATAATCTTCCATAAATCGAATATTAATTTATTTTATTTATATAAATATATTAATTGTCTATATAGATTTTTTTTACACATTTGTTTTGTTTCTTTATTCTCTACTATAAAATATATTAATAGATTTGCTGGAGGTCTCATTTAATTTTTATATTTTAATATTTCATTTTTTACTATTCATATTCATAATTAGTATTCAATTTTTACTATTCATCGGTTACTATTTATTCAGTACTATTCATTCCGAAATTTTTGCTACAGTGATTTACTGTTCATCTTCTCGGCCTATTTTCTAGCTCTGATACCAGATTATGGGGGATCGTTTTCTATATCTGATAACCCTAAAGAGGGAAGGCACACATATATAAATCATGAAATATTTTCTTTAATCTTTCAAAATAGAAAATAATTTTATTTTATTTACAAAAATAATGTAGTCCACTTTTATTATATGTTTGAACTGAACAAATATTTTGAATAATCAAAAAACATTATATAATTTATGAAAAAACAAATCTAAATTAAAAAAAAAAGATAGCTAAACAGGCAAAATTAAATGGGCCAAATTTTTTTGATCTCGCCTAGTCCAAACAATATTGCCACCTTGTCCAAAATTTCATTTTGGCTGCAAGTCCGCCAAAAACATTCATTTCACACCCACTTCCCCCACATTACTCATTTTAAAGCTGAAGAAAACTAAGTTAAAATTAGGGAGAAGCATTCGACTAGTGAGGGAGCGGGGATTTATGGCTTGTTCAATTAAATGGGAGATTGGGGATTTAGGGCTTGGATTCAATTAAGTGGGATATTGGGGATTTAGGGCTTGGATTCAATTTAGTGAGGGATTTAGGGCTTGGATTCATTTAAGCTTGGATTTAAGGATTTTGTGGGAGGTATTATCCTCACTCAATTTTGTGGGAGGTATTATCTCTCTCTCCCTCTCTCTCTCCCTCTCTACCTGTGCTTGTGTGTTTGATACTCTGTTTATGTAATGTTTGATATTGTAACTCACTGTGCATGAAATACAATTACATTAAGGATAATTAACTTTTTTGTCATGTTTAATCTACTACTATCCTTGTGTGTTTTGATCTAAGTATGATGAAACACTTGATTATTAGCTGATAAACTGATTACCATCTCGTTTCCCCTACTTGTCACAAGGTCACATAATTTAATCCTTGCAAGGTGGTAAAAATCTATTCGCTGCCCTTTCTCGTACAAGGTCATTGGTTTAAATCTTCGCCTTCAACAATCCTGTCTGCCTTGCACAACTAAAAAGTTAAACCTATTTATATATTTTTTCACCATGGTATTTTTTTCTTGCAAAGTAAAAGATGTTCTGTTTTTATTTCTAAGTTAATGGAGTTGAATCATTGGTGACTGACTGACTGGAGGGATGGGGGGACTTCTTGGTGGATCTACATTTACTCAACTGATTGGGCATGTTTATATGGTCCCCTTCCCCAGTATGACAAAAAGTTGATATTTCTTATGACATATTTACTTAAATGCCATCTCTGCTTTCACATCATCCAGTTGATCATCATGTGCTGCTTGTGATAGATCCCAATCTTTCCAGTTACCCGTGCCAGTTCTTGAAGTTGACATTGCTTTTTGGATTATGCAAGTGCTTTATTTTTTCCTGTAACTATAATCTAGTGGTGATTACACTAAAGATTAAGATTGTTAACTAATTCAG
The DNA here is from genome assembly GCF_009905375.1 of Apium graveolens. Classification (NCBI taxonomy): domain Eukaryota; kingdom Viridiplantae; phylum Streptophyta; class Magnoliopsida; order Apiales; family Apiaceae; genus Apium; species Apium graveolens. The sequence goes on from NC_133656.1 coordinate 128,561,589, forward strand.
AAGGACAATGTAAACAAATGGCAACAAGATGTGCCCGAGGTTGTGTCATTTGAACATTTTCCGACAACACGTTCACCAGATGCCACGAATGATGAAAGTATTGTGGACTCGTCCTCCCCTGTAACTGAAGATCAGCATGCTATTGCTGTTGCTGTTGCAACTGCAGCAGCAGCTGAGGCTGCCATTGTAGCTGCTCAAGCAGCTGCTAAAGTTGTACGCTTGGCTGGTTATGGACGTCACTCCAAGGAAGAAAGAGCTGCCATCTTAATACAATCATGTTATCGAGGATATCTGATAACTATCTCTCTTTCTTCTGCTTTGGTTACATGACTGCTTATCGTGCATACTTGGGCTTTCACTAAATCATTTTAATTTCCAGATTACAGATCTAAGTATTTAACAAGGTAACACTCCATTTTAGTGCTTTAAGATTTTACTTTTTATTGGATGTTTAGGCCAGACGAGCTTTGCGTGCTTTGAAAGGATTAGTGAGGCTGCAAGCATTAGTGAGGGGCCATATGTTGCTAATTGTTGTATCTCTCAACTGCGTTACTTGGACATAATTGATGTGAAAAAGAGTGTAAATTACATTGTAAGTTGCAAGATATCCTTGTCCAGGATAGTTTTACTTGTTAGTAATTATATATGACTCTTAAAAAACTTATTTATCTATTGTATCAATAAATATAGAAATTGTGACCCTGTCCATCAGTAGATCTCTGGGATCTTCTTTGAATTTATATTTCTCGTGTATCTGGTCCATCATTTATGTTATATACTTGTTAACAAAATTAGAACTTAAACTCTAAGATATGGGCAACATTATATTGCTGAATTTGTTGCTGGCTATAAGAATTTTCAAAATGGGAAATATTTATGTAGTTGATAAGCCTAATCAGGTTAATTATAGAATAGAGGACTGAAGATGTTTCGTGCACCATTACATTTAATGTCCATAACTGTGATGTGTTGCATAATAAGATTAACCTTTAACCAATTTTTTAATGCTTGATGTCTTAATATAGTTGTTGTTTGCCAATATTAGGTTGCCTTCATCCGGTTCAGGCCCAGGGAAATCAAAATTTGGACAGCCTGTATCTCAGTCCTGGAGCATATGGTAAATTCCAGTTACCTAGTTCAATATTTTATCAGCTTATTATTAGTGACTAGTGCTTACAGTTTTTAGTCGATGCAACGATTGTAGAAATTAGTTTTCACATGGGGGAATTTTAACAATTTTATTGGGGCCCTTGTGTATGGTAGCAAATTTTTAGTTTACTGGAATGATCTGTTAGCACTAGCATGTCACACACTTATATATGATAATTGTTTCAGTCTGAGAGGATTATTGTTTTTTATTTTTTTCTTAATAAAAAATAGAGTAAAGCTTTCTAACAAAGTAAATTATCTAGTATGTAGACCACACAATAAAGCTTTATTTTAAGCAAATCACTGCAAGCCATGTGCCATGTTTATGCAGTAGTCTCTTGTATTTGTATTGGTGATGCTGAATCTTCTTCTCAGGTACACTAATTTTATTCCATATTGTGTTAAAATACTCAGTGGTCACATATCCGTGTGCATGTTGTTTCTGACTAGTGTTACAAGCGCAAGCACTTGATTTGATTGGACCAGTTTACAGCATGGTTGATTCTTTTGTTTGAGTTGGGGAAAAAACCTCTGTCCTTTTTGCCTATGGATTCTTATTGATGAAACAGCAGAATCTACAAAAAGCAAGGTCAAATATGTTAACCATTAACTGGGACAGGATAACTTTGTTTTCAATGTCAGATTCTGTAACTTATCTTTGCTATAGTTAAAAATGCTAGGGAAAATTTGTTAGTAGTGTTAAAATATAGGTGTTCCTTCTTTATAGGAGTATTTGCTTATTAGTTGAACAGAAAGTGGGATACCATATCATAATTCATATCGTAATATTAAGTATTTGCATCTTTGTGTAAAGGATTATTACCTTTGCACAACTTCCTGGGCTTTCCAGTATTTGACAAAAAAAAATATCTTGAAATACATTAGTCCGGAAACAATCTTTGCATGTTTATTAAACCCAATGATCAATTGCTACATATATTATATGGCAACGCTGAGTTATAATAAATTATATTATTTGTATACCCCGACTTCTGCTAGATGCTTACATTAGCTCCTGCAGGCTACATCATTCCTGTTTGTTACGTGTATGATGAAAGCCAGGTTATTGTTTTAATTAGTGGTGAATTTTTTTGTTGACTTGGTGATAAATCTGTATGTTTAGCTTATTAGGTGAGACATTGATTTTACAAAGAGTACAAGTACATCAGTGTATAGTGCAATTTAAAGATAAGTTTGCATGTGTGTATGGAAGTCTTGTGTGTGCATTTTGTTTATGCATTTTGGGTTGAACTGCAGGGTACACGCATTGAAAAGGCACCGTTGGGTGACAACTTCCATAACAACAATAATGAAGATGAAGAAACCTAGTAATGGTACCAAATAAAGTTGTTACTGTACAGAAACCTCCAGAATCACTAAAGAAGAATAAAATATCAACAAATGAAGTTTCGACAAATATCAGTAAAGCAGGACAAAGCTTCAATCTATTCTTCTACTAGAACAGAGTTTTCACAATCTAGTATAGGTTTTAGTGTATGATATCTAGCTTTTGTTTATCTTTGAATACAATGAAGGTTCTGATGGGGTGACTGATGTTATTGTTGGTGGATTTTGTTGGTTTTAAGACAATGCCTTATTTATGGGCATGCTAATTTACAAAAAGTTCCTTGCATTTTTTTTGTAAAAGCGTTGCAATATGTCTTCATAGTGTTGCTAATAATTAGTGTAAAATGTTACAAAAAACACTAAAAACATTGCAAAAAACACTAAAAAACGTTGCAAAAAGGTTGCATCAATACCCCACATGTGGGCCCATTGTGGGGCCCACAAATATTGTACTGATAGCCCAAACCCTACTATAACAGTTTTAAAGACCTATTGCAACCCCATTAGTGTTGCAGTAGCACATTTTTGTAACGGATAACCAAGGGTTGCAATAGGGTGTTACCGGGGCTGCAAAAAACTCTATGGCAACGCCTAAAATTGCAACCCCGAAAAAGAGTTGCCATAGCCTTTTTTGGGCCTTTAGCAACGCTTTTTTGGCCTTTAGTAACGGTTTCATGGGGTTGCGGAATCCAGTTTTTGGCGTAGTATGATCAAACAAATTGTCGATGCGTGGCAAGGGATACTTGTTCTTTATTGTCAACTTATTTAACTCTATGTAGTCAATGTACAATCTCATACTTCCGTCTTTCTTCTTTACGAATAGCACTGGAGCACCCCATGGAGAAATACTGGGTCAAATAACTCCCTTATCCAATAATTCCTGAAGTTGCTTAGCCAATTCTTTCATTTCCATTGGGGCCATCCAGTATGGAGCTTTGGAAACTGGTCCAGCTCCAGGTATCAAATCAATAGAGAACTCTATCTCTCGGTCAGGTGGTAATCCTAGTAACTCTTCTGCAAAAACCTTAGGGAATTCTCTTACTATGGGAATCTCATCCAAAGTAGGGGTCTCTTTCTTCATATCCACCACATGAGCCAAATACGCTTCACATCCTTGCCGTAACAATCTCTTTGCTTGCATTACTGAAAGGAACTTTTTATCTTGCCTCTGTCCTTGGTAGCTGATTCTTTTATTACCTGGGGTATACATAACAACTCTCTTTTTCTTACAGTCAATATTTGCCTTATATAGAGACAACCAATCCATGCCTAGAATAACATCAAAGTCTCCTAACTCGAAAGGTATTAGGGCAATAGGAAACATATATCCTGATATCTATAAGGAGCATTTAGGACGACATTGACTTACAGGCACTTTATCTTTATTAGCCACTTTTATGGTCAAATGTTCCTCAAAGTCTTCCAACATTAATTGCATATTATTCACATAATTCACATATATAAAAGATTTGGATGCTTCCGAATCAAAAAAAGCATTAACAGGTACGGAATTAAGAGAAAGCATACCTGCAACCACATCAGAATCATGAGCAGGAGATATCTTGGTCATCTTAAAGGTCCTAGCTCTAGCAGTACTGGTTGCTGGTCCTTGGGACACACTCCTTCCAACATTACCTTGGGTCACTGACTTGCAACTCCTAGCTATATGTCCCACTTTTCCGCAACTAAAATAAGTTACTCCTTGAGTCTTAGACTTACACTCCGTGGAATAATGACCCTTCTGGCCACACTTAAAATAATTGATGTTTTCTCGGCACTATCCACTGTGCTTCCTCCCACATGTCTTACAATCAACCACTGGCTTACTAACCCTTGTCGGGGTAGAGTTCACTGAAGTAGTACTGGGCCTAGCATGGGGGAAATTCTGCCACTTGAACTTCTTATTCTTATTCTTTCCAAACCAATGCTAGAACTTTCGACTGGCTATTCCTGATTCTGACCTAGCAGGTCCACTTTCCAACTTCCTTTTCTTTTCACCCTGCTCCTTCGCAGCCAACCTCTGACCACTTTCTAACACTAAGGCAGCCTGGACTACCGAAGTATATGTTTTGAGTTGTAAAGCTAGAACTCTACTCCTTATTTCTGGCTTCAACCCTTGTTCAAACCGCTTCGCTCGTTGAGCTTCCGAACTCACATATTCTGGTGCTATACGGGCCAACTCTGTAAACTTTGCTTCATATTCCGTAACACCCCTATCTTCTTGTTTCAATTCCAAAAATTCCATTTCCATCTGACTTTGGAGATAGTCCGGGAAGTACTTTTCCAAAAATAACTCTGTGAATCTGGCCCATGGAACAAGACCTCCTTCCAGGGCTCGTGTAGATTCCCACCAATAATTTGAATCATTCTTTAGAAAATAACTAGCATAATCCGTCTTTAAATCCTCACTCACCTTGGTGAGCGCAAATGCCTTTTCCATCTCCTTTAACCATATCCTGGCAGCAACAGGATCTACCTCTCCTTTAAACTCCGGGGGCTTCACTTCCTGCAAAGACTTAAAACTAACACCCGAATTTGTCCGCCTCATCTTATGTTGCTGCTGGATTTGTAGTTGCTGCTGTTGGATTTGCTGTCGTTGTTGTTGTATGAGCTGCTGTTGCTGTTGTTGTTGTTACTGTAATTGTTGTTGTTGATGTTGGAATTGTTGTTGCGGTTGGGCCAGCTGTGTAGACTACTGACGCAACAAGTTCATCAATTCACTCATGTAAGGATCCCCAGCAAATCCGTTATTGGGTTGAGATTTCCTCTTTAGTGGCATCTCCTGAAATATAATAGTCATATATAAGAAAATGGATTGCTCCAAACAGTTTATATTTATGCATTAGGAGAGCGTTGCAACTTAGACAATATCCTCATCCCCAGTATAATTGGATCCATCCTGAGTAAATGATCTTAATCTAAAAATACCAGCAACGGAAGCAATAATAATAATAACAACAATAATAGCAACACACAAATATATATAAACTGAACAATGAAATAAAGCAGCTACAATACAATAACCAACATGAATCCAACTACTACAACTGAAATCCAACTGAAAAGAAACCATCCAAATACACATCAAAACTGGCTGTCATAGTAGCCCCCGCTTACTACAAACTATCACAACATAATGTACATATACAAAGAAAACAAATATAGAGCTCTTCGAAGCCAACTATGAGCTCTGTATCTCTCTGCTGCAATCCTGGTCTAACCACACCACTGCCACCGATGGAACCTAGCTCGAACACTAGCCAGTTCATTAGGTCCTGATACTACACAGCCCTGAAATCTGAGCTAATGAAACGGTCAATGGATCTAGCCCTCTCAACAGCCATCTGGGTCAATGATCGCACACGGGCCTACACCTCAGGGGAAGGGGCAGGGATGCCCTGGAAAGGTGCAACAGGTATCTGATTGAGCTGAGCAGCCAAACCCGAACTCTGCTCTCTAATAAAGGAGGTGTTCACCACTCGGTGAACATGGTAAGGAATCGGTGAAGAAGTACCACTAGGGGCCACAGAAGGTACTGGAGGTCTAGACGAGGAGCAACTGGGACCACATCCGAGAGAAAAATCCCTAACGGTAGACACAGACCTATATACCTAGCAGGGACGAGTACTAGGTCCAGGGATGTCTCTTGGCACAAAGGAAGGAACTGGTGGAGGAGGCATAGGGGTCTCCTCAGCAACAACATCCAGGGTCCTCTCAGAATCTGAACTATCCGGGTAAGAGGGATTCTCCCGAGATGGAGAACTCGAAATCACAATAGGCCACTGCCAACATAATAAATATACAGGGAAAACACAACCAGGTCAAGGCAACTCTATCAAAACATTTAATAGATGTCAGGGTAACGCCGTCGGAACCCTCGACTAACTATAAAGGTTTTCTCCTCTATATGAGTTATTGACTCACGCCTTAAGACTTACTTTAACACCTATTTGACGCAATCCCTAACCTGGATTAGGGACTTGAACCTGTAGCTCTGATACTAACTGTGACGGCCTCAACCCCGGGGTCATGAGTTGACGTCACCAAACACTAATACCAAAATATAAATAACAAGACTATTATTAATATATACTAACTTGACCCCAAACCAAGATCCGATCCAGGTTCAAGTATGATTCAGGTTCATATTATTATAAACCATTTATTCAATATCTAGCAAACTCTAACTTTGTTCAGCAACTCATCAGACCGCATGTGGCCCGACAAACACTACCTCTGAGGAGCCAGGTCCTGAAGAGGTGGGAACACAGGTCTGTCTGACTGGTCTTCTAGGCATCTATGACATATATACATAACAGGTTGCAAGGGTGAGCATAATCGCTCAGCAGTACCAACATATGAATAACAGGATAAATAGTAACGTAAACAATAATAGGAACAGAGTTGTAATCATGTCAACAACATTTTATAATGAAAAACTGAGATAATTGGGTATCACTATCTGGCATGCTTTTGATAAAACAATGTAGTAGTGTGCTGTGTAAGTACCAGAGTTCAATTTTAGCATGATATTCACATTTATAAAATCGCTGTACCAACCACTTATACCCTTACGGGAATCACAAATCCAAATCAGATACGTAACGGATATGTGAAGACAACTGATCAGGTTATCAACACCAGACGCCTCTAACTGCCATCCCATTTACATGTTCCGGAATTCAGAGACTAGCTAGGTCTCTGACTTGCTGGACTAATCATTTATAATTTACGCCAAACTGAATTAGCCTCTTACACCACCTCAATAGGCCCCTGGCCCGAATGTATCCCATATCTGATCATTTTATCAAGTTTCCAAAACACTTGTACCTATCTCACTTTCAAAATCATTCATTTTACCAGCACACATATAAAATCCAGTTCGCAAATCATTCCATTCGAGATATGTACCTTTCGAAGTTACTTTTCCCCAAAACAATTTGAAAATGGTGATTTATAACTACAGGGGATACGTTTCTTAAAACGTTTCTGTTCCATTATGAGAATAAAATATTTAGCTATTCATACGTACTGAACCATAAAAGAATGGTCAGTGGTACTTGCCTTGCAACGCTTTTAAAACTTAAAGTAGCTTTTACGCGGACTTCGGTTCATGTGAACCTCGACTGGAACCTATGAACACGAAATGCCCTAATCAGTTATATCGATATGCTTGATATCCTCAAATCCTAATAATCCAATTCGACAACCCGACTCGTATAGTTATTATACACATAATCACGTAATCACGTACACAAATAGGGGTAACATGTATAATACAAGTACGTTTTAAAATAATTTTTAGAAAATTTTGGCAGCAACTCCTTTGTTTATAAGACTACCCGTCGATTACGATCGACATCAACAATCACAACAATCCATAAATTCCGTTCCAACACCAACTCCACAATCACGTACTTATTTACGTACAACCCAAAATACAATTTTTTTCCGAAAACATTTTTATACCAATCATTTTATTTGCTTATAGAAATATCCATAACTAAATAAAAACATAATTTTTGAAATTTTAAAACAATTTTTGAAATGCAATTTATACCCGCGTTTATCAATTAAATGAAACAACGTGCAGTTGAAATTAATCCCAAAAATTCCCAAAAAAAATTTAAAATTCTCAGAATATTATGAACTTAATAAAATATGAGTTTCATGATATTTGGAAGAATTTTGGAATTAAATATGGATTTTATAATTAAACACAATCAGAAAATTATTTAAGGATAAATAATTGGTAAAATATTGATTTCTCAATTTCATAAAATTCAAAAAATAATTATTGAAATTATAAAATTATAAAACAAATTTTAGAGACAATCTGAATATTTATGTAATTAAAACTGTAACAAAATCACTTTTACGAGCAAAGTAAAATAATATAACTCAATCCATAAATCACACAAACCAAACCATATATCAATAAATCATAGATAGATAATAAAATCAATCCACTGCTGCCAAAATCAATACACACATTTATTTAATTATTTATTCCACTATTACAATTTTAAATAAAAAGAGAAATACACGAGTCGTTATAGTATAAATTTGGGGGTTACTAGTTAATCACCAAACCTATACAATCTGAATAAAAAATAATAAAGAAATGTATCGAAATCCCTTTAACACTAACCAGGATCTTTTTAGGTTGAAGAATGAAAACAAGAACCACTAACTACTTTATTACAAACCAAATTCAAAATCTTATAAACTCTCTTTATTACAAACCATTGTCTAACCAGTTTTAAACTAATTTCATCTTTTATTCAAACACACACACTAACTATTTAAACTCCACCTGTTCGGGTAACTTAAACCTTTCTTCTTAACTGAAAACAATAAGGTGAATAAAAACAAAAAGGGGCGAGCCAAAAATTGCTCAACAAGTCCGCAGAATATAAACAATGTTAAGGCAGTTTAAATGAATAGGTAATCTGGGTATATCTGCAAAGATATAACCCCGCGAGAATAGAAAGAAGGCCATGGCTGGCGAATGCAAACGAACTAAACTGGACATAAGTTCGCATCCATACCTTGCTGATCAACAGGATATAGTGCAGATCTATATCCCACTATATAGATCTAGTCGGACACCCAGGCACTATGGCCCATCTCAAGGATCCGGTTATGTCCCAGCCCTTAGGGTTAAGTAAAACTTAATCCCCAAAATATCACTATCCGGTCCATGGAGTAGCAACCGGAACAATCGGTATGCTTTGATATATTCTAATCACCAGATATAACAATGTGTATGCGTATCAATTGGAATATGATTAAGGAATTCAAAGGAAAAGGAGAAATCAAGGATCGAAATAAAATATAATCAAGAGAATAACAAGTGTGTATCAGTGTTTATGAACAAGAATCAAAAGAGTGCAAGTGTGATATGAATATGAGGAATATCACTATTCTGAAATTAGAATAGGGGAAAAACTTCCCTTGAGCGTGACTGACTTCAATTATGTCACCTTCGTCTATCACCGTCTCAACCTGCCCTGCTGGCTTAGCTTCTGTTAGAGAAATAGATTGGTTAGTCATTTCGTACTTCAATTGCGTCTCGAACCGACTTCATATCGTTCATATTTTCTACCCATGCACTTATGACTGGCTCGTATATTATATATTAGCAAGTAAGACTCGAGTAACCACATAATACACATAAGCACATAAGCCACATAATCATTTTTATAGTTAAAAATAATTTTTAGAATCAAAATTGACTCGCTGATCGCTTAACCGATCATTATCTGACTTGTTTCCTATTTTTCGGGATTTATCGGACTCGTCTTGGTACGCGATTCGGCTTATAATCAAATAAATAACAAGGTCAACCAATTTCTAGAAGAAATTCGGGTTTAATGTTATTTTTAATGAAAATAATTCATTTTTCTGAGTCAAAGGGCTTTCATTTCGCTCGAATCGGACTAACGGTCTAATTAATATCAATTAAACACAGATAATTCAATTTATTATTCAATATAAATAATTATTACTAATTTTTAAATCCTAAAAAAATTTTTAATAATTATTTAAGAAAAATTAGAACTAAAAATGATTTTTCTATAATTTTTGGAATTAAAATGAATTTATTGTGATTTATTGAAAATTATTTGATTTATTATCAAAATAATTAATCATTTTTAAATAATTAATAATTAATAAATAAATAATAATTAATTAAGAAAATAATTAAATCTGATATTATAGAAAATATTTCAGAATTATTTATAATATAAATTAATTTATTAAATAAATAAAACTGATTTTATAATTAATATAAAATAAAAATAAAAATAATTTCCAGAAACAGTTGTCAGAATTGGAATTCTGACAAAAACAGATCAAACCCCGGTTGCAAACCGGGTTGCAACCGGGTTACCAAGAACATCCCGGGTTGGGGATGAACTGGCCGAGATTTGCCCAGAATCCGGCGACCGGCCAGGAATCCAGCAACCCTAATTCATGCCCAAAACAGCTTCGTTTGGTACGGTTTTGAAGTCCAAATCATTCCAAATCACTTCACCCTTCTGATTTAGGCCAAAACATACCAAAAACATCCCTGAATCTCCATCTCCGACAAAAACCGACATTAACTCCGGCCAAAAATCAAAATAACAGAATCGTACATGAAACTTAACATTTTATAGGTCAATTCAAAGCTAAAAGCATAAACAATCAAAGCCCTAACATTACAAGAACCAAATATTCACAGAAATCACAAAGCTAGATTTTGAAAATCAAACATAAACCCCAATAATCAAACTTTACTATCCAGACATCGTTTGTTCAATTAAACACCATGAATCGATTGCAAATAACATCATGAAGCTATATCAATCATGAAAACATCATAATAACCCAAAGAATAAAAAAGTCCTAAGTCGAACATAAACCCTAGAAATCGAAAATCAAGAACAACGAATTAAAACGTGAAATTGATGGTAGAAACAGAAAGAACAGATCAAAACGTTCGATTTGAGTACTTGAATCACACGATTTGATGCAACAATCAGCTGGAAATCACAGTTTGATTCTCGACCCGATTCTGAAAATCTCGACCCGAAAAACAGAGAATTATGAATAATGCTAAAATACAAAGGAATGGTATAAATGAAAGTCCTATAATTTGAAAAATAAAATTGTGATTTTTGTGGGGTTTTTAACACCCAATGGGGCCCGAAAAAGTCATTTTTCGCGAAACCAGAAAATTTATAAAATACCTAGGTGTTCAGAATAATGCGAGGGTAAAAGCCGTTTGATGAAAAATAAGGCTCATTATTTTATTTGAAAAATCAGCTATAAAATCATGATTCAGGTTGTATAACTTTTGATATGGAAGCTATAATTGCAAAATAAAATATCTGAAAAATATCTTAAAAATACCGGGACGACACATAATGCACGTAACATATAGCAATTAGGGTTTGACGGTAAATTACATATAATTGACACATTAACACACATAATTTATTATAAATATGATATAATACTGACGTATTTTTTCCAAATGTTACATCCTTCCCCCCTTAACAGGATTCTGTCCTCAAAATCTCGCTAAGAAAACAAATAAGGATATTTCTCTAACATCTCACTCTCAAGTTCCCAAGTTGATTCCTCAACCATAGGGTTTCTCCACAAAACTCGCACTAGAGATACAGACTTATTTCTCTACACTTTCTTTTGCCGATCTAAAATTCTTACCGGCTGTTCTACAAAAGACAAGTCAGGTAGGATATCTACCGGTTCATACTCGATTACATGCCTAGAATCAGGATTGAGCATTGACACGTGAAACACATTATGGATATGTTGCATATGAGGCGGTAAAGCTAATTCGTACGCAACTTTTCCCACTTTCTTCAAAATTTCAAATGGTCCGGCGTATCGTGGCTTCAATTTACCCTTGTTGCCAAATCTTGTCAAATCTTTCCATGGCGATATTTTGAGTAACACGAGCTCTCCTTCCTGGTAGTCCATATCCTTCCTAGCTTGATCTGCATATTTGTGTTGTCTATCTTGTGCTGCATCTAGTCACTTTTGAATAAGTTTTATCTTTTCTTTAGTCTGTTGAATTAATTCTGGACCCAAAACCTTACGTTCTCCAACTTCTTCCCAATATACTGGTGATCTACAATTTCTTCCATATAACACTTGATATGGTGGCATCCCAATGCTTGCATGATAGCTGTTGTTGTAAGAAAATTCAACCAAAGGTAAATGCTCATCCCAAATGCCTTCGAAATCAATCGCATATACTCGTAGTCATGTTTAATTTAGTTCCAAGACATTCTTGAAATTGTCTCCAAAATCTTGAATTGAAATGGGGATCTCGATCAGACATGATAGATATTGGAACTCCATGTCGCATCACAATTTCCTTGAGATATAAGTGCACTAGCTTGTCGAGCAAAAATCTTCCATTAATCGGTAGAAAATGTGTCAATTTTGTTAGTCTGTCAATGATTACCTTTGTTAGTCTGTCAATGATTACCCATATGGCATCATGATTTGCTTTAGTTCTCGGAAGTCCTACTACAAAATCCATCGCTAGATGTCCCCATTTCCATTCTGGAATATCCAATGGTTGCAGTAATCCACTCGGACGTTGATGTTCTGCTTTAACTCGCTGGCATGTGTAGCATTTACTTACCCATTCTGCTATCTCCTTCATATTTGGCCACCAAAAGTTTTCCATCAGATCACGGTACATTTTTGTACTTCCTGGATATATGCAATACTTCAAACTGTGCGCATCTCGCAATATTTCTTCTTTTAGCTCGGCCACATTAGGGATCCAGATTCTTGATGTAAAATATAAGATTCATTCGTTATGCTTCTGGGTTGTAATTTCTTCTCCTATTAAGTCGTCATCTTGACTCATCACTTCTTCTTGACAGCGTCGAATCTTTTTTAGTAATTCTGGTTGAAAAGTCATAGCGTAGATAGCTTTAGTAGATTCATTTAGAATACGAATTTTGATTTCCAACTTATTAAATTCCTTGGCTAATTCTTCACATAAAGTTAAAAGATTCAATCTTTCTTTCCGGCTCAACGCATCCACCACAACATTCACTTTTCCTGGATGATAATTGATCGTAACATCGTAATCTTCAATCAATTCCATCCATCGACAATGTCTCATGCGCAGTTTCTTTTGCATAAAGATGTACTTCAAACTTTTATGATCCGTGTATATTTCATATTTTTCACCGTAGAGATAGTGTCTCCAAAGTTTCAATGTAAATTAGATCGCTGCTAATTCCAGATCATGCGTAGGATATTTCTGTTCATTAGGTTTTAGCTGTCTCGAAGCATATGTGATGACATTGCCGTGTTGCATCAGTACACATCCTAATCCGCGGTATGAAACGTCGCTGTAAATGACAAAATTTCCAAGCTTGTCTGGTAATATGAGTACTGGTGCGGTTATTAACCGGTTCTTCAGCCCTTGGAAACTTTCTTCACATTTGTCATCTCATACGAACTTTTCACTTTTTTGAGTTAACTTGGTCAGTGATGTTGCTATTTTCACAAAATCTTTGACAAATCTTCTATAGTATCCTGCCAATCCCAAGAAACTTCGTACCTCGGTTGGTGTCTTCGGTCATTCCCAATTCAACACAGCTTCAATCTTTGCTGGATCAACTTGAATTCCTTCTCTACTGATGATGTGTGCTAGAAATTGTACTTCTTTCAACCAAAATTCGCATTTCGAGAATTTCGTCTACAGTTGCTTCTTCCTTAGAATTTCCAAAGCAATCCTTAAGTGCTCAGCATGCTCTTCTTCCGTCTTTGAGTACCTCTTGAATACTGTATTCATCAGATCCATAAATGTTGTTGGCGCTTTGGTCAAACCGAATGCCATTACCAGAAACTCATAATGTCCATATCTAGTATGAAGTGCAGTGTTGGGGATATCTTCCGCTTTAATTCTTAATTGATGATAACCCGATCTCAAATCTATCTTCGAAAACCATGCGGTTCCTTTTAGCTGATCGAACAAATCGTCGATTCTCGGTAAAGGATACTTATTCTTGATAGTGATCTTATTCAATTCCCGATAGTCAATGCATAATCGCATGCTACCATCTTTCTTTTTCACGAACAAAACCGGTGCACCCCATGGGGATACACTAGGTCTTATGATGCCCCGGTCTAGAAGATCTTGCAATTGCGTTGACAATTCTTTCCTCTCGACTGGTGCCATTTGATACGGAGCTTTTGAAACTGGTTTTGTACCTGACGCTAAATCAATCGTGAATTCAATTTCTCGGTTTGGCGGTAACCCTGGAAGCTCATCTAGAAAGACGTTAGGAAATTCATATACAACTGGAATATCTTCTATTTTGGAACTTCTTCTCTCAGTATCTAACACGTAGGCTATATACATTTCACATACCTGTCGAAGCAATCGTTTAGTCTGCATTAATGTCATAAATTTCTTCCGATGTTTTTCACCTTTGATTCATTTTATGCAGTTCATAATTTTACTTTCTTGTTCGCGCAATCTATCTGAGCGTTATGACAAGCTAACCAATCCATTCCCAAAATGACATCAAACTCTCCTAACTTAAAAGGCATCAAGTCTACGGAGAAATGATGTCCGGCTATTTCTATATCGCATGCAGAACACACTCGATTTATCGGAACTTGGTCGTCATTCGCTAATTTTATAATTAACGTGTCACCCAACCATTCAATTTTGCAATGTAACTTATCAAGGAATTCTTCAGAAATAAATGAATGAGTAGCTCTAGAATCAATTAATACTTTTGAATCTACGGAATTCACCAAAAGCGTACCTGCAATTACAGTAGGACTCAACACTGCTTTATTCATTGTCATGTTGAAAGTCCTTGTTCTGGGTTGATTAAGCGGTGGTGGAGGAGGTAATGCCAACACTTTCAGAATACCAGCTGCCATTGCTGGTCCTTTGCAATACCTAGCGGTATTCCCTTTCTTTCCACACTGGAAGCAGGTAACTTCTGCTGTTTTTCCTGTTTGACATTCGTTAGAATAATGCCTTTTCTGCTTACATTTGAAACATGTCACATCCGCTTTGATACAGACGCCGGTATGTTTTCGTCCACAAATCTTGCAGTACGACATTGGGACTTTGACAATCCCCTGTTGGCTGGGGGCTTGGAAATGATTACCTATTTTCTGGATACCTTGTCCTATCCTTTTGAAATACAAATTTTTCCGGGTTTCTGCATCTCCATCTCCGACCAAAACCGACATTAACTCCGGCCAAAAATCAAAATCACAGAATCGTACATGAAACTTAACGTTTTATAGTGCAATTCAAAGCCAAGAACATAAACAACCAAAGCCCTAACATTACAAGAACCAAATATTCACAGAAATCATGAAGCTAGGTTTTAAAAAAACAAACATAAACCCTAATAATCGAACTTTGCTATCTAGACATCGTTTGTTCAATTAAACCCCATGAATCAATTGCAAATAATATCAGGAAGCTATATCCATCATCAAAACATCATAAATAACCCTGGAATCAAAAGCCCTAATTCGAACATAAACCCTATGTTAGATATATTTGATAATGTCATGTCTAATATAATTTATGTTTAGTTTTCAGATCTTACTTAAACAGGACAAATCGGTACTTAACTGAAATCAACACTTATACTGAAGTCAGAACTTAAGTTATTAGTACTTAAGATTCAGGAGATATTTATCAGGAGATAATATCAGGACATAAAGGAAACTTTCAGATCAGGAAGGCGGCCGATTGAAAGGAAAATTAGATCAAGACAAACGTAAGAAGAGATATGCATGAAGAAGGAATTCTATGAAGAATGGAATACTTGGAAGAAAAGATAACTGATTGATATATTTTAGGAAGCAGAATTATATTCCATATCAATTATCGATTATCTTGTAACTGTGTAATATATAAACACAGACATAGGGTTTACACTATAAGTGTTATCATTATCGAGAATATTATTTATTGTAACCCTAGCAGCTCTCGTGATATTTGTTCATCACTGAGAGAGGGCAGTTCCATATTGTAACATAGTTTATTATATTGAATAAAGTCTGTTTTCTGTTACTTAGGTTCTTTAATTCAATTTGATTGTGATAAACATTGTATTCAACACCCTTCTACAGTGTGTGTGACCTAACAAGTGGTATCAGAGCCTATCTGTTAACACACAAATAGTTTAAGATCCAAAAACAATCATGTCTGAAGCAGAAACTCCAACCAAGCCCACCAAAACTGAAGAAACCCCAAAGACTCAAATCCATAGTCGATATGAGGCTATTAGAGTTCCCATACTGAATCCATCTGAATATCCCATATGGATGGTGAGGATGACTATATTTTTGGAAGCTACAGATCCAGAATATCTTGAAATAATCAATGAAGGACCTCACAAGCCAACAAAGCTCGTTGTTGAAGTTGCAGGTGAAGCAGCAAAGTCTATACCAAAGGAGAAGAGTGATTACACTGCTAAAGATATAGCATCAATTGCTAAGGATTCTAAGGTACGACACTTGCTGTATAGTGCCATTGATAATGTAATGTCAAACAGGGTAATTAACTACAATACTGCAAATGAGATATGGGAAGCCTTGGAGACAAGGTGCCAGGGAACTGATTCGATTAAGAAGAATAGGAAGACAATACTCACTCAAGAGTATGAACACTTTGACTCAATGCCTAATGAGTCATTGACTGATTTATATGACAGATTTGTCAAACTCTTGAATGATTTGTCACTAGTTGACATGGAGTATGATCCTGAAGATTCAAACCTTAAATTCATTTTAGCTCTTCCTAAAATTTGGGATTTGAAGGCAACAATTAGAAGAAACAATTATAATCTTGATGAAACAACTCTTGATGAAATTTATGGGATGCTCAAGGCTCATGAACTTGAGATGGAACAAAGAAGAAAGAGGAAAGGAGGAAAGTCGAGGACAATTGCTCTTAAGGCTAAAGAAGAATCCCCCAAGGCAGCTACCTCAAGGAAAGGCAAGGGAAAAGTGCTCATCACAAAGTCTGATATTGAGTCATCAAGTTCTGATAATGATGATGACTCAGAAACTGAAAGCTTGCCTGAGATGGATGCTGATGAAGAGATGATGAAGCTATGTGCTCTTATGGTGAAAGGAATCATAAGGATTGCATATAGGAAATTCAGAAAGGGAAAGATGTTTTCCAGGAAAGGTGCAAGTTCTGATAAGAAGAGTTTCAGAAAATCTGAAGGCAAAGGAGGGAAGTCTGACAGAGGAGATTACACAAATGTCAAATGCTACAACTGTGGTGAGAAAGGCCACATATCTCCTGATTGCAAGAAAGTTAAGAGTGACAAAGGCAAGGCTCATGTCACAAAGAAGAAAAGCTGGACAGACACTTCAGATTCTGAAAGTGAGGAGAACTATGCCTTGATGACAAATGTTGATATGGCAAATGCTGATAGCAGTCCCGAAGATGCTGAATTAAAGGTACCTCAAACTACTTATGCCTTTCCTACTGATGATATTAATGAGTTGAGAAGATATCTTAAAACCATGTTCATTAGTTATAGAGATCAAACTTTAACATGTGAAAGATTAACTTCTAAAATCTTGCTTGTAAAAAGAGGAATGATTGTTTAGAAAAAGAGTTAGTCATGTTCCATCAAACTCAGAATGATAGATATGATGCTTTCTATGTTAGGGATGAAGTACTTAAAATGAATGAATCTCTAAAAACTGAGTTAGAAAAGGAAAGAGAGATTATCATGACTTGGACTAACTCTAGGAGAACAACTCAGAATTTGTTAAGTAGTGGAAACTGGAAAGAGGGCTTAGGTTATGGAAATGATAAGAATGATAAAAGAACTGTAGAAATTAAGCCTATAGTTGTTAAACAAAAGCCAAAGCTAAAAACCTGTTAAGTTTGTACCAATAAAGTCTGATACTGAGAAATCAAAAGGTAAAGATGAATTAACTTCTAACAAACTAAAACATGAAAGGACAACTGAAGTAAACGTAGGCTTAATGACAAAGAAGCAGCTAAAGCACAAGCTGAAAGATGTTAAGAATGTAAACAAGGTAAAGTCACCTAGAAAAAATAGGAATGGAAATGAAGGTGTGAATAAAAGCAATGATTATAAGCCTGTTCCTAATGCTTCTAGGAAGACATGTCATAACTGTAGAAGTTCTAACCATCTGGCTTCTTTTTGCAGGAAGAATAAGAACATAAACTCCTTACCCTCAAAATAAGGAGTTAAGAATCAGTCTGTTAGATATAAGCCACAAAATCCTTATTTTCATTGTGGTAGTTTATGGCATTCCATTTATACTTGTAAAGAACATCATAGTTTGTACTATGATTATTATCAAATAAAACCTTCTTTAAAGAATGTTAGAATTGTTCCTTCTGGTGTAAGTTCTGATACAAAGTCTGATAGTGTAAATGCTGATAAGAAATTTTTTAACATAAACTCTGATGCTAAATCCACTGCAAATGTTAACAAATTTAATAAGGTCAAAGGATCCAAGCAAGTCTGGGTCCTTAAAACTAATCATTAGTGGTCTTTGTGATTGCAGGGCAATAGGAAAAACATCATAGTTCTGGACAGTGGATGCTCAGGACATATGACTGGAAATAAAGCCCTGCTATCAGACTTTGTGGAGAAGGCTGGCCCAAGTGTTTCTTATGGAGATTGCAATATTGGAAAAACACTGGGATATGGCAATATCAATCTTGGGAATGTCATCATTAAAGAAGTAGCTCTGGTCTCAGGACTTAAACACAATCTGCTGAGTGTTAATCAAATCTGTGACAGAGGTTATCATGTGGATTTATTTGAAGAACACTGTGAAGTTGTAAATAAATCTACAGGCAAAGTTGTTCTGAAAGGATACAGACATGGTAACATTTATGAAGCCAAGCTTTCAACAAGTACTGATGGTTCTGCAATCTGTCTGGTGAGTAGAGCATCAATTGAAGAAAGCTGGAACTGACACAAGAAACTATCTCATTTAAATTTCATCAATATAAATGAACTAGTCAAGAAAGATCTTGTGAGAGGACTGCCAAAATCAGTATTTGCTCCTGATGGCCTTTGTGATTCATGTCAGAAGGCTAAACAAAGAAAATCTTCATTCAAGAGCAAGACTGAATCATCATTCTTGAGCCTTATCACCTACTACATGTTGATCTATTTAGTCCAGTGAATGTCATGTCTATTGCAAAGAAGAAATATGTTATGGTCATAGTGGATGAGTTCACCATATACACATGGGTGTATTTCTTGCACACAAAAAGTGAAACTGCATCTATCTCGATTGATCATGTCAAGCAATTGGATAAATTGGTAAAAGATTCTTTGAAGATAATAAGAAGTGATAATGGCACCGAGTTTAAGAATTTGATTATGGAAGAGTTCTGCAAAGACCATGGAATCAAGCAGGAATTTTCTGCTCCTGGAACTCCACAACAAAATGGAGTTGTTGAAAGAAAGAATAGAACTCTTATTAAAGCTGCACGAACAATGCTTGATGAAGCAAAGCTACCAACCTATTTTTGGGCTGAAGCTGTGCAGACTGCTTGTTTTACTCAGAATGCAACACTCATCAACAAGCATGGAAAGACACCATAGGAGATGGTGAAGAAAAAGAAGCCAAATCTGAAGTATTTTCATGTATTTGGATGTAAGTGTTTTGTTCTTACGACTCACCCTGAACAGCTATCCAAATCTCATGATCAGCTGAGATTCGAAAATGAAGACTTAAATTCTGATACTGAAAATCTTGACAGTCTAAATCCTGATACTGCAAACTCTGATGGATTAAAATCTGATGTTATTGAAACTGTGGTAACTACGCCAAAGGAAGATGCACCTGTGCAGGGGGAGTATACTGAAGATACAACCACATCTCAAGAAGCATCAGAACATACAACTGGCTCTTCAAGTTCTTATTCATCAAGTTCTGATAAGCCAAGTCTTGATAATTCTGAAAACTCTGAAGGATCCAACTCAGAGAGCATAGTTTCAGGGGGAGCATCAGAAAATATTGATGAAGATAGAATGGATCATGGGGGAGCATCCAATTCTAGGAAAAACCTTCCATCTGCAAGGAAGTGGACTAAATCACATACACCGGACTTAATTATTGGAAATCCTGATGCAGGTGTCAGAACTAGAACAACTACTTCAAGTGAATGTCTATATAATTCTTTTCTTTCTCAGACTGAACCAAAGAAAGTGGAAGAAGCTCTTCAAGATGCTGATTGGGTGCAAACAATGTAGGAAGAGTTAAATGAATTTGAAAGAAACAAAGTCTGGACCCTAGTGCCAAAATCAAAGAACAGATCTGTTGTTGGTACAAAGTGGGTGTTCAGAAACAAAACTGATAGTGATGGCATAATTACAAGGAATAAAGCAAGGCTGGTTGCAAAAGGATATTCTCAACAGGAGGGAATTAATTATGATGAAACATTTGCACCAGTTGCTAGATTGGAAGCCATAAGGATATTTTTGTCTTAGTTTGCTCACAAAAAGTTTACTGTCTTTCAAATGGACGTGAAAAGTTCTTTTCTCAATCGAGAGTTGGAAGAGGAAGTATATTTTGAACAACCTCCAGGCTTTGTAGATTCCAAATGTCCAAATCATGTCTACAGGCTTGATAAAAAATTTTATGGCCTTAAGCAAGCTCCAAGAGCATGGTATGAGACATTAGCTCAGTTTCTTCTGGAAAGTGGATTTAACATAGGAACTATTGACAAAACACTGTTCTACCTCAACCATGAAAAGGACTTACTTTTGGTTCAGATATATGTTGATGATATCATCTTTAGTTCTACAAATGACAGACTTTGCAAGAAGTTTGCCAAACTGATGCAGTCAAGATATCAAATGAGTATGATGGGGGAACTTAGCTATTTTCTGGGCCTTCAAGTCAAGAAGAATGAAGAAGGCACTTTTATTTGTCAAACCAAGTACACCAGAAATTTGCTGATGAAATTTGGAATGCAAGATTGTTCAAGTGCATCCACTCCCATGGCCACTGCAACAAAATTGGATAAGGATACTGGTAAATCAGTAGATATTACTGATTACAAAGGTATGATTGGCTCTTTACTCTATCTAACTGCTATTAGACCTGATATCATGTATGCTACCTGTCTTTGTGCAAGATTTCAAGCAGATCCAAGAGAACCTCACTTAACAGCTGTGAAAAGAATTTTCAAGTATCTTAAGGGAACAGCTGATCTGGGATTATGGTACCCTAGAGAATCAGACTTTATGTTGATAGGTTATTCAGATGCAGATTTTGCAGGTTGCAAAACTGACAGGAAAAGCACAAGTGGAAGCTGCCAATTTCTTGAAGGGAGATTGGTTTCTTGGTTTAGCAAGAAACAAAAGTCAATTTCCACATCAACTGCAGAAGCAGAGTACATTGCTGCAGGAAGCTGTTGTGCATAGATTCTTTGGATGAAGAATCAGTTACTGGATTATGGGTTAACATATTTTAAAATACCTATTTACTGTGATAATCAAAGTGTTATTGCTATAATAGGTAATCCAGTTCAACCCTCAATGACCAAGTACATCAACATAAGGTACCACTTCATAAGGGAACATGTGGATGAAGGTACAGTGGAATTGCACTTTGTTCCAACAGATCAACAACTAGCAAATATCTTCACAAAACCACTGTGTGAAGCTACTTTTACAAGATTGGTAAATGAACTATGAATGGTTTCAGGTTCTTTCTCTAAATCTGCTTAGTTTTTGTTCTGATGCATCAGATTTTATGATCAGTATTTACAGATATTACTATCTTTGTGTATTATGTGCTTAATTAAAAATTACTTAAGTACTGATTGTTGTGTGATGTAAATTTCTAAACTCTGATAGTGTTATGAATGTTTCTGTGATTATTCAATCCAATGAGGATAACTATACTAGATGTTTGACACAAGCAAATTCTGATATTGAGCTTAGTTAAGTTTACTTTATCTATCTTATTACTAAGTCAAAAAATAGAATAATGCTTCTTATCTGTTAAATTCTGATGTTAGTAAATCTGGTGAATGTACTAAGTGCTGATAAGCCTCATTTATCAAAAGAAAAGGAAAAGAAAAAGAAATAAAAACCAGGTACTCTTTTGAGATCTAGAGTAAAAACTGTGAAAGGGAAGACCCAAGTGCATTGCTGGTATTAAGTAATATGCATCATAAAAGCAAAAATAAATATTTTTCTTGATGACTTTTCATACTCTATGATTACTGGAGAAATACTCTAACATTAGCATAAATTCTGATAAGCAGTCGTGACTCACTTACACTGAGAAGCCACTGTAAAATGGAATTTCAAAAGATGCATAAAATGAGCACAAAACAGTTGAGGTGGACTCATGCATGAAATCATTCTAAAGTAGACTTCAGAATCATGACAGATTTTAAGCAAAGTTCTTAGTTATGCTTTATTTCTAAGATGTACTGAAGTGAATCATAATTTAATCTTTATCTGATATTTAGCGTATTGCACACACGTATACTCCATATGAATGATGAAAATTACTGTGGTGATAAATGTTGTTTTAGATGAACGTTTAAGTGTCAGTTACATAAATTCCGAGGACAATTTATGATGGAAGTTCTGATGATTAAGTTCTGAAGAAACGAAATCAAAATTTGTGTGAAGAATTACAGAAATAGGCATTCATTTTTCGAGTTAAGAAATCATTTTCTGATGACTGTTAAATTCTGATATAAGTCTAAGTTCTGATATTAAACTCTGATTCCTTACTTGACTTATTTGTGGTTAAAATCTGAAACAGTCTTATTTAAAATCAGAATATGTTTGGGTGAGATATTAACAGTTAATATAATTTGGGTTAGTGGTACACGTCTATGCACAGTAATTTTTACTTGTTTCATGTGCGCATTAAATCCTATTTTACACTTCCAATGGCTGTTATTATTCTCCTTAGTCTAGGGAGACGAGGTAGAATTATTTCTACCTATAACCATTCAATTTTCCTTGCGTCTCTTGGCATTCTATTGCCTATTTAAACCAACACTTCATTCCGGCCAGCACATCTCTCATTTTCTCACAAACTCACTCTCTTCTTACTCTTATCACCACAAATGGCTGAGCTTGGCTAGTTTTACAATTATAGCACTGAGACTGTACATATTTTCCAAAATGGAATTCCAACTCCATACCATATCAACAACATTCCTCATAATCTCTGGATTCAATTTCCAAAGATCATTAAACATGACATGTTGACAGTCCAAAGAGATCTACATCTCCGTCATCTCCGACAGCAGGAGCGAATCATTTGTCTCGTTGTTCTTTTTGTTGAGAGTAGGAAGAAGAAATAATTTCTGCTCCCTGTTTCTCTTCACCGTCAGCTTTGTCAGTCTTCTTAGACTTAGGACTAAAGCTATTGATGTTAGGATTTATAGCTTAGGACAATCTTGTACTTTTCAGCATGTAATTTAAATTTCATGAAATGTATTTGCTCAATATATTAAGGAAATTTTATATTTATGCAAGTTTTTATCTCTGAGTCGTTTGATATTCTGATGATTTTTTTTTAATCCTGATACTAACCATATTCTGATGATCCTTTTAGCTTTGATACAAATCAAGTTCTGATTCTGACATGGCAGTATTTGTTTACTTGGTTTCTTAATGGTCATTCTCACATTGGTCATATTTTTACAGAATATTGGTCTCGCAGTGAAAATAATTTATTAAGTGGGAACAGTTTTAAATTTTAAAATAAAACCGAACTACCTTGATTAATGGGATTACTTGGAAAGTGAAACGGTTTTTCCTTAAAAAACTGCATGTCATAAGTAATGATTACTGAATTCCCGTGCCCATTAATTATCTTTTACTGCTGCATGTCTGACAGGTGTACCAACGGTTACTTTTTCTACCGTATATAAGTAAAAGAGAGAAAAGATTGTAAACTATTTTATTTACTTTCATATATTATCTCTCTCTCTCTCTTTACTTTTATTCTCTCTCATCTACTAACGCTTTTTCATACAGACATTTTATCAAACACCTTACAGGCAACCTAATTTTTCAATTTTTCTCATGGCACCTAAGGATTTGATTATAGATGGAGCCAAGTTTGTACCCAACAACTATGTTGCAATCTTGAACAAGACTGAAGCTCTATCTAATTTGCACTTTGTGCAAGATCTTCTAGCACATAGTGAGATTGGGTATGCGTTGACCCAACCTCAAGTCATTTCAAGCCAACAAGTTCTGACGTTCTGGCGGACTGGGCATTTTGATAATGGTGGTGCTACTGGTACTCCAAGAATTATTTTTGAAGTGAATGATGTTGAGTATGTAGTAACTCTTGGAACAGTTCGTAAAGCTCTCCACTTACCAGAAGGCTGCACTTTTTCAACAGCGGAGGACCCTGTTCTACAAAGGCTCATGGCCAATTTGGGTTTTGAGAAGAATTTGGCTAAGCTTGGACAGTTGAAAAGGGCACATATCAGGAAGGAATGGAGCTTTTTCTTCGACTGTATCACTAAGGTATTCGCCAATAAGTGTTCCAACTTTGATGTCATTCCAATTATGAGTCAGCACATCGGGTATGCTATTATTCACCAAACTCACTTTGATTTTGCAAGTGATGTGCTAGGTTTTATAGGGGATATGATGACAGAAGATAGGAATGTAGTGTCCTTTTCTCGATTCTGTCAGCTTATATATAACTTCTGTTGTGCTGATGTACCCTAACCTACCACTCATTTAATTCCACCCTTTAAGCTTGCAAACTGGGCTTTTAATGACTTGGTATATGCTGACCTTAAGAAGAAGGTGGTTAGACCCTTACAGATACCTCAATTTGTAAAACATATCCTGGTAAATGTTGATCCTCACACCTACAGATTTGTTTACCCTGATGTTCAACCCACCTGCACATCCCAGACACAACAACAACCATCAGAACACAAAACACATACACCTCAACCAACTCAACCCTCCATCAGACCATACTTCAAACCTTCACAGATATCTCAGCCTTCATGATCAGCACATACTGTGAGGCCTTCATCTTCAAAGCCCAAGAGGACAAAGACTGTACCTCAGACACAACAGAAGAGAAGGAGGATTATTCTGAGAGATGAGTCAGACAGCGAGGAACAGGTTCCTGTGTCAGAACCTGTTATCAAAGAAGCTGAGAAGGTCTCTTCTCAGAAAGATATTGGAATTGGGGGTTCTAAGCTTCTCAAAAGGCTTAGAAGGATGTATTCTGATGAAACTCCCAATGTATCTCCACCTTCAAAGAGATACAAGAAACAGAGAGCTCACAGGGACAGGGCCAAGCTAGTTTCAGAGGATGAGGAAGCAGCAACTAAGGAAGGAGACTAGGAATCTCTGATCTCAAAGGAGCCAGAATTTGCTGAAGCTACTGCATCTACACCTCCATTGTCACCAACTCAGGAAACTGCTCAAGATAAAGTATCTACACCACCTGTGTCTCCTATAAATGAACCAGTATCTACTGCAGACCCAGGCACAAGTGCTGAGATTGATATTCACAACCTAATTGTGCCTGAGGTTCTATACTTAGAAGCTCCACCAGCTCAAACCAATTCATCAACAACACCAATTCCTGATGCTGATGTTACTCCAGAATTACCTACAACACCTTCTCTGTATCTAGACATTGAAGATCAGACTATAGGTGAGCATCAGAATATGGCTGTTGATCAGAACTTGGAAGCAGATCAGTAAATAGAGGATGATGTTGAAGCCTCAATAGCCTCTCATACTGTTCTTTTGTCAGAGGATGTTGACTCTGTAAGTTCTGATACTGCAAATGCTGATGATACTGGTGATGCTGCTACAAATGTTGATCCTGATGCAGCTGGTCCATCAGGACATGCACCTCAACAAACTGTTTATAAAGCTGAGATAGTCAAAAAGGTTTTTACAGGGGAAGCACCAGTACCTTGGAGTGAAACTTCTAGAGGACATGAGTGGACTAAGGAGTGGAACATAGTTACCATTGTTCCTTCTGAAAAGATTCTTGCTGAGGATCTTGCAAAAGCTGATGAGTTGTTAGTCAATGAAGATTTCAAGACACACCTAAGAGTTACTGCACTTCCTACAAGGCACCTTCAAGGTCAACAGTCTGTAACTTAGGACAAGGTAAACAAGATTCAAGAAACCTTAATGCAGCGAGATACACTTGTCAAGCTGGACAAGAGAAGGTTTTTCAAACCTTCCTTTGACCAACTTACCAACATTGAGAAAACCCAAGAGAAGCAACATTCTCAGATTGATGAAATTTTGAAAAATCAAGCTTCTCAGCAATCTCAATTCATTGAGATCCAATCCTCAGTGGAATTGCTTCTCTCTCTTCTTTTACCTGCTGATGCCAAAAAGGGGGAGAGAGTAATTAAGTCCAAATGCAAACCTGATAAGACACAAAAGAAAAAGGATGATGGTAATGACCTGGGAAACTCTGGAATGGGTGGAGGTCGTGGTCAAGGTGGAGGTCTCTCATCAAATAGAGCTGGAACTATAAATCATAGAACAAGTTCTGATATTGGGAGAAGAATAACTTCTGATACTGGTAAAAGGATAAGTTCTGATGAACTTTTGGATCTTGATGAAGAAATTTCAAGAAAGTTATTTCTGAAAGAAAATCCAGGAATGGACTTTGAGAGTCTAATGGAAGAAGAAGCTAGACTTAAGTTAGAAAAAGTCAACTCCAAATCTGAAGCTTCTGTTGGTAAAAAGAAACTTCCTACGGCTAAAGGCATTGTGATAAAAGAAAGGACAAATCCTATGGCAATCAAGGCCAAATCACAATTGCAGATATTTCCAAGGTCCAAGGGCATAGAAAAAGTTGGTGAACCTGTAAAGGTTTATATGCCTCCTATGGATAAAGAAATTTCTATTGAAGAAGCTGATCTTACTCTAACTTCAAGGAAGATTTCTAAGACAACCTCTGACATGGCTCAAGTTGTTCAGAGTCAAGATATAGTTAGTTCTGATATAACAATGAAGCAAGCAACCTCTGACATAGCTCAAGTTGGCTTGATATCAGAAGATAAGTCAAAGGAAACCTCTGACATTGCTCATGTTAAATCCTCAAAGTTACTCCTACCAGGATTCACTAAAGCCAAACAGACTCAACCTTTGAAGACTGCAGCAAGTGGTTTTGAAGCAAGAGTCGTTACTGAAAAGGAAGCAAGAGATAAATCTGGATTGGGTAGTACTAATGAAAGAAGAGTACATGACACAACCAATGATCCAACTTCCTTAAGCGAACCAGGTATTGGAGCAACTCCTGAAAGATTGAATCATCTAGAATCTGTATAGATGGTCTACCATACCTTCTTGAAAGAACATATCTTGTTATATTTCATGATAGATGGAAGGGTTTACCATATAAGAGAAAATGCTATACCACTGAAGTATTTTGAGGAACTAGAACATGTTTTATTCTTACTTCAAGTGAATGACAGAATAACAAAAAGTGCTACAAACTATTTGAAGACTCAAATTCAGAGACAGAAAAGGCTTTATTCTGTAAAGTCTGACAGCACATACTGTCCCAAGTACAGAGATCACAAGGGTGATGTTGCTGAGATGAAGCCTAACTCTGCTAAGATTATAACTACCTTTCTGGGTTATAAGGCTGTAGAATTCAATCTTGAGTTTGACAAGGCATATTTGATCAGACTGGATCAGGACATAAGGAAAGCCAAAATTAATGATCTCGGATATGCTATCTTCCAAACTGGTGAAGATACTGTAGAACTCAAAGATGCTAAAAGGAGGATGATTGATGAACTCAGATATGCTGAGAAATGTTTGTTAAAGAACTATCTCAGAACAAATCTTGATATCAAAGAGATCAGAAAGTGAAGCCAAGTCAAGATCTACAACTACTCAAATTCTGATATGAATACAGACTGAAGTTGTTATCAGAAGTTACACTTGGTAAAGCTTTAAGGACTGTAAGTTATAGTTATCTAGTAAAATTCTCATGCATTTGTACTTAATGTTTTTAACATCATCAAATATCTGTTGAACTTGTATATTATGCTAATTTACAAGTTGGGGGAGATTGTTAGATATATTTGATAATGTCATGTCTAATATAATTTATGTTTAGTTTTCAGATCTTACTTAAACAGGACAAAGCAGTACTTAACTGAAATCAGCACTTATACTGAAGTCAGAACTTAAGTTAACAGTACTTAATGTTCACGAGATATTTATCAGGAGATAATATCAGGACTTAAAGGAAACTTTCAGATAAGGAAGGCGGCCGATTGAAAGGAAAGAAGATCAAGACAAACGTAAGAAGAGATATGCATGAAGAAGGAATTCTATGAATAATGGAATACTTGGAAGAAAAGATAACTGATTGATATATTTTAGGAAGCAGAATTATATTCCATATCAATTAGCGATTATCTTGTAACTGTGTAATATATAAACACAGACATAGGGTTTACACTATAAGTGTTATCATTATCGAGAATATTATTTATTGTAACCCTAGCAGCTCTCATGATATTTGTTCATCACTGAGCGAGGACAGTTCCATATTGTAACATAGTTTATTGTATTGAATAAAGTCTATTTTCTGTTACTTGAGTTCTTTAATTCGATTTGATTTTGATAAACATTGTATTCAACCCCCTTCTACAATGTGTGTGACCTAACACCCTATAAATCGAAAATCAAGAACAACGAATTAAAACGTGAAATTGATGCTAGAAATAGAAAGAACAGATCAAAACCTTCGATTTGAGTCCTTGAATCACACGATTTGATGCAAAAATCAGCTGGAAATCACGGTTTGATTCTCGACCCGATTCTGAATATCCCAACCCGGAAAATAGAGAATTTTCTTATTTTTCTGAATTTTAATTAATTAATTAATTAATTAATAATTAGGCTATTTATAGTAGTGAAATTAATACTCCTAATTAAAATTAAAGCCCTAATTCTACATCTTTTAAAATTAATAAACCCCTAATTTTATAATTTTTGAGTATTACAATTTAATTTATAAATATTTTATATATACAATATATATGCCAAAATTTCCCAAAAATTGTGAATAATGCAAAAATATAAAGAAATGGTATAAATGAAAGTCCTATAATTTTATTAAAATAAAAATGTGATTTTTGTGGGGTTTTTAACACCCAATGGGGCCCGAAAAAGTCATTTTTCGCGAAATGAGAAAATTTATAAAATATCTAGATGTTCAGAATAATGCGAGGGTAAAAGCCGTTTGATGAAAAATTAGGCCCATTATTTTATTTGAAGTATCAAGTATAAAATTATGATTCGGGTCGTATAACTTTTGATATGGAAGCTATAAATGTAAAATAAAATATCTGAAAAATATCTAAAAAATACCGGGACGACACAAAATGCACGTAACATATAGCAATTAGGGTTTGATAGTTAATTACACATAATTGACAAATTAACACAAATAATTTATTATAAATATGAGATAATACAGACGTAATTTTTCCAGACGTTACAATACGCTTGCTCACACACACAGCTACCTGCTCTGGCATCTGGAAACCTACGACACGATAGGGACCTCCAGGAACGCTCTTGCAAGTGGTGTGCCTAAGTCTGACCATCTTCTTTCTTAACTGCCATGGTTAGATCAAGGCAAATATATGAGCAAAGAAGCTCAACAAATAACTATATAAACAGTTCTATAAATCAATAACATTGGCAATAGCAGTTTCTGAGGCAGTCTACTTTTATACTATAGGTGGCAATTCTCTATCTTTGACTATAAAAAGTCTATGAAGAAAGGTTTGGGTTTTCAAGAATCAAGGCTCATGATATGGTGAAAGCCGACATTCATCACAAAATATTATTAGGACTTTAAAGTGTTTCTTAACAAAAGTAAATAATCAATAAAACTTTAAATCTTTTCATTATCGTAAAGCGACATGGTTCACAACATTACAACGAAGACTCGAGTTGTTCCATTTTATTTTACTTCATTTTTAAAGAGCAAAGAGCAAATACTCAAAGAATGTAAACATTTTCTTCTTAACAGATTATAAAGGAACCCTTGATTGGAATATCTATCTTTTAAATATAATACGGGTGATCAGCCCGTACCGACCTCCATCTGGTCATTATGGTACCTATGGAATTATAGCATTATATTGGACTAGCCCCGCTAGCCTCTTATATGACTGGACTAGTCCCACTAGCCTCTTACGTCTCTGTCCAATCTTTTAGGAATTCATTTGGAAAACCTTTGTATTGGAAGAAGGAAAAAAGTTGACTAGATTTATTTTAACATTACCAAGAATGTGAAATCATTTGGACTCATTCAAGTCGAAAATCATTCTTGAAGTTCAAATTAAGATTCCAAGGGAACTGAACGAATCAAACGTAAATAGGGATCAATACTCAGGAACTGGATCAAATGATAAACAGGGTGTACTAGTTCCAAGTTGGAATAGTTTCGAAGATCAACCCATGATAGGGTTCATAGGTTATTGAAGAATCCAGATTGATCAAGACATTAAGTAAGGGAATTTATAAGTGTTCTTTTAGGGTTTGCGAGATCATAAGATAACAAATGAAATAATAAGGTAATCAGGGTAAAAATCAAAGGGTTACTATAAAAGGGTCGAACAAGGGTTTGATATCAAGTTGTCACAAGAAACAATATCAGGGTTTCTTAGAATCAATAACAGGTATATCATAATTGCATTAAAAAGTCACTACTTTATCATGGCATCAATAATTGCCTCTCTAGAATCAATTCATAAGAGAAGGCATAGTTACTATCCTTAAATCGCTTTCCTGCTTGACAGGTACTGAGCTACTACCACCTAGATTATCCTGCCCTTTCCTAACCTGAATGCCTCTACTATCCGAATCTACAATCCAACACAGAACCTCTAATTAGATACTCGATCACACTGGATGTTCCCTGAACGTCTAACGATTATCTAAATTTGCATTAACGCTTAACTTATTTACACGAGTATAAACACCAAATACTCTCATAGCACATAATATGTTATACATTTATAAACCAAGCTTAATACTTAAGTAAATAATCGCAATTTGAATAACTGGACAACAAAACCACTTACACTTTCCTTTTTAACCATAAATTCTAACTAAACCATCAAAATAACACAATTAGTTCTTTAAAATTTAACATGCAATCACTTAACTTGACATGCATCTAGCCAAATATCTTTTTAACATCTAATCAATCTTACATAAACCATATACTTAGACTCGGTAATTTAATCGATCAAATAACTTGAATTCACATCACATGCACCATTCGGCCTTTTCAACAAAACCATAAACAATTTATC
Source organism: Apium graveolens (assembly GCF_009905375.1). Classification (NCBI taxonomy): domain Eukaryota; kingdom Viridiplantae; phylum Streptophyta; class Magnoliopsida; order Apiales; family Apiaceae; genus Apium; species Apium graveolens. The sequence goes on from NC_133656.1 coordinate 128,592,970, forward strand.
AAATATCAAAATACAAGGTTCCATTTAAAAACTAAACCTATATTAATCCAAATCAATTATGTTCTCACAAAAATTGAACCAAAAATTATATAAACCGAGATTTGTATTCGAAATTTTCGAAAAACATGACATACATCAACAACATTGAGGTTATAGACTCTTAGAGCTCAGTTAACACATCATGGTTCACCACCGGTTCACTGGATTTCATCATCGGTGGTGGGAAGGGTTCGGGGTTGCCGAATTCTTGGCCCTCAACTCGAAACCTCTGACATGCAACACTTAATCATCACAGAACTTCAAAGATTTAAGCCAAAAACCGAAGGAAATCAAGAACTCGGGCCTCACTCCAAGTACCGAACACAGCACACCCTTATTCGTATACCAAAAACCCACATGTAAACAAGTACATACATATATATAGCTAAAAGAACTCAAATATTAACTTGGGATTGAGTTTTAGTGGTGAAATCGAAAGAAACAAGAGAGAGAGAGAGAGAGAGAGTGAGTGAGAGAAAAAGAGAGAAGAAAGAGGCGGTGGGGAAGGAAGAAAAAGAGGGGAATGGGGTGTGGGGTGTTTATATAATTTCCAAGAAGGGCAATTAAGTAATTTGCTAATAAAATTTTAAATTTCCTTTTCTCTTTTCTAATTGCAAATCTATAAATCTCTTTTGTAAAATTTAAAACATCGTCATAATATTAGAAAATATACTTAATCCCATTTTTAAAATAAAGAACATAAAGTTAGCTCTTCATTAATATTTTTAAATAAATTTTTGAACAAATAAATAATTTGTTATGGATTTTATAAATAAATCCAAATAATAGAATTAAACTCTATAAAATCATTTTAAAATCTCATGTCCTCAAAATAAATTCAACTACTATTTTTAAAAAGTCCCTTGGACTATTTTGAAAGCAGCAAAACAAATTTCATACCTTGATCACATTTCTATAATTTTATAAAAATGCTTTATGATCAATAAAATCCTTAAAATCCCTTTTAATAATATTTAAAAATAAAACTCATCTCCAATTCGATCATGCACACATCAAGCAATATGTAAACACATAGGATCATCACATATATTTCATATTCACACTTTTAAATATTTTCATCCCTTTTTAATATGGGTTCCGTTCAACTTGACGGCCCGACGATACAGCTTAATCCCTAAGTTGACTGATCAAACTGGAACGAATTTCTCTACGTTCCCAATCACTATTATAAAATAACGAAAATCACTCACAAAATCATTTAACCTTTCATTTAATCACATAATTTCATAATTACAACACAAAATTATACTTTATTTGTGGCGCCCTCCAAATCCGGGTCAGAAGTTTGGGGTCCACACACGCACTGTTTACAACCTGCTTATAACAATAATAAGGATAATATATATATATATATATATATATATATATATATATATATACAGTGACCCTATTTACCAACTACCATGGATTGCAACAGGTTAAAGTATGCACACAAGCCAAACACACTAATATATTACAAACCGTTCAAATCCCAACTATTCCAAACTCAAACTGAATATTAAACATATTACAAATTTTTACAAATTTACATTATTCCAAAAGAAGCCTTAATCCCTAGCTCTCGCACTGGACTGGGGATCCTTGCTACCAACTGGTTCCTTTTTAACTGGAAAGAATATAAACAACATCGCACAAATGAGCTAACTAGCTCAGCAAGTCACAATGACAAAACTGAGAATAAGGATCATCAAGTGAATATGGTTATGATATCAAGTGAACAATGGATTATGATTTAGAATTGGATATTATACTTTTAATTTTAAAAAAAATCAAGGTGAGGCTGCTGATCAGTCACGCACTAACCTCGAGCAAGGCACACAACATTGCTCTAACTACTGGATCCAATGCACACATTGGCCTAGCTTGACCATTATATGGTCTGACCACGAATCTGGTCCACAATTTTATAAAAACAATCCAATTCTAACATAATAACTGAATAAGCAATAATAAACAATAACCAGAATCATTAACAACAATGAGTGTTTAATAATGAAAGGGTTTCAATCCTTGTAAGGATCAATAAAGTAATTTCAAAGCTTGGATGTTGTGTAATGAAAGAATTGGATACCAAAGGAATCAATGTTTCAGGGTTTCAAGGATTTGGGTTTTCAATGCATAGGATACAATGGTTGAGTATACAAGTAATTCAGTTCAATGTTTGGGATTTTGTTTGCATGTAATTATGGAGTAGTATCGTATGCTTGAGATTCGTGTTTGGGTACACAACAATCAATGGTCTAGAAAGAATAAGGTTTATGGCTCAAGAACAATAATTGGAATCAAGGTTGGGTTTCAGTGTTTCAAAGCACTTGCAATATCAACAAGACTATCAAGTACTACAATATCTCGAGAAAGTTCAGAACACTTGCCTGGTGTTAGCTTACTACACAACACTCGCTTCCAATCACAATCGTCTTACTCCTCAACTACCTGTTTCCCTTTCCTACGTCTTGCCTCTTCTACTCACATATTATAAGCATCTATCAATCATCAACTCATAGGATTCTATTCAACATATACTTCTATCTACCCTTCGTTTTACCCAAATCCGATTAACGGATTTAAAGTTATGCAATAATCAGGTAAACACCGAATGTATAGACCGATAGTCAATCAACAAGTCACATATAACACATAATACATCACATAATCAATGACAATTCATTTATGAAGAAGTCTCGGGTTATAAATAGGCTTTCGGGTATTTAAAATGATTTTTAAAACATTTTTCAGAATTAAAACGGGTCATTGAATCAATTTCGGGTTAAAATAACAAGGTTCGGTTGGCCAATTCTGGCTCCGAAATAATTTTAGAATAATTATCGAGCCTTGATAGGAATTTAAAATAATATTTTAAAGCTCGAAACTATTTTTCGGAATTTTTAAATTATTTTTAAATACTTAAATCTAATTAATTAATTGATTAAAATCAATTAATAATTAATTAAATCAATTAATCAATTAATTTTTAAATTAATTGAGCAATTAATTAATTAAAAATCAACTAAAATTAATTAACTAATTAATTTAGATTTATTTTGGAATTAAAAATAATTTTTGGAATTAAAATAATAATTTTCAGAATTTTCAGAAATTAAAAATGAATTTTTATAATAAAAATAAATAGGAAATATGATTTTTAAACATTTTATAAACATGAATCCTATTTTTGAAAACTTTGCAAACTACAGGGACTAAACTTCACCATCTTCAAAACTACAGGGACTAAACTGCAATTTTGCAATTCTAGTCGCCGGAAAATCGGGGGTGGCCGGAGAAGACGATCCCGGCGACCTCACCCCACCAACACCTCCAGATCAACACTACACAACACCAGGAACTTGTTCATGCAATCAAAACATTCTAATCATCCCTGTTCTGGCCGGAAATTGGCCAAGAACATCGCCGGTTTCCGGCGAACATCGTAAATCCTTAAAACACAACTCCCTTCGATTCAAGCATCCTCTGTTAACGAGCTATATATCAATCGATTGCAAATTTCATAAGGAACACAACCCACTATAAATCAACAGCTAATAACCCCTGAATCAAAAACCCCCAAATTTCAATTGAAAACAATCATACAGGTTATAAACCCTAATTTTAAAATTCAAAAATTAAACCCACTTTTGAGCATGTTATTGAACTCCAAATCAGACGTATGACATATGAAAATCATCAGGAAAACAAGCTCTACAACATGCAATCATCAAATCATACAAACAATCATCCGAACAAAAATTCATATTTTTAATAATATAAATTCGAAAATAAATAAATTTTCAGAAAATAAACCTTTGATTCTGCAGGTATATGGATTACAGATTCTGATAGAGCTTTTCAAGACCTTTAAATCCAGTACTCGAGATTTTCAAACAAAGATCAATAACACCTTCAAAAGTTGATTTGATTCTTGGAACGGTTTATGAATATATGATTTTTCTCTGTAAAATTATATATTTATCTGTCTGCAAATGAGTTTGATACGAAATAAAATACGGTAAAAGGCTATTTATATTTATGGAAAATTAGTATCCCGTTGGATCATTCCGGATATAAAACGGTACGTTTATTTGTAAAAACTGATCCAAACGGTATCGGTTTTCGGGATAATTATCCAAATCAGTACAATTTGTACTGCGGTCTTGGTCTCAGCGCCTGGTTACACGTACTACGAAGTGAAAATTGGGATAGTTTAATAAAAATCTCCCGTATATCGAAAATACGGGTTTTATTGATTTACCGTAACGAATATTGTATCGAAAATGTTGCGTCGGGATCCGCGTAGAACAAACCGTACGCCGGATCGAAAAAGTCGAAACATGGAATATGCTCGGAATATTGCAATTAGGTTAGGAAGGAGTTCTCGGAAGAGTTTCGGGTTCCAAAAACATAACAACGGATGACGTCGATTGGTTCCCGTTTTTGTAAAATAGATTTTAAATACTCGGAAAAAGATTTTATAAATTTCATATGATCCTTATAAATCCATAAATCAACATAAAAATAATTAGGAAGATATGACAATTATCTATGTTTTATTTTTGACATATAAAAATTAAAATACTCAATTAATAATATTTTTGAATATCCAAATACAGATAACATTTAACAATTAACTCACAGAATATATACTGAACACATACAATATTTATTTAATAGAAAATAATTACACGATATATCCCGGATATTACATTATTCATTTAATCACATTGTGAAATTCCCAGTCGCTACATCAGGGGCATGTCCTATCAATTTTTTTTGTCATGGTACAACTTTTGAACCAATATGTCTACACGCTTCTGGCGTAATTTTGAATTACCAACCAATTCTTCAGGAATTTCTTTATGAGTAGGAATTTCAACCCTTTCCGGTACATTAACAACAGGTATATGTGATTTTATGACATGTCTAGAATCATTAAAATCATCTAGTATTTGATTAGAAATATTTTGCATATGAATGATTCTTTTAAACTCAGATTCACATTGTATAGTATGTGGATCCATAACACTTAATCCTGATGCATTCCATGACAGTTCAGAATTTAACTTATACAAAACATTATCTCCCCCTAATTGAGGGAATACAGACTCATCAAATTGACAATCAGCATATGGAGCAGTAAAGACATCACCGGTTAATAGTTTAAGATATCTTATAATAGATGGTGAATCAAAACCAACATATATACCTATTCTTTATGGTCGCATTTTAGATCTTTGTAGAGGTGCAATTAGAACATATACAACACTACCAAAAATCTTAAAATGTGAAATATTAGGGTTTTGACCCAGAACTAATTCATGAGAATATTGTTTATGGTAAGCAGATGGTCTTATCTTAATTATATTTGAGGCATGAAGTATTGCGTGACCCCAAATAGAAGTTGGTAATTTAGATCTTAGAAGTAAGGGTCGTGCAATAAGCTAAAGTCTTTTAATTAACGATTCCGCTAAACCATTTTGTGTATGCACGTGAGCTACGAGGTGTTCGATAGAGATTTCTACTGACATACAATAATCATTGAAAGTAGCATATGTAAATTCAGCGGCATTATGTAGTCGAATTGATTTTATAGGATTATTAGGAAATTGGGCTCGTAATTTGATTATTTGAGCAAGAATCTTGGTAAAGGTTGTATTTCTGGTCGAGAGTAGACATACATGAGACCATCTAGTTGAAGCATCTATTAGGATCATGAAATATCTAAATGGTCCAAATGATGGATGAATAGGACCACATATATCACCTTGAATTCTTTTGAAGAAATCTGAAGACTCATTTTGAAGTTTAACTGGAGATGGTCGAACAATTAGTTTTCCCAAAGAACATGCTAAACAAGGAAGTTCATCACATGGTATGACCTTTTGATTCTTAAGGGGATTTCCTGTAATTTTCTATAATTCAACGCATCATGGATACTCCTGGATGACCAAGTCATTCATGCCAATGGGTGAGTGATTTTGGATCTATAATTTTGGGAGTAGTGACACTGTGAGACTCGATTACTGTAATTTTGTAAGCATATAATCCAGATGAGATTGATTGCTATTTTTCTAAGATCTTTTTATGTTCTGAGGTGACTCAGGTGATAAGGAGATATTTTTTTCATTTTCTCTAGTGGTTTCTACATGTAAACCATTAAGAAGAATATCTTTAAAACTCAGAAGATTCCTAGTGGATTTGCTAGAATATAAAATGTAACACCCCCAAATCCGGGGTCGGGCATCCGGGTTGTCACGAGTTCCATTTCCTTTAATAACACTTAATCTTAATAAACACTATGATGTTTTTTCATTGTAAATAATGTTAACCAACTACTACGTACTGTGACTCCGCAATATACACACACACACCACAAGTTATAGTCTCATAGATGAATACCAAAAATAACACAAGTCATTTTATTCCACAATTATAAGCCATTACACCTCAAAAGGATTTCTGAATAGATTTACATTTCATTGCCATTATTACAATTCATAAGTATACATAAGTCTGGCACAACAAAAGTTGAAAGCCTAGCCTATTGGTAGTTCCTACCTCAGCGACAACGGCATCAACGCCTATAGGAAACTGGGAAACATATCCTAACCGCTCACGAATTGGGAGCTTGATCCTGTTCATCTTGTCTATCTATTGTTGTGTGATGAAAGAAGAAAGCAAGGGTAAGCAACAAGCCCACCGAAATAATATGTATACTAGTTAACAATATATGAGCATTCTCATAGTACTCATGAAAGTCTTGGTCAAGAAAAAATGAACCAAGTTTGATATCTTAACGTGACCAAGTCGCAAAATATTCAGTATATAGGTATATATACTTTTCAAAATCTTAGAATCCTCTTCCATGCATAATATACATAGAGTTCCAGTTTATAACTGTATAAAAATATCGTTGCATGGTGATCTCATATATCTAACCTTTTCTCAATGTTTTTCTGAAAATCTTTGTCATGCATAAGATAATCATTAACTAGATATAAGTTGAAAAGGATGAAGTTACAAGATACTCCAATGTACTTATATCTTTTCCAAATACTATTTGAACTACCACCGGTCAAGTTATAATCAGTTTCAAAAGTTCATCACACCGATGAGACTACAAGATAAGACTTGAATAGATTCAATCTTGGAAATATCATTTGAAAGAAATGAAGTTACGCGATACTTCATTAAGTCCCGATATATATATACACCTATATATATATACATTTCATACACTCCTTGAAAACCTCTGTTATGAAAATTATAAACAGAGTTGCAATATCCAATGAATTTGGAAAGGAGAAAACCTTGGCATAAACCTGATATCTTGCTGATCAGGAAAAGATACCAATAAGTAACCTTTTCTACTAGTAGATGGATGAATCCCCCACCGGTCATCACCCTGGCTGCATTAGGACCTTGTGTTGGACCGCCACCCAGCCTCTTACGCATAGATGGACTGCCACCCAGCCACTTACACTTTGATAGACTGTACCCCAGCTGTCGTTTATGCTGACTCAATTAGATGGACTTACTTCCCGAACGTTGGGTTAGTAATCAATTCATTTATCAAAACAGCAACCTCGTTGCGAATATAAAATACACCACAGAGCCGGATCCCTCAGATTTTTAAACGAGTATTTAAATCCCCTTCGAAAGGAAGATCTTAAATTTGAAAACGAGTTTTGGGATCCGCTCTAACTTTTAAAATCATTTTGAAGACTTGAAAACATTTTTAAGAATGTTTGGAGTAATGCTAATTTAATAAAATGAATCAGTCCCGATATGTTGGAGAATATCTTAATATTATTATTCAAATAATATTCCCATAAAGGATAATCTCTATAAAAATAATTGAAGTAGAAGTTTTAAAACTCATACTTGAAATGAATAATAAATGATCAAAGATATACTTATACGAAAGTATGATCTTTATTTGAATAATCGAAAATGAGTTTGATTATCGAAACATTATTCTTTAATAAAATAAAGAATATTATTTAATAAATAAGCGGAGTCATAAGTCCTCGAATGAATATTGAAAATAATATTCATTAAATAAAATAAACGGAGTCATAAGTCCTCGAATGAATATTCAAAATAATATTCATTAAATAAAATAAACGGAGTCGTAAGTCCTCGAATGAATATTCAAAATAATATTTATTAAATAAAATAAACGGAGTCATAAGTCCTCGAATGAATATTCAAAATAATATCCATTAATTAAAATAAAGTTATCGAATGAACCTTATTCGATTAATAGTTTTGAAAACTATATCTATATATATATAAATATATATATAATATACTCGAGAACATCGTCTCCCGGTTTTAGAAAATGTTCACCTTTGGGTTACGCAACTACTGCTTATCTCTAGCATAGGTATTATGCAACTTATAAGCATTTGAAACAACAATTAGATATCAATATTACGAAACAGGCATGCATATATACCATATCAGCATGCTCCAATATATCGTAAAATTTGCTAATAACAATCATGCACTTATTGCAATGTAATGCATGTACATATATACATCACAACAATGGTATAACGGGTAGAAAACTTGCTTGAGTGTTCCCGAATAGACTTAAGTTTAGAGTGGGTCCGATAACCTATGAACAACAATATAAGTCGGAATTAAACCCCGGTCGCTTAAGAAACTAGACTTTAATCAATTGAACGCTAACGTTCGCTTATGGTCACTTATACGCTTAACGAATCACATAAGTCGTTCGAGTACCCTCGGCTCCACCATTTTTAATAAATTAACCATTAAGAATTTTAAGGCGATTCTTTCGCGAGTACTCTACCAACTGCCTAATCCACTTTAAATAATTGTTTCATACTCCAATTAGTCAATTAAGGGCCTTAACCAAGGTTTCAAAGTAAGGCAAGGGGTAATGGTTCGTTCGCGAAATGCCGTTACTTAAAATGGTCGTTTCTCCTAAACCGTACATCGGATTCAAGCGAACCACATATCAAAACGAAGCTCATAACATGAAATATCTAAACATGGTAATGGTAAGTTCATGACAGTGAGTGTTCGGGTGCAAAAGTTAAGCACAAAACAGTCTAAGGAAAATTGGGCATTACGACGGCTATAAGTTAACAATTCCCAAATTTTTACCCAATCAATTCAATATCAAACCACCACCAATCAACACCATTCCACCATCATTCAACCACAATACAAGATCATTTAACCATAACTCAAGATCTCAACTTATTCATCTAAACTAAGTAAAAATGTGACCAAGAACATCAAATCCAACAAGTATCATTCCTAACTCCAAAATCAACAAAACCATTTACTAAACAAAGCTCTAAACATGAGTACACACCCATTACACTAACCCATCATCTAAAAATTATGAAATCCAAACCAAAAAAAACTTAAGACTAAGGGTTTGAGAAGTTATACCTTCCTTGGAGAGTGGAGAATCACTTAGGAAGCCTTAAATAACCACTAACTATCTCTACTAAGTTTGGATCTTGAAGAAAACATAAGAAAACACAAAGTTAGTTTCTTGACAACACTATTCACCAAGAACTTTGATGAATTGATTAGCTATGTTAAACATGAAATCTTGAGCTTAAACTTATGGCTCATCTAAGTTATGAATTATGGAAGCTAAAGAAACAAATCTCTTGAATTATGATTAAGTGGAGCTTGGGTTTTGGAATTTAACTTCCTTGTTTTTCTTCAAAAAGCCGTGGGCAAGGAGATGGGGGGAGGGAGAAATGAATGTGTTTGCTTGGTTGCTTCTTCTTTTGACTTGGGAATTGATTTTAACCTTTTTACCATGGTTAATAATGTTTGGCTAATAATCAACCAACAAAACCTACCCACTTGTCATGCTTAGGTCATCAAGCTTAGGTCATCAAGCTTAGGTCATCCATTTGCCACATGTCTTCTCCTTGTGGTGTGATGACATCATCATCCACTAACCTCTCTGATTATCCCCTAATTGCTTTCCTAATGACCATTTATCTGTTATACGGTTCGCTTAACTTTCGTTCGCGTTTATCTTTCGAGGAATCATATCCGGGATCTTATTACTTGGGTTCCCCTAAACCTTTCTCAATATTTTATATTCCTTTTATGATCCTCTCTTATAATCCTTGAATTTAAATCCTTTTAATCATGTTACCTTATACTCAATTCTTTCGGTATCTGGTGGATTTTCGGGAAAAATCAAAGTGTCCGAATTCGAATTCTAACGACCTTTACATACACTAATACGATCTTAGAATTTCCATAATAGTACTCCTATATATCGCGGTCTGATAATTTTCCTTAATCAGCATCATCAGCAAAAGTTACTATTCATCAGGGTTTCAAAAATTTCAAAAAAAATTAGGGTTATTACATAAAGCATCATGTACGTAAATTAATGTCTCATTTAGTAGTATAAACTGGCTTTTTCAAAACCCTCTATGATATTTGATGTCCCAAAATTGTCCAAACGTTTGAGTTGGTTTTAGTCAACTTTGAGAAATATTTCTGATTTTGTAAAATTGTGTGAGCGGTTGCGCAGTCAACAATGTATATATCTCCCATGTTTATGTTGTGTATATTTAAGTGACCAACAGTTATATTATGCAAACAACGTATATAATACAAGAACATAAAACAAGTACATGAAAGCCGAATATTAAAACAAGCACGTCTAAAATATAACATCAAAGAAATACAAATGAAATCTAGTTATATGAATCATAATAAAGGTTAGCACCAGTATCTAGTTCATATGGGGTATTGTTGTTTGGTTCTTCACTTAGATTATGATTAGTGAAGGTCATTTGCACCCTTTTTCCATTATTTTTCTCGTAGAGGTCAACTAGATGTTTCGGTGTGCGACAAGTGCGCTGTCAGTGCCCATGTGCCTCACATCTTAGACATATATCCCTAGTATCTTCTTCTTGTGGTGCCTTACTTTTATTTGGCACTCCATGTTTCCAATTCTGGTGGTCATATTTGTTGTAACCATCACACTATCACTTTAGGTGGCTAGAGTTATATTGATTTTAAAACCGGCCTCGAAAGTTTCCATGCCCATGGTTTTGTCCGTAACCTCATCCTCCCCTATGCCCTTTCTCACACTCATTCTTCTAGAATAACTTGTTATGTACTTCAGGTAACTAGGCACAGCCTGTGGGACATATTTGACAATTTTTCAGTAACAACTCATTATTCTTTTCAGCATAAAAAAAAGAGATATCAGCTCACTATACTTCCAAAAAGTGTGCTCCCTATACTGTAATGCCAGAATCATAGTGTTGGGGTGAAAGGTTGAAATGGTCTTCTCTATTATGTCAGCATCAATAATATTTTCACCACACAAAATCAGTTTTGAGCTTATTTTGAACAAGGCATAATTATATTCAGTGACAGATTTAAAATCTTGCAACCTTATATTTATCCAGTCATAACAGGCATGTGATAAATGGACAAGTTTTTGGTGATCAAACCTATCTTTGATATTGGTCCAGAGGGTGAGTGAATTTTTCACAGTTAGATATTCAAGTTTTAAATTTTCATGGATGTGGTGTCTAAGAAAACTGATAGCTTTGGCATTTTGTTCAATAGTTGGGGTCTTTCCTGATTCTATGGTGTCTTTTAGCCCATTAGCACTAAGATGTAATTCCGCATCCAACACCCAAGACAAATAATTATCGCAAACACATCCAACGCAACAAACTCTAATTTTGCAAGATTTGTCATTCTGAATGCAAAATAAATATTAAAACATGATATAATACTTCACAAATATATTTAAACAGTTAATTCTAAATAATAACATATATGATACGAATAATATAAAAATTACGACGACATGTTACAACGGCATAGCCAGCCAGAAAACTTTTGGGTAATACTTGACGCGTAGCCATCTTTATAGCATTTAAACAGTAATATACATAAATTATGATAATAGTTAGAATCAAAAGATTAAATTTAAAATGTACTTCTTACGTTAGATGAATCTTATTCGGGTAATACCTCTTTCATGAATAGAGCTTACTTGGACAATTCCTTCTTCGTAAATAAAGCTTGCTCGAGCAGAAACTCGTGCTAATAACCTGTCGTAAATAACTTGTTATAAATCTTGAATTACTTAATTATGAACAACTTAATAATTGCACATATAGAGAGAATAAAAGTTGAAGAGAGAATTATGTTTTAATATGTTTCAGTATATCTAATTTCAATAACTGAAGGTCCTATATATAGAGGTTGGTTGACAAGTCTTACGAAGGAAGCTATCTAAGTCTTCTTTGATAGGTATCGTAGTTCTTTACTAGTGAGTTTCGTAAGTCTACCTTAATGAACTTTACAATTATTCTTTACTAAGTTTCTTCTCTAAAAAGATGAACAAGTCTTCCTCGATAAGTTTTGAGAGACTTCCTCGATAAGCTTTATGAGTCTTCTTGATTAAGCTTTGACAATCATTATTATATCATATTATAACAATGATATCATATCATAGAATTAACACACTATTGTCCATAATTACTATTGACCAAAATTTGAGAAATACAGATATATGTGTTCGGAAATTAGTAGCTCTAAAACATCTCCAACCCATTACACTATTTTGATATAATTTTCAAATTTCACTCCAACACACCAACACTAAATTTTACACTATTCATGTACTATATAGATTATTTCATTACTAAAATACAAAAGTAAAGTTAAAAAATAAAGTAGCGGATACAAATTAAACAAATTTGTTATATTAAAGGAGGACAAGGGCAACATGGGAATATATAAAAACTCTAAAAATTTAGCGTGACACCAAATCTGGTATAAATTTTGGTGTGACGACAAAATTATGTAACTTTTAGTGTTGGGTTGGAGAGGAGTTTTACACCAAAATGGTGTAAAAGTAAATATTTGAAAACACTAAAGTTATCAGAGGAAGAAATAATCTTTAACACTCTCCCAATCGCACGATACATTTTCCTACGATAATTACCAACAAATATAATTAATACCAATATACCAATACCTATACCAATAATATATTTATAAATTAAACAAATTATGATACATTTTCTATGATTGACAATAAAGAATATCACTGATACCAATACCCATATTAATAATAAATATTTAAATTAAATAAATGGGGTGGAAGGACTTGAACCCGGGACCATTCCCTAAACCGAGCTTAATACCATTTCAAGTAACCAATCGCTCTAAAATTTTAAGGTATTAAAGGAAGGTTTCAAAAGTATCTTGTACTCTTTAACAATCTCTATGACATCCATGCTAAAACCAACATCTTACAAGAAGGCATGTGTTAGATATTGAATGCAAAGAAATATAATACAGGGGGTGAATGTGTTTCTTGGATTTTATTTAACTTTTAAAATTGTTTGGATTATTGATGAACAAAGCAGTTAAGAATTGTAGAGATATAATATTTTAACAGTAAACACACAAAATACAATATCCAGAAACTCACATAATTATATTAATTAAGTTTGTCTTGCTACAAATATGTGTTATTACAAATAAGAACTCAAATACAATCTTGAGAGAGAATACAAGATTTTTCTAGATCTATTTATTACATCTAAACTAAGGACCCGTGCATGCTTTATAGACCAACAACACGGGTTTACAAAACTTGCACTAAAATGTACTAAACCATTTTCTAAAGCAACCTTGTCTATTTCCTTTTCTGGTGTTAGCAAATATGTGCAAAATCTTGTAGGTCTGTGACCATCCTTTGTCCAGTAAATTTTGGCCCTTGATCTTGTATTCTTCAAGCTACTTTTGTAGTCTTTCCAATACAGTGAAAGAATTGTTTGTTGATTGATCATCTTGAATCTTGAATTTATCTGTATTCTGAATTTGAGATAGGTTGTCGAGGTCTCCTTTTGTTCTGTCGAGAAGTGACATATCAATAAGTAAAGTGACTTATCGATATCTCTAGTTCTTGACATATATAAATAACTTGTCGTGTTCTCTAGTTCTCGACATGTAGAATATCTTATCGACATCTTTAGTTCTCGATATAGGCCTTCGACTTGTTGATATTTTGAGTTCTCTACATGAGGATTTGTCTTGTTGATATCTATAGATCTCTACATGAAGAAATGGCTTATCGATATGTCCAGTTCTCTACATAGAAGATTTAATTTGTCGATATATGAGGTCTCTACATGTAGATTGACTTATCGATATCTCTTGGACTTATGGATAAGTCATTTTGGACTTCTCGATATTTCTTGATCTGTGACTTACCGAAATCTGACTTAGAATATTTTTCATGGAACAGTTTTAGTCAAATTAAGGCTGCTACACTTCTCTCTGAGGTATGATCAGGATTTGATCTTCTTTCAAAGTTTATTCCTTATCTTGAAGGTTGTTCACAAAAAAATCCCCCAGTTTAATATACTAAACATTTTTACAGACTCAAGGAATACAATTATAGAATACAAATTTAGATTATCATACAACTTAATCTTAAGGCTGTCAATATGACTTAGTCTTGTAATATAGAGGTATGTCTAGCATAATAATCTCCCCAATTTGTGAGAAGATTACTTGTCATAAATTCATACATGATAACAAGACTAACTCCAAGCTAAAATCATATACAATAAAATTGCCAGATTGACAAAATACATTTTTTATATAACTTGTAGTTATATCATTACAAAGTTACAAAGCTTAGGTAAATTTCTCATAACCAGATTATTTTCTAATGAGATCCTTGAGTTTGATAATATTTCAAGTTCTTTAATAATCTCTGTCCCTCTTAGAGGTTCGACTAGTTTGAGCCATTCATCTAATGAGTAACTGTTGAGTAGATAAATCTTGAATCTTGAAACTCTGCCAGTCTTGAAATTCAGAAAATGTCCATCTTTTGAAACCCTGCCAAACCCCCTTGCATTCAGTTCATTAGATCTTCTTATAAACATCTCAATTTCTTCAACATATTTCCTTTCTCTTTCTTCCCTCTCATACTTTTCTCTTCCATGCCTAATATCCCTTTCTCTCAACCTTTCAAACAATCTTGCCTTCCACATCCTTGTACTATAGTCCCATGCCTTCATCAAACTGATCACTCTCTCCAATTCTGCAGTTGAAGATGTTTCAATGACTTCTCTATTCAGCAAAATGAAGGTACCATCCTTATAGTAGATTCTAACTTCTCTCAGAGAAAAAACACAAACTTTGACTATCTCCATAATTAATTTTTTATGATAATCATCATCTGTTATACTCTTAGAAGCTCGTAGAAAGTCATATTGATTGAAGCAATTCCAGATAGCACCAACATTAGCTTGAATTTTTCTTGGTTTTCTTCCTGTAATCTTGAAGTGAGTTTTGATTGGAAGTTTGAATGAAGGTGGTTTTGATATTTTCTTTAAGGAGACTTGGCTAGCTGTGATATGTATCTTGAGTATTGAATTAGAATTTGGCTTGTATAGGTACTTGGGCTTTGAGGTTTAGATAGATTGAGTGTTTTTTGGCTAGGTGTAGGGGTTTGAGTTTGTAGAATTTATGAGATTTGAATTTCCTGGACAATCTGTTTCTTTTCCCCTTCTTCATCCATTTTTCTTTTCTTTCCATCATCCTTTCCTTTTTTCTCCTCCTTCCCTTTTTTATCATCCAGTTTGCTACTAGTTTCTTTGCTAGACTGACTTTGATTTGATCCAAATGTTTTATGTTCATCTTTCTTCTTCTTATAATCATCCAAGTCATCTTTTTGTTAATTTGATCTCTTGGCAACATAGCTTCAGCATTCTTCAAATATCTAGCAATAATTTTCAAGGCTTCCACATCTTCAACAATCATATTTTTCTTTGACTTTTGATCTATCTCTATGATCATCTATAATTTCTTGTTCCCCATGACACAGTACTTTGGAATCTGAAATTATTTGCACTGTTTGGTGTTAGAACAGATGTAGACCACTCCCTTGCTTGGTTAAAGGTAGGCTTCTGGAAATGCAGCCATTTGAATCTTTTTGAGTTTATTGAGCAGGAGAATCCACTGGAACCACCATGTTCACCTTGTTCATAAAGATGTCCAGATCAGATGCTCTTCTTGATTAAAGATAAGAAAGAGACACCTACATGCATCTTTCCACACCTACGTCATTTATGTTTGCAACAATCCTCTTTTCTTTGAAATTTCCTTTAATCACCATCACTACCCTAAGTAAATTTATACTCCTATCCAAAGCCTTCTTGTATGTGAAATGATTGTTGTTTAGAGAGATTCTGAGGGCTTTGAGGATTTCATCAAATTCCTTGTCAAGACAAGGTCCCTTAGCTGCCTTCATTAGTTTGTCCATTCCAATATCATCTTCCTTTTGAATTGTAGCTTGACTTGATTTTAGCTGCAGATGAGAATCCATCTCCCACTTAGGCTTGATAGTAGGAATATTAGGTGTAGATAAAGGGATTTAGGTCCTTACAGCTTGAGAGGTTTCCTGAAGTGGATTGTTCAAGGCTCCCATAATAGCTCCCAAAGATACTGAATTCTGCATATGTAGATATTTTTGGGACTCTATTAAGGACTTGATGTCCTATTATGAAAGAGTCCCTTAACTTGGATACATTTTCTTCAACTAGTGTGAGAGGGAGAGTGTGAAGCTTATCTGAAAACTTGTTAAACTTTAACTTCATGTATGAAAAAGTAGGCATTAATTAATCAATCCTATCATTGACAATTTTCTTCTTCTTTTAAACCGATGTAGCCCTTTCAGATACTTGATGATCGAACTTGCAGTAGTAATCTTACAACAGTGAACTCATGTGTCGAACATTTATTAGAAGCAGTGGTGGTTGAAGCTTGCATAAATGCTACTGAAGTTAAGCATGAGGATACTATATCGGGATCAGTAAATTCCTTGCTGACATTTGACAAAGTTTTAGAGCCTCAAATCAATGACTCACATGGCATCTATTCAGCAGACTATTCATTAAAACAACATTTTTCCATTATTGAAGAGAACACAAATTACTCCATTCGTACATTTGGAGACTGTTAGGAGTTATCCTACATCATTTGTGGGAGAGGCAGATTGGTTATTAATAAGCAGCGAGTTTACTCCGTTAGTATGACCTTTTGGGATGTGCCTAAAAATAAATTCATGCGGTTTTAGCCCAAAGCAAAAAATATCATACTAATGTAAAGTTAAGACTCGCACGCGGCCCAACCTACTTCCTAAACTTTCCATTTCTAAATATCTAGGTATATTTCTACATGACTTTATCATATTCTTACACTTTATATACACCCACAAACACAATCAAACAAACTTTCATAGATACACTTAAATGGCAAGACGAGAATATTAGAACCCTTATAAGAGAGGGTGATGAAAGGGAAAAGTTGGATAAATGCTGCAATATTATTATTTTAATGATGCAGCAACCTGAGAAACTTGAAAAGTCAGTTACCAATATTAATACATAAGGAATACGGAAGTTACGAATACGAATCAGAAACCTGAGAAGTCAATCTCGAGGGTTTTTGAAAGTTTGGATCCACTTGAATCTTATCTTGCAAAGTATTTGCAACATATAGATGAAGACGTTGTCAGCAAGAAACATAACAACAGTAGTGGCTTTTGGGACTCGATAGTGGGTACAAAGAATAATGATGATCTATCTTTAATCAATGGCTAAAGCTGGGAAGATTACTATAGAGAGGGTAATCACTTAAATAAGTGTGATCCGTGTTCAAATTTTCCTGCTGGTATTGAGATTCATGAAGCACTATGCCCAAAACATAAAAAACAGAAGACTGAAATAGCTGTTCAGATACCTGATGACAGAACTTGCATTAGTAATCTTAAGACAGTGAACTCATGTGTCGAACTTCTATTAGAAGAAGTGGTGGCTGAAGCTTGCATAAATGCTACTAAAGTTAGGCATGATGATACTATCACTAATGTCATTAAAATCATCACACAAAATCTCTGGAGAACCCTCACCAATATAATGATAAAAGTCATGAAAGTAATTCAACAACCATCCATAAGAGATAATATTCATCATAAAAATCAATAAAGAAATTGAAAAGGCAGACCTTTGAAGATCATTCTGCCTAGCTAAACAAGAAATACATTGAGGTTTTTTTAAAATACCTGAGACATTCCAAATAGAATCATCCCATCCCACCTAAATACATCCATTATGGGGGTATTCATACTTGAAACTCCATTTAATATGGATTGCTAACGAAGTAGCTCAGGATAAAGCAGTAGACTCTTGAACTCTAGTCTTTAAAAAAGCAAAAAGAGAGACTTCATTATTGTAATAAAATCCTTTTTAAAAGATACTTTATTATCGAGTCATTTCACATTAAATAAACAAAAATCAATCATAAAAAAATGTCAAGTGGACGATTGAGTTAGGGAGATCCCCAAACTACACTTTTCTTAAATTTGTTTCGCTTATTATTAGGCATCTGTGGAAGTTTATCTACCGAAACCATGTCCTCGAAGGAATTAGGAAGATGTGGGGATTATTAGGGGGGCTATTTGCTTTGTTCATTTTACCGACCTGCGTTCAACCCTGTGTTGGGCCAACATCAGTTTGAGCATCATTTGATAGTTGGTTGATTCTAAACATGGAAGGTGAAGACGCAACAATTTGCTTCAATTTGCTTGAGCTAGCATCAACATTAACACGCTCTTTGAAGTTAACTAACAAGTTTAATACTACTTCATTGGATCGGTAAAGTGCATGTGCTAATGTGTTTGGTGCAAACCATTTACATGCATTGTAATGAAAAAATTGGCAGATTTTTTAGCCCAAGTGCATTATTTGATAAAATATATGTGAGAGATATAGGAACATGGAAATATCAAAGAGTGCGGTTTGAAAACTTCAAGTTTTCCAAGATTTGTCTCAAAATATGGTCTTTTTCGTAGCCGCCATGACTAACGACAACTACAATATGATGCAATACAAGAGATGGACGTAAGAATGTAAAGTGAGAAAGCATACAACACAATAACACTACCACGCTATCAAAAATATGTAACTGCAGATATCATGCTTTATGTAAATATAGGAAAATATAAACCCACGCTTAGTAATATCAATGGAAATAAAATGTTTCAAAGAGGGATATCCCTATCAAATTAAAAAGTTCCCACTAGAACGTAATGGATATGGATTCATTTGAGATAAATATAAAAGAAATCTAAGATAGAGGTAATGAAACAAACGAAGATCCAAACGGATATAGTAATGAAACAAATTAAGATCTTAACAAGTATAAATAGTATAATTGTAACTTTTTACTCCTAAGATTTGTTAGAAAATAAGTTTCAACGTTGTTCCCGTTCTTTGACTTTTTCCTCCGTCAACTCAAAAAATGTAGTTGGCACTTCCTTGAGGAACAAGGGCAGATCCGTAAAGTTGTGAATGTATATCATTACATATAATAAGAGTTTAATTTGAAACATGTTAGCTACACAAAAAAATGTGTGTGTCACTTACGGGTGCATGTACTCCAACTACCATGAATGATCCTTCCTTTCTTCAATTTTTTTCTCCTAAAAATTATATAAAATTTTAATTACCAGAATATTAGAGACTGTATCTTGCTTAAAACAATAACTACAAGATAATTGCATTTAAATAACTTTGATTCCACTACAATCAATGGAAAAAATATTATTTAACAATTTAGGAACTCCGAGATTCTTGGGTAGAATTGCATTTTAAACAACTTGGATTCCACTACGATCAATGAAAATAACATTATTTAACAATTTAGGCAGGCTTAGATTCTTGGGTAGAAATGGCTGCAGAAAATGCTATTTATTTCGTTTACTTTTTTATCATTACTAAAAATTGGAGAATATCATAATTAAGTATACTATGTCAATGAAAAGTTAGAGATTTGAGTATGAGACCCCATATAGAATAGTGTATGTCTCCAACTCTTTTCCAAGCAGGGAGCAATTTACATTTTTTTCAAATATATATATCTAGCTTAGTTGCCCAATAAGCGATTAATATAGAATCAAATATATATAAAAATAAAGCATGTACCGATATGCAAAATAATAGCTTATGAGCAATGGGCAACATAGTGTGAAGAGGAGTGCGGAAACCAAAATACAATGTTCAGTCTCACTACACCTTTTGATTATATTTTTTAAGAAAATGTGAATTATTTTAAGTCTTGTGTTCTCTTAAGAAAATATTTGATATATCATTCATCAAAAATAAAATGTGATATATATCTCTAATCATCTTGTATTTCTTTATTCGAATATTTTAAATGAAATTAATTTATCTTAATTAAGGTTATTCCCTCGGGGTGTTCCTTTCTTACATTGATTGAGACCACACATTTCTTATAAATTTCCCATAACATGTCATGTGTTTAATCCTTTGTTATCCAACTATAAGGACACATGCAATGGATAATTCACGAATTTTACAAGAAAAGATGATATGTAAGAATATACTTAGGGGAAAGAATTATATATTGGTGAAAATAATATCCGTAAAACATATAAGATAACATCGTTGTTGCAAGTGGAAACATAATTCATATGCATAATTTAGAAACAATATAAAAATCTGTTGCTAATTTGATCACCAAACATTTTTGCACATGAGTAAAGCACATGAATAAGATAAAAAAGAAAATAGACAAAGTTAAAATTGACTCACATTTTGTGGTGAGCCTTTCTGAGATATTTACAGTGATTGTAGCATCAGTGTGGCTTCTTTCATATGAGACTGAAAATGAATTGTATTAACCTAGATTGCATATATAAGATCTCCAATTGATACTCACATGTACATAAAATAATTATTTATTCATGATTTAAAATTCATGAATGATATTACTATAAAACGTGTGCAGCTGATTGTGGATTCCCCTCAAGCCAGAATGCAACCCACGATTCCTTCAGCAAACTACAAGTGTGATTCATCACTATGCCAAGAACAACAATAATTTACATTAGGGAAAAATGAGTATAAAATGATGGTTCAAGAAAATTGGCACATATTATACTTAAAATGGAGGACGCACCATTCAATTAAATATGTTTCTAAAACTATTCTTTCACTTCAAAGATATAATCATATATATAAGAAGAAAGACAATTACATTGAGACTTCTTAACATTTGCGTCTTTGGCAAAAAATTTCAGTAGTCTTCTCAAATCCCTCTTTCTTCAAATAATCATAAATGTATAGATTGAAATTTTCAAATCAAATAAATTCAAATGGTGAACTAGAGATATAATATAAAAGCAAATAATGTAATGCCTAGTTAATATGTGTGTACATATAAGTATAACTTACATAGTTCTTTCAAGGAGAAAAAAAAACTTACATCTGATCAACATCTCTTTCTTTTTCAAGAAACATGTTCTTCTCATCTTTCAAATCTCTTCCCAATTCCATTTTATGCAAGATTGCAATATACACCTTTCAAGATCCTAAATAAAATAAATTAAGAGTTTTGGATATAAAAGAATCGAGTACATATATAAGAGTACCTCACACAAAAGAAATATTATATATGATTCAAATTTCGAAACTGTAACAATTTTGGACACCTTTACAGTGAGAAAACACAAACCTTTATTTGTAAAATAAGCTTTACCAGAAAATCCAACACTTGTAACACTTCGTAAAAACAATTGTTTTGGAAAAATCTACCACTTTGTGTAATATCAAGATTATATATTAAATTTTAAAATTAAAGATTCTTGATTTCTCGGTTAAAAAAATAGAATATATAGAAAAAGAATTTTGAATTAATCTTAATAAAGGCATAGTATGTAAAACAAATATTATGGCTAATAGAAAAGAAGATTAGAGTATATGGGAAAAAATCATCAATTTATTGTAAAAATATATGTTGAAAAGAATCTTTAATTCATTATTTGAAGAGCAAAGCAATAGATGCTTATCTCTAATTAAGTTTGATACCACTAACATTTTTTCTTACTACAAAACAATAAAAAAAGGTAAAAAAGCATGAATGAAAAAATAAATGGTTCACCTACCACAATATCACAACTAGAAAATATCTTGTAGATTTAAATAAAGGAAATCATCATATAAATCATTTATCTTAAATAAATATAACATTACTAATTAAAAATATAAATAATTTCTCGATACAAGTAAATATAGCATAACTAATTTTATAAATTTACGTTATGATTTTAAAATAAAAAATGACCAAAGTACACAGAAAAAAAGTATGGGATAAATACTTTAATTTTTTTTCTTTAAATATTTATTTAAAAAATAAATGTGGAAGAAGGGTAAAGGGTCATGATTGATAGTATAGAGATCTAAAATCTTAAACAATCACTAAGCCTGGGGCTATTATGAATTATAAGTTATTATTAGGCTATACCATCATAACAAGCCAACTGAACTGACAATATCACTTTACATGGCTAAATAGACTCAATCATTTGGACTAGTGATATGTTTGTTTTGCACATGTCTTGTTTTTCTTTTAGAAAGTTCAGAATCTTTTAAGAGCTTAGGCGTTTCTATGCAACAATTTTGTATATAATAGATATAGAATAATTAAATTTGAAAGAAGTTCAATGAAGATAGTTCGAGCAGCAAATTGAGGGAAGAAGAATTTTTGAAGTCAATAAGTTGGAGGAATTCCTGTAAGTCCTATATTGTGAAGTCTAGAAGACGTATGTAGTTAAGTTCATCAAATCCCAGTAGTAAAGTTTGATTCACAACCATATTAGTATGTTATACCGTGACGTCAAAAAAGATAATGCATGGAGAAATCAGAGTTATTCAAGATCATGAAGTTCAAAGTGACCTATATCATGAGGTCAAGCAAAGCAAAGTTCTAGATATATTTACACTCATTTCACAACAAGACAAATGAAGGTACAAATTTACCATAAAAGGAAAAATGGATCACAATAGCATATTGTACATGGAAATGGTACATACACATGTATCAAGCCTATAGTTAAACTTGGACAGAAAGAAAAGAATAAATACCCATAAAAAAAGAGGACGTATGGAAGAATAAAGTGGTCCTAAAAGATGCCACGTGTTTCCTTGCAACGTGTCCCCTTGCAGAATATGACACTTTAATGTAAATTGGTGTGCATAGGGCTCTTCACGAACCGAGCTGTTCGTGAACAAGCTCGAGCTCGGCTCGTTAAGAGCTCGTTCGGCTCGGCTCATTAACGAACTCGAGCTCGAGCTCGAACAGAAAAATATGTTCGTTAAGCAAATCGAGCTCGAGCCGAGCTTTGGGTTGTTCGGCTCGAGCTCGGCTCGAGCTCGGGTCGGCTCGAACTCGTTCGTTAAAATTTAAAAAAATTCTAATATATCCTAAATATTTTTATATAGGTATGATTTTTTTTAAATCCGACTTCACTGTATTTTTTTTATCTTCCAACGATCATTTTGCATACCATATGTGATATATTTTGAGGTGATTTAGAAATTTTATATTTTAGTTTCTAATTTTAAAATGTAGCTTCATAATTATATTTTAGTTAAGATTTTTTTTTAAAATATTTTTCATCTATCCAACCATATGTATGTTATAAAATATATATTTCAATGATATAACCAAAGTTTCACATCAAAAACAATTTTATTTGATTTTCTATTTTATGGTCAAGCATTAGTTTGACTATTAACGCTAACTAGTGTTTAATCCGGATTTGTTGTTTCGATTATTTTAAAAATACTTTATATCGATCCAACCGTATGGATGTTATAAAATATATATTTTATTGATATAACCAAAGTTTTAGATTAAAATAATTTTATTTGGTTTGCTATTTTAATAGTCAAACATTAGTTTGACTAGTCTTGGTAACTAATGTTTAGTCTTGTATTGGTGTCTCGATTTATTTAAAATTATTTCTAATTGATCCTACCGTATGGATGTCATAAAAAATATATTTTATTGATATAACCAAAGTTTTAGATCAAAATAATTTTATTTGGTTTGCTATTTTAATAGTCAAACATTAGTTTGACTAGTCTTGGTAACTAATGTTTAGTCTTGTATTGGTATCTCGATTTATTTAAAATTATTTCTAATTGATCCAACCGTATGGATATCAAAATAAATATATTTTAATGATATAACTAAAGTTTTAAATCAAAATAATTTTATTTGGTTTGTTATTTTAACAGTCAAGTATTAGTTTGACTATTACCGCTAACTAGTGTTTAGTCCTGATTTGTTGTTTTGATTATTTTAAAAATACTTTATATTGATCCAACCGTATGGATGTCATAATACATACATTTTATTGATATAACCAAAGTTACAGATCAAAATAATATTATTTGATTTGCTATTTTAACAGTCAAATATTAGTTTGACTAGTACTAGTAACTAGTGTTTAATCCTCCATTAGTATCTCGACTTGTTTAAAATTATTTTTAATTGATCTAACCTTATGGATGTCAAAATAAATATATTTTAATAATTTAACCAAATTTTCAGATCAAAATAATTTTATTTGGTTTGTTATTTTAACAGTCAAGTAGTAGTTTGACTATTACCACTAACTAGTGTTTAGTCATTAATTGGTGTTTCGATTTTTTTAAAAATATTTTTCCTCGATTCAACCGTATGGATGTCAAAATATATATATTTTAGTGATATAACCAAATTTTTTAAAAAAAATAAATTTATTTGATAAGTTATTTTCACAGTCAAACATCGGTTGACCAGAATTTTTTCTGGCTCGGCTCGGCTCGACTCGACTCGGCTCGGCTCGTTTATGTTCGCGAACAAGCTCGTGTTCGGCTCGTTAGTTAACGAGCTCGAGCTCGAACACGTTTTTTGTTCGATTAGAAAGCTCGGCTCGGCTCGGTTCGTCAGAAAAAAAATTAAAGCTCGGCTCTGTTCGATCAAAACTCGGCTCGGCTCGGTTCGTGAACAGCCCTAGGTGTGCACACCTTGTAATACATTATTTTATATATAGAATGCACATCCCTTTATTAGTTGTGTGTAACAGATAAGAGGTTCATATTGTAATACAATTTCTTTCTCTATAAGCCAAACTCCACAACTTGTTCTTCAGAAGAATTCAAGAAGAACATCATTATTTTTCTTGAAATATGCAATTTATTTATATCTTATATAAAGTAATTTGAATAAATTATCTTTGTGTTCTTGCATAGTATTTATGCACTTAGTTTTACATTACAGTTAGTTTTACATTACAGTTAGTAAACGTATATGTTTAAAATGACATAAATTAATATCTTTAATGAACTAACTTAACCAAAAGAAATGACCAATGTCAGTGCTATTGTATCAAGAATCTTAAGACATATCGAAGAAATACATGTAAATAATTAACATTTTTGGCAAATAAGTTGAAATTTAGGGAACTAACTCAGTGACAGAAATCTATACAAACTAAAAGCAGAGCAAAGAAAATGTAATAATTTTATTTGAACAATGGTAAAGAATAAAGAAAAACTAATGCTTCTTTTAGATGAACTAACTGAACTCACATAAGATTGTAACTAAATCGGAGTCATCGTGAATGTTTATATCAACTACCAGTGATTTGACACTCTTCAATATTCGGTTGGCATAGGTCAATATCTTCAAACTGATCTTGTAATTCAGTTTTATTACTTCTTAATTCAAGCTACATCCATTTAAAAAAAGAGCAAAAAATGACAGGTAAAATTAATTGGGAAAAATTAAACATGTAAAATGCTCATTAAATACTTATAGATATACATAAAAGAGAATGACTTACTCATAGTTACGGTCAAGTCTACCACATCAACTTGGAGTAGTAGCAAGAACCAAATGATGATCAATCAGTCACCTGGTCAAGGGAACCATGCAAGTCAAACATATAAACAACATATTTCAAATTACATTATATGTTCATATATGAAAGGTAAGAAGCAAGCATTTCCCAATAATTAAAGAGATATTAAATTAATTAGAAAAATAAAATCGAGAGAAGAAGTTTGGACTCCGTATGTCTCATCTTGGAAAGTCCATGTTTTAATTTTTTTCTAAATAAACAAATGTTTGCAATCCTATTTGCAAGCTTGCAAAGCTGATTGTAGTTTAACAGATCTGCTCGAACAATAAGATTTTAACTTCACGTCGACCAAAATTCATATATTTTTCATGAAACTCTACAGTAAGCTTTTCAAATATCTTATTTTTGATGGCTATCTTTCAATAAATTCCAAGTCCTTGTATTTTGATACGTTTTCGGGTAATGATGTTTTGGCCTTAAACAATAGTGGAGTGTGAAATTCTATTGGGGTTTTCAAGAAATATTTTTAAACCATAGGTGATTTCAGACAAGTTAAGGGGTACGGTGGTTTAGGATTTGTTCATGAAATTGTTATGAATAAAGAGAGTAATTTTGTGAGGATGCTACTAGAAAAAGTAGAATAGACATCGCCTCTTAGACATTGGTTGCTTTTGTGACCGATGTAAAAGGTGTTTTCTACATCAGTTTTGGGAAATCGATGTCTTTTATTGTTATAAACATCAATTTTTTAGCCCAACCGATGTTATATGTCTGTTTTAAAAAAATTAATCAACGCGCCTTCCTCGTTTCACCCCTTAACCAAATAATTCATTTCCTCGTGTTTCCCCCTTGTTTTTTGACTTAGTAAAATTCTCCCCCCTTTTTTTACCCACATCTTCCCCCTCTTTTTTATTAAAAAACAAAACCAAAAAATGTATTCTCTCATCTCTCATCTCTCATTTCACCAAGAACATATTTCTCATTATGCTCTCATTTCACCAAGAATATTTTCCACTCTGTGCTTTGTAGATTTGGGGGTTGCTCTCATCATGGTTGCTCTCATTTCACCAAGGTTGCATGGCATAAAGTCGAAGTCGAATTCAGAGTTGCATTGCATTGAGTCGAAGTCGAAGTCGAAGTCTGAGTCAGAGTTGGAGTTCAACTCGAAGTTTAAGGTTTCAGTTCAAGTCAGAGATTGAAGCTAAGTTGGAGGTTAAAGCTAGAATTAGGTAAGTTTTAAACCCTAATTTCAGAATTGGGGGTTTCAATTTTAAACTCTAATCTTTTAATTTTTAATTTGTTTAAGCGTCTGCATCTGCTTGTTTGAGTTGCTTGTTACATATTCTGTAGTATGGAAATGAGTTGCTTGTCATATAGAAAACCCTAATTTGCTTATGCTTGTGTCTTTATTTAATTTATTTTGTTTAAATGATATTATTTTGTTATTTTCAGTTTACTTATCATTTTTATATATGTAAACATATATAAAATAATAAGAATTTATAGTATAATGTGAACACTATAATGCATGCCCTGTCTTGTACTACTAAATCGATACTTGGTATAATAATCAATTTTGATAATGCAGATTTTTTTATAGTATAATGCAGATTACTGAGAAAGAATAATAATCAATTTTGATTTTGGGAATGTAATCTTTAAGCAAGTACTTTATTAAAACTATTATAAAGTTGTGTGGTGTTATAAATTTGCAGTACTCTTGCATATATGTACTTTAATGAATTATTCAACCTCTAATTAATCAAGAAGAACTTGTACGTTCTGCTATATGATTGTAGCTTAGATTTATACGATTTATATTCTGAAAATGAATGAAACGGAAGACTGTTGCAATCCGTTATGTTCGGATGAAAAAGACAGAGGGAATAAGTTGTTTTTAGTTGTAATAAAACAACAAAGTAGCTAAAATAATACTTTTTAGTATAAAGAATTTAATAGAGGGAGTGTATAAGAAAAGTTAGAGCAATTGAAAGGTGACATCTGCTCATATCATCCATTTCTTACATAAGTACATACAGAAGTTTTACACTAAAAGTTCTGATTCTTGTTTGAGAAATGATAGTTAACATGTGAATAGAATTTTATTGGCCTTTATAAGCTAATACTTTACGAGCATCAGTGTAAATGTGTTAATTTCAAGAAATTTCCAGTCAAAGTAATAAGGGGTCATCTCTACGAGAATGGTTTTAGTCTTGGGTATATTTATTGGATTTGGCACAAATCCAAAACTGGTAGGTCGTTCATTGGTAGCACACTGCCCCCTAATGAAGAGGAGCAGAATGCGGATGCATTTAAATCAGTCTTCGAAGCTGCATCAGAACCGGCTACTGCATCGGAAGCGGCGGCTGCTGGTGCTTCACATGCTGTTGTGGTTTGTGAAGTATCATATCGTAATCCGGGGGGTAAATCAGGGGGTGATGACAAAGACTCACATGATTTTAAGAGGTTTGTGGCTAATGCTCAACAACCTTTAATTGAGGGCAGCGACTGTATAAAATTAGTTTCGGTGTTAAAATTGCATAACTGGAAAGAGAGATTTGGTGTGAGTGATAGCGCCTTTAGCGATCTTCTCTCTACGGTTGGCTCATTCATACCTCAGGATAATGCATTACCTGTTAACGCATATAAAGCAAAGAAACTCTTTCGAATTTAAGCCTCGAGTAGTCCCAATGAATGTGTTTTATACAAGGGTGTAAATGAGACTGCTTCGGAGTGTCCAAAGTGCAAGCTATCTCGCTGGAAGGTGGGTGAGGATGGTAGAGAAAGTTATAAAATCCCGGCATTCCAACCAAAGAATTCATGATGGCCAGATGCGCCACCCTACCGACTATCCTTCTTGGCGGAATATCAATTACAGGTGGCCTGCCTTCGGAAGTGAGCCAAGAAATCTTCGACTAGCTTTATCGGCTGATGGTATTAATCCACATACAATGGGCTGACCAGTCGGTATTCTTCTTGGCCGGTAGTATTGGTAACATATAATCTTCCTCCGTGGTTATGTAAAAAAAGGAATTTTATGATGTTAACTATATTGGTCTCCGGTCCATATGAACCAGGTAACAACCTTGATATGTTCTTACAACCGTTAGTTGATGATTTGAAAAAGCTTTGGGAAGAAGGTGAACCGAATGTATACGATACTTTCATAAAATCTTTTTTCACTTTAAGGGCGACTTTGTTATGGATGATTAATGATTTCCCGGCATATGGTAATTTGTCTGGCTATCTCACCAAAGGTTATTTGTGTTGTCTAATGTGTGGTAATGATACCTTTGCTAACTATTTACCTTATAGTAGGAAAATATGTTACCAAGGTCATCGTTGATATTTGCCTAGGCATCATCCATACAGGAAGAAGAACGCAGCCTTTAATGGTCAACAAGAGTTTGGAAAGCCAAGGCAACCCCTTTCCGGACAAGAAGTGTTGGCACAACAAGAAAACATTAAATTTTCTTATGGAAAGGAAGTAAAGAAGTCAAAGAAGGTCGACTGCACTTGAAAGAAGAAGTCAGTATATTTTGAGTTGGAATACTAGAAATTCCATCACGTTCGTCACTACCTCGACATTATGCATGTTGAGAAAAATATGTTTGATAGTCTAATTGGGACATTACTGAATTTAAAGTTCAAGTCCAAAGATAGTGAGGCATCTAGGCTAGATATGATGGAAATAGGGGTTAGGACTAATTTAGCTCCAGAAGTAGGAGAAAAAAGAACTTATCTGCCTCCTTCCAGTTTTACTCTAATAAACGCTGAAAAAAGAAGTTGCCATATGGGCATTCGTCAAACATCAGAAATTGTGTATCCATGGCGGATTTAAAGATATTTGGGATGAAGTCTCATGACTTCCATGTACTCCTTCAACAATTACTCCCAGTCGCAATTTGTTCTGTAGTACTTCCGAAGAATGTTACAGTTAGCATAATAAGACTCTGCCTCTTTCTCCAAACTTTGTGCAACAAGATTATTGACGTATCAAAACTTGATTAATTGCAAGCCGATGTTCTATTAACCTTATGTGTGCTCGAAAAATATTTCCACCTTCTTTTTTTGATATAATGATACATCTAATAGTGCACTCGGTTAGGGAATTACGTTTATGTGGACCAGTTTTCTATATATGAATGTATCCATTTGAGCATTTTAATAAAGTGTTGAAAATTTAAGTGCGAAAACGTTATTTTCCAGAAGGTTGTATACCCGAAGCATACTTGAAAGAAGAATCTGTAGAATTTTGTGTAGAGTTTTCTAGAAATAGTTTCAAAACTGCCGGTCTTCTGAAGGACCAAGGGAAAGTTTTTGGTCCATTATCGGCTACAACAGTTAAATCTGTTGAAGAGAAAGAACGAGATGAGGTACATTTACACGTCCTCTTAAGCAACAGTGAAGTGTTTCCATATATTAACTAAGTCACTTTTCTTTTTCTTTTCTTGATTAATTTTGTATAAGCATTATTTTAGTTTGTAACCAAAAAATTTATGCATTTTCAAAGGATGCATAAGGAGTTGCTTGAAAAAACTTATGAAGAAAAAAAAGACTGTTCAGTGGATGATTGGGGAGCATAGTAAGCTATTTGTTGATTGGTTTGAGAACAAAGTTATGACTGAATTGAACGAGAAAGTCGAAGGTGTTTCTGAAACGATAAGGTGGCTAGCAAGAAAACCATCATTTACTATTTTGACTTTTGATGGCTATCCAGTTGACGGGATCCGATACTTCACAAAGGAGCGAGACGATGTTAGGGTTGTTCAAAATAGTGGAGTCTCTTTAGTTGCTAAGACTGTCCAAGTTTCTAGTGCTAAGGATTTAAATCTCGTAGAGAGTGATATGACATTTTACGGGAGGATTGAAGAAATATTGGAATTGGATTATCACTCATTTAAAGCCCCGTTAGTATGATATTATCTGATTTCTCCATACGGATTTACTAGCTTCTTAATAACCAGCAATTTGCCACTCCCACAATGATGTGGTACAACTCCTAACAATATCTCCTTTCACACATCAAACTCGACACCTTCCAAATCTTCAACCTTGAATGATATTTTGGCTCAACCTTGACCCATACTAAAATCCATCTGGCTCTCTGCCTTTTTTAAACCCATACTGGAAGGCATGCTTGCCTCCTCCTTAGGCCCATACTAGGGTAGCCTATCTTTCCCTTCCTAGGGACCTCATTTGAGAAACTTATGGACCAATATAACCTCAAACTCTAATACCACTTGTTGGACTTGTTAAGCGGGCCTTAACTCCACATTAGTAATGAGGCCTTTTGGGATGTGCCAAATAAAAATTCTATGCTGGCTCAACCAAAAGCGGATAATATTATCTTAATGTAGAGTTAATTTCTTTTTAGTAAGGCCAACAAGTGGTATCGGAATTACAGGTTAAAACGATCTATACGAATTTCAAATGAGCTCCATAAGAAGTGGTGTATAGACTATTTTTGGATGCACCTAAAGGGAGGCAAGTAGGCCTTCCAGTATGGGCTATTCCAGTATGAGTTAAGGGGGAGCTATATCACACAATCAGGTGGCAGTTTTAGCTAGTGCCATTCTCGATGTATAAAGGGGAGACTGTTAGGAGTTGTCCTACATCATTTGTCAGAGAGGCAGATTCGTTATTAATAAGCAGCGAGTTAACTCCGTTAGTATGACCTTTAGGGACGTGCCTAGAAATAAATTTGTGCAGTTTTGGCCCAAAGAAAAAAATATCATACTAATGTAAAGTTAACACTCGCACGCGGCCCAACCTACTTCCACATCTTTCCATTTCTAAATATCTTGGTATGTTTCTACATGACTTCATCATATTCTTATACTTTATATACACCCACAAACATAATCAAACAAACTTTCATTGATACACTTAAATGGCAAGATGAGAATATTAGAACCCTGATAATAGAGGGTGATGAAAAGGAAAAGTTGGATAAATGCTACAACATTATTGTCTTAATGATACGGCAACTTGAGAAACCTGAGAAGTAAGTTACTAAAATGAATATGTAAGGAAGATGGTAGTTACGAATACGAATCAGAAACCTGAGAAGTCAATCTCGAGGGTTTTTGAAAGTTTGGATCCACTTGAATCTTATCTTGAAAAATATCTACAACATATAAATGAAAATGTTGTCAGCAAGAAATATAACAGTAGTAGTGGCTTTTGGGATTCGGTAGTGGGCACAGAGAATAATGATGATCTATCTTTAATCAATGGCTACAGCTGGGAAGATTACTATAGAGAGGGTAATCACATAAATAAGTGTGATTACTCAATGGCTATAGCTGGGAAGATTCATGAAGCACTATGCCCAAAACATAAGAAATGGAAGAATGAAATATTTATTCAGATACCTGATGACAGAACTTGCACTAGTAATCTTACGATAGTGAACTCATGTGCCGAACATCTATTAGAAGCAGTGGTGGCTGAAGCTTGCATAAATGCTACTGAAGTTAAGCATGAGGATACTATATTGGGATCAGTAAACTCCCTGCTGACATTTGACAAAGTTTTAAAGCTTCACACCAATGACGCACATGGCATCTCTTCAGCGGATTATTCATTAAAACAACATTCTTCCATTATTGAAGAGAAACGCAAATTACTCCATTCGTACATCTGGAGCCAATGATGCATGATAAGTTACCAAAAGCATTATCATCTGCAAGTTACAATAAGTGTAATAAACAAAAGGAGAGGCCTCAATGTTCATCATTTAATGTAATTTGCATAAAATTATAGCGCAGTATTGATTCACTCGTGGAACAAACAATCAAGCACATCCTTTTAATGCAGTGTATACTGAGCAAGCTGAGAAGCTTGACAAATTTGCTGAGTCAAAGGTGAGTTGTGTACATTCTATTACGTCATGTTTCAAACGAACATATTTCAGTAAAGAGTATATCATACTTGGTATTTGGTAACTTTCTTACGTTTTATATATATTGGAGGATCACTCAAGTTCTTTCATATAAGGACTTCAGTGCAAGGAGGATCATTAATTAGTTGACTTGTCATAATTTTTATCACTTGAAAATGATCTCATCAATTTATATATATATATATGTAAAATTCGTATGCAATATATATCTTTCTATAAGTCTTTGCAATAATTTAGTAGACATTCATTTCCAAAATCATGTCCTTTTGTATAAAACCCCTTTCTGGCTTTAACAGTTTCTACAGGAGAATAAGATTCTTCAGATATTAAATTTAGCAAAAAAAGGGAGTTTATGATATTAATTATTCTTTCCTGGTAATTTACTCTTGTAGAATTCTACAGTTGGTTAACCATTAAATCATTACATGCGGATCTTTCGGTAATGAGAATGTAACAAGCTGGGGAATGGAAGTGGGAAATCGAATAAGAGTTTTACCAGTGACGGTAGAAAATATTAATACAAGTGGGCAAATGTTGACAAAGGTAAGATTTGCGTACTTATTAAACCATTGTTGATGATTGTTTCAATATGTTGTCTTCTTCCTTTTTTATATCTTTGCACGTTTGAGGGGAGTGATCAGTCCCATTATTTGGAATATATCAAAATAAGTCTTTGTACTTGTATGCAGATGCTATGTGAGGATGCATGCATCCCCTTTCTTGAAATTGTGAAAACAATAAGGAGCTCGGGTATAATAATATTAAAGGACGTTACAGAAGTCGACATTGGGAAATCTTGATATACTATGTGGTGGATGTACTATTCCTTGTTAAATGTGACATGGCAACTTCTTGATTCTACTGCATTTCAAGTTGCAAAGTGTTGAGTAACCAGCTCATCTAAAACCTTAAGGTGTTAGAGGAATGCCCCAATAGGATCGTATATTTAACACTCCCCCTCACTCGAAAGCCCATTTATGGGTCGAAGAGTGGAACACCGGCACCCATTTTTGGGGTATTAATTACCTTTAGTGTCCACAATAAAATGTGAGAATGTTGGGGGTGGCTGGGAATCGAACCTTAGTCCTCCCGCCAGCCTCAGCTTTGATACCATGTTGAGTAACCAGATCTTCTAAAACCTTTAGGTGTTAGAGGAAGGCCCCAATAGGATAATATAATTAACACAAAGAACAATTAACTTAATAAAAGACTATTTCTATAATCCTTTATTTCAAATCCTTCCACCTTAGTGGTTTTATGTTACAAGTGTAATTTACATTAATATGTTTAAATTGTTTTTAAAATTATACTCTTTGCTGGGGCAGGACAATATGAACATGGACAATTCATTATGCTCACTCTTATAGATATTGCAACAAAAGGCACATGTTCAAGGGTTGTGACATTTAACATAAATGATTGTTTGAAAGACAACACACTATAAACCTAGAATAATGGTCCTTAAAGTATAATTGTGTTTTTTGGACTATATATGAGTGGTTTTTGACCGTACGGATTCAGTAAGTTCTTAGCACCCGGATACAGAAAACATGTTGCTGATACCCTTATTTGATCACCTTGTGGCGTATGCTAGCACTATAAGAGCTGCACTCACTACAAGAAAATAGGGTTAATTACAACTGATGCAATTTCGACCGCGTCTAAATTCGACCGCAGGCGGTCGAAACGGTTTGGCACGGCTAAATTCGACTGGCCCTGGTCGAAATCTAATAGTCAAATTTAATTGGTCGAATTTACAAATAAATTCAACTTCAACCAGTTGAAATAAAAACAGTCGAATTTAAATCGGTCGTATTTAGAGTAAAATTCGACCGAAAAAAATTTGGTCAAATTTATAAATGGTGGAAAAAAAAGCGGGAAGTTTCCCGCCAAATTATTTTTTTCCATTTACTAAATTCGACCGCAGACAATCAAAATTTATTTTTGAATTTTAGCGGGAAATTTCCTTCCAAATTTAGTTTACAGCGGGAAACTTTATTAAACTGAATTCGGTTGAATTTAGTGAAATACTATATTCGACCGCTAGCAGTCGTATATCAAATTCAACTTTAACTAGTGGAAATAAAACGGTCGAATTTAAATCGGTCGTATTTAAAGTTAAATTCGACCGAAAAACTATTTATGACTAAAGGAAAAAAAAAGAGAATTTTCTCACCAAATAAAATTTAATGTAATTTACTAAATTCGACTGCAGGCAATCAAAATATGTTTTTAATTTGGCGGGAAATTTTCCTCATTTCCCCCCGAAATTTTATACAAGGCGGGAAACTTTGTTTGACCGAATTCGGTTAAATTTACTAAAATGCTAAATTCGACTGAAAGCGGTAAAAAAAGAAATTCGGCTAAAAAAGGTGGAAACTTAAATTTGACCGATTTACATCGTTTTTAGCCTTGTCATAAATTCAACTGTATTCCATTGAATTTAGGAGTTCATTTTAGAAACCCTACTGCCTCTTTCTATCCAGTAGCCGTATTTCTCATCTTTCCCACGCCCAATTTCATCATTTTCTCTCCTTTTTCATCAAATTCATTCATGTGATCATCATTCTTTTTCAAGTAAGTTTAATTTTAAAGCTTTCATATATTTTTATGTTCATTAAATTCTATATGTGATTATTATTAATGTTTTGATTTCTTCAATTATTTATGTGTTTATGTAATGATTTGAGTAACTTGATTTTGTTGCTAAAATTAACTTGGTTGTTGTTTATTAGGCTTAGAATATTTGGATAATTAGTAAAATAAGTTTATAATTTTGAGTTGTTAGTTGTTGTTTACTTTTTTATGTCTAGCAATGCATTCACCTAATATCAATGTGTGGTTATTTATAGATGGAATCCGATCGTAGTTGAATAGGTCGTAGTCGATTTAATGAAGCAAAATACATAACGGAAGAATATAAAGTTGGTGTGGATAATTACATTAAATTTGCTATTGAGCATCTGGAAGAAGAAGATAATGGCCTTATAAGATGTCCGTGCAAAGATTGTCGTAATATATACTACAAGCATCCTAGTACCGTGAAAATACATTTATATCGACATGGTATCATGTAATGGTATATTAGATGAGATTATCACGGGGAGAAAGAAATGTCATAGAACGAGGCCGGAACAAGTTCTATTAACACGGGCTGTAAAGATGATGATATGCATGATGCACATGATGATGCCTTCGAAGATTGTGAGGATTTTGAGGAAGAACCGAATGAAATAGTAAAACAATTTTACAAGATGGTGAATACTGCATCAGAACCAATTTATCCGAACAATGCCAATCTTACAACGCTGGAGTTTGTAATGAAGCTGCTTCATTGGAAAAACAAGCATAATTGTAGTAACAATGGTTTTGATGACTTGCTTCGCCTCATTGGATCAGTACTTCCTGATGATCATAAATTGCCTGAGAATTACTACACCGTGCGAAAGATGATTAAAGGATTGAATATGGAGTATGAAAAGATTGATGCTTGTGAGAATGATTGTATGTTATTTTACAAGGAACATAGCAAAAAGACAAAGTGTGATATATGCAAAGAAGACCGATACAAAGTGCAAAAAGATCCTAAAAAACAAAAGATCCCTCAAAAAATCTTGCATTACTTTCCTATTAC
The DNA here is from genome assembly GCF_009905375.1 of Apium graveolens. Taxonomy (NCBI): domain Eukaryota; kingdom Viridiplantae; phylum Streptophyta; class Magnoliopsida; order Apiales; family Apiaceae; genus Apium; species Apium graveolens. Next base: position 128,629,345 of record NC_133656.1, read on the forward strand.
CATGAGATTGCAGCGTTTATTCATGGCGGAGAAGACTGCAAAATGTATGAGACGGTACCATGATAGAATTGCAGTTGAAGGTGAATTAAGTCACCCAGCAGATGGAGATGAATGGAAACAATTTGATCGGAGATTTCAAAGATTTTCAAAAGAGATTCGGAATGTCAGACTCGGGCTCTCTACTGATGGATTTGACCCCTTTCGCGATAAGCAAGCTAGGGAGTATACAGTATGGCCTGTGGTGGTTATTGTGTACAACCTTCCCCCATCTATGTGTACTAAGGCTCCATACATGTTTATGCCTCTTCTCATTCCTGGACCGACGGATCCAACAAAAGACTTACATGTTTATCTCAGGCCATTAATTGATGAATTAAAATTGTTGTGGCATACTGGAGTGGAAACATATGACATGTTCTTACGTACAAATTTTATGATGAAGACGACACTTTTGTGGATAATTAATGACTTTCCTGCACTTGCCATGCTTAGCGGGTGGTCCACTAAAGGTAAGTTGGCATGTCCAGTTTGCATGGGAGAGGTCAAAGGTAAGCAACTCAAACATGGTGGTAAAACAACATTTTATGGAACTGCTCGGTATTTTTTGGAGCCAGATGATCCTCTCAGAAGGAGTACGAGATTTGGAAGATTTGAGACACGATCAGTTTGTTCTCGACATTCAGGGTCACGTGCAAAGGTCATGTGTGAGCAAATACAGTTTCTTCCACCGGGAAAGTCATCGAAGAAAAAAATAAAAGATTATGGTGTGACACATAATTGGACTCACAGTTCTCCATTTTTTGAGCTTCCATATTGGGAGACACTCAGCCTTCGTCATAGCATTGACATTATGCACACCGAAAAGAATGTATTTGACAATATTTTCTACACAATTCTTGATGATTCGAAGAAGTCTAAAGACAAAACCAAATCAAGAAAGGATTGTCAAGAGTTAGGTGTACACCGTGAGTTGTGGATTCAAGATAATGGTATAAAACCACATGCACCATATGTACTTTCGAGTGAACAAGTTCAAAAGTTGTATAAGTGGATAGTCTCATTGAAACTCCCAGACGGGTATGCCTCAAACATATCTAGGTGTGTGAATTGGAAGAAAAATTGCATTCGTGGGATGAAATCACACGATTGTCACGTCTTCATGCAAAAAATGTTGCCTATCATTTGTCGTGATCTACTTCCGAAACATGTGTCTCATCCTATCATTGAATTGTGCAACTTCTTTCAAGATTTATGCTCGTCTAGTCTCAAATACAGAGATTTAGAGAAAATGGAGAGAGATATAGTGAGAATAATGTCTAAGCTTGAAACTGTCTTTACTCCTAGTCTTTTTGATCCCATGGAGCATTTGCCACTGCATTTAGCAACTGAGTGTAAGTTGGGTGGCCCGGCCAATGGGCGTTGGATGTATTTTATTGAAAGATACTTGCACAACTTGAAATTGAAGGTTGGAAATAAAGCTCGAGCGGAGGGTTCAATGGCACAACGCTACATTGAGGAAGAATGTTTACACTTTTGTACGTTATATTTTGATTCCAAGAATGGATTGATGCATAATCAATTACGTCGAAATGAGGCCCCTCAAATGTTTCATAATGCCAATTTGTTAGAAGTTTACACATATCCGACACATCCTAGTCTACGAACTACAGATAGAATCTTGAGTTGTGATGAATATGAACTCGTGGCATACTATGTTCTTATTAATTCGCCGGAGGTTGGAAAGTACTTGAGGTAAGTTATTTTTAAATAACTTCTTTTTGAAAATTACTTTAGTTCAAAATGTGATGTTTTTATTATTTAACTTGATTATTTAGGGGTTTTTGAAAGTTGGTACAACGACAATACCCACATTTGAATGATGCGGAAAAGGAACAATTTCAAAAAGAACAATTTAAAGATTGGCTCGAAAGAAGGGTATGCGTTATAATTTATACACAGACACATACACAAATTTTCCTCATATTATATTTCTCACATATGTTATTAGGTACAAGATGACGAAGAGCTCAACAAGAAATTTATAGACCTAATAAGAGGTCCGTTGTATAAAGTGGAGTCTTATAAAGCATACAAGTGCAATGGTTACAAATTTGATTGTGTAAATGCTAATGAGCTCACTTCACCAAATTCCGGTGTTGTTGTCATTGGTGAGATATTTAATTATTTTTCTTAATATCTAACTTGTATTTTTCTTTACCAATTGTTTTCCAATTTAATACATTTTATTTCTAGGGACTTCTTACGAAGAACATTATGGTAACTACTATGGAAGGATAAAAGAAATTTTAAAACTCTTTTATCAAAATGGGCATCAAGTGATCATCTTCAAATGTCATTGGTTTGATCACACGACACATGTGAAAGTCGATAAACACCGGATAACTACCGTAGATGTTAAATCAAAACTAAATGTCGAAGACGTGTTTGTGTTGGCTAGCCAAGCTCATCAAGTATACTATGCAATAGTGATTTTCATACTTCAGTCTGTTTTAGCATATTAGACTTTAGTGTGTTGTTTAATGATATAGTAACAGTCAGCTAAATTTCAGACTATTTTGTTAAAAGTAAAATCAGACCAGCAACTCAACTAATAGTATGAAAATTGGGAAGTGAATGCAACAATGGAAGGGTGCGGTGTTGATAAACACCTCTATATATTGAGCATTGTTTGTATTAGACAAGGCAATCCCACTTAGTTAGGAATGTACACATAAGCACACACCTGATGATGCTACAAGTATTATATAGATTGATGTAAATAAAGATTGTTTAGATACAGATTACATTTATTGGCCACTCTAGATTAAATAAAGATCTCTGGTTCTGGTTTGTTCTGTGGCTCGGTTTTTCCGAGTTGGGTTCTCCATCGAGATGGTAAGACCTGGCCTTTTTGCTGACATTAAGAAATTTGCTAACATTTGGATTGACAACCATAAAATATTTTAAAGTGCTTGTTTTTAATAAGCATTATATCTGTTTAAAATGCTTGTTTTTAACATCAACGTGCTAAACTTTCATTATGTTTTTAGGGTTTTATGGGGAATACGCCCAAGAAAACATTGGCACGCCTTGCTCGCCTGAAATGGGATGAACATACAATCTCTACAAAGGGAGCTGCACGTAATGCTTGGTACAACAGATGTATCAACTGTTTTAAAGTAAGTATTTTAATTTTATTTTTCTTTCAGCCTTTGTAAACTACTACTTGGGGTTTAGAGTTTTTACTTCTAATTTATTCTCAACAGATGTAATGCTTAATTTCATTCTCCTCGATCAACTTTCTTGTTTCATTCTTGTTTTCTTAACAGCCTTTAGAGTTTAGAGTTTAGAGTTTTCTTTCTTTTTCATTTTCTTTCTTTCTTGTTTAGAGTTTACTTTCTTTCTTGTTTTTTTGAACTTACTTTTAGACTTTTATATCTTGTTTCATTTCAAGTAATATTTAAATTAGGTAGCTTAAACCAAAGTGTATGATTTTGGTTAATATCACATATATTGTTTATAAATCATATATTTTATTCACTAATTATCGCTTCGATATTATAAATCAATCTTTCAATAAAAGTGTGACCCGTTGTGCGGCTAAAAGTGTGTTTTCTGGTTTTATGATTTGTTTGTATTAAGTGTATATAAGAATTAGTGGACATTAGTGTTTGTTTTTAACTGAAATAAAACATTCAGATAAGAGTTTGCAAGTAGCTCCCAGAGTTCTCACGGGTTTTACTCACATGATGCACGGTTTGTGTTTTGTTTTCTTCTCTTTATGGACTATGTAAATTGTAAGTTTACATTTTAGCGTATCACATGTTAATCGCCTAAACGTAGTTTATAATCACACTGATTTGAGTACTTTAAAATCACACCGACTGCTCTAGTACAACTGTGGTGGCTGGTGGGACTAAAAATACAAGACAACCCTGAGTTAACTTTGTTGAGTCTACTGTCTTAATTCATGCAATAAATATAGCCACTACTAATGTTTAACTAGTCTTATATTATCATGTTTCTAGCTACTAATAATTAATATGAGACTTAATGATTTTTAATTTGAAACACTTTACTAAGCTTTTTTATTTTAAATCTAGGCAATTTATTTTGACAGGAGTACTACATTTATCCGAAGGGGATTCTCGAAGAAGATGGGGACGGAGCTGTGAGAGCGCATCTGAATAGGAATTTTAAGTCCTATCTTGGTACTGAGAGGGCCCGACTCCTCAAGAAGTTGAATGTCTTATTTGAATGCGGATATACTGAAGAAGAACTCGACATAAAAGGTGATGCATTCAAGCCTCATTACTTCTCTCAGCGGGCATGGAATTCGATATGCGCGTATTGGGGCACACCTGAATTTAAAAAATTGTCGGATGCTGGCAAGAATGCCCGAGAAAAGATGGAATTTACCTCTCGTATTGGTGCAAAACCATATGAACAAAGACGACAGGTATTATTCTATCTTGTAAATAGATTAGGTAGTTTTTTTTATCTTTTGCAAGTATGAGTGGATATGTCCTTGATTTTGTATTATAAGTTCTTATTTTGGTTTTAATCTCTCGTGTTTTGCTATCTATGCTGATGCCCTCCAACAACAAGACTAATTACTTAGCATTAATGCAAATATAAAACACATAATGCGTCACTACAACTGTTCTGAAGTAAAGGTGTTTAATTTAATATGTTTTGACTGATTCAGATTTTACAGCCTGGTGAAATTAATAAACAGATTACTAAAATAAAACAAATCACTAATTATCTCCATCTTACTACCTCCTTACCCCATCACTAATTTCATTTTTTTAATTCTTTATTTATTTTTTAAAATTATTATGTTTAATTATCTACTTTCTAATAAATAACTATAACTTATAAGTTATAATTTACTAAAAATATTACCAACTTATAATTAAAATATTTATCATATTTATTTTCCATCTGACAGGAAATAGATGACGTCAGAATTGCTAAAGGTGAGATGCCAATCAGTGATGAGGAATTTATGAATACCGTGTACGACCCTACTGAACCAGCTGTGATAGAGCTACAGGTTTGTATTTTATTTTTAAGTAAACTGATTTATAATTGAATGCTTGTTTTTAGGGTCAATTAATAGAGAAGTGCTTTATTTGTGATTTTCCTTTCATATATTATAGGAAAAACTGAAAAAGGTGCGAGTTGAATTGGCAGATAAGTTGTAAGCTGCTGATGAAGGGGCATCCCCCGTACACAAAGGGCAATTCAGCCAAAGAATAATCTGATTGTGCTAGCTGGAGCGAGACCCCCGACTAAGGGGAGGGTTAACTTGTTTCCCCAAGATACCTTGGCGGAGTTGATGGGAGCACAAGATGCAATGAAGCTATTAAAAAAAGAAAAATGAAAGACTCTGACGAATCATTTGACGTTGCTCCCGAAGAAATCTATTCTATGATGCCAACGATCTTAGAAGAAGTGAAACAAATGGTTCGTTCTTTACCCATGGAGGTGATGCGATCTGTTCTGGAGGAGAAAGTGAGTAACCTGGCCACTGCTGCTTTTCCAGACCCGAGTCAGTGATCAAAGCACAAAAATTATCTGCGGACAGCAAGTGTTGCGCTAAAAGGGATCTTGAAGGACAATGATAAGATCATTGTACAGGTAACATATTTTGTTTACTTAAATTACTTGATCTAGAAAGCATTATATTTATTTAAGATGAAGTTTTTTTTTGAAGAATGTTAAGCCAAAAAACCTGTGAAGCAGATTATCATTATTATCTACTGATAATAATTATATGATAATAACAAGTTATAAACTAAATAATCATATGACATGCAAATCTGATCCAGGAATGAAGATCAGTTTTATGGTGTCAAATCTCTGGTTGTCATTATCTTCAATAGCAACAATTGGACCAGTCTTAGTCACGAGTCAAATTGTTTGTGAAGTTACAGTTTTGATCAGTCTTGGTTGATATTGATTTGAAATGAAGTGGTGATTCACTTCTTTTGGTAATATTATGTTGAATTGTAGTATTGAGACTCAAGGTGACAGACACAATTATATTTCAAAATATAACGAATTTATGTTATCGGTTCTAAGGTTCAGTTAAAATGATTAATTAATTGCAATGCATTGTAATATGAAGGCCTACCACGAGTAGTAAGTTTTTTAATTGTGTTTGTATGCTCTGTGGCCTAGTTCATGTACAAATATAAACTAACTTTTTATTTTGTTCACGTGCGATTTTGCAGTCTGCTCTATGTTATATTTTATATTAATTGCTAGCATGTTACCAATACTTGCCTTCATGTTTAGTTTATAAACACTTGCATTTTATAATATATGCTTAAAACTTTACAAGTTTCATGCATCCAGGTGACTATATATGTTTTCTGATAAGTATCAGTATATTTATTCAGCTTATTTAGTTGCCTGTATGCTTTGTTTTGTAAGGTAATTATATAGGTTTTATTATATTAACAAAATATTGGTATACTTGTTTATGTACCGATGCAGGAGACCCTGCTAGGGAAGGCAGTGGTGGTGCACAACACCTCCAACAATGGAAATAAAGATGCAGTTGGAGGCGACAATGAAGACGGAGTTGGAGGCGAATATGAAGATGAAGATCTTGACGCACACAACTATCCGTTGCTCTAGGTCTTTTTATTTGGTCCGGTGAACACGCTTAGCTTTTTATGGACTGATGGATTTAGAACCTTCAGTTTCCCTTTTGTAAAGCTAGCTCTTTTGTTAAACATTTCCGGGTATGTAACTAATGGTTTATTTGAACTTTCTACTATTATTCGGTACTGGATATAACCCGGATATAACTGTCAGCACTGAAATTTCTAACTCGTTTGTAAAGCTAAGCTAACTAGCTATTTTGTTAAGCGTTTAAGGAATGTACCTTTTATTAAGCTAACTAGATTTGTTAGCATATATCTTTGTTAGTCTGTGAATTGCGTTTGGGTGTACAGGTATATAAATATGGCCTATCATTAGTGCTGGTCATAAGCACTATTATGTTTTTTTTGGGCTCTTAATTCGACTAACGTTGGTTGAGTTTAAATGACATTTGTTGGATAAATACAATTGAATTTAGAAACACCGGTCGAGTTTAATATTCGACCAAAAACAGTCAAAGTTACTTTTTGATTAAAAATAGTTGAATTTATTTTTTACTCAAAGCAGTTGAATTTCAAAAGTGACCGGTTACGGTGGAATTTAGTATTTTTGGCGGGAATTTCAAATTATAAAAAAAAATTGGCGGTATTTTCAAATTTCAAGCGAAAATTTGAAAAGTTGAAGTAAAATTCTGCTGGAATCAAATTTGACCATCTTCGGTCGAATTTTTACCGTCGAATTTAAACGGTTGTAATTTTTCGGTCGTAATCCGACGGTCGAATTTAGTTAAATACGATCGAACTTCTAAATTTGACTCCCTCTATTACAACCGATTCAAAATCGGTCGAAATTAGGTAAATTCAACCGCGCGCGGTCGAATTAAGCTAAATTCGACTGATTTTTTTCGGTCGAATTTAGCCTTGTTTCTTGTAGTGACTTTTGAATTTGTCGTTTGAAATCATCTGTACTCATAAAGTAGGAAAAAGAGTTATTTAAAAAAATGAAGATAAAAAAAGCTATGTTGGTTCTGGAAAACTCGACAGTATGCAGAGTACAGACAGTATCATAATTGTAACTTTTATATATAAAAAAATTAAAAAATCTTCAAGTATACAGCTACCTGCGTAAGATCTCCAATTTGGGGGTACCAGAGCACTGGGAATTGGCGGAACATCAACCTAGTGATCTTGATGAAGAAATTAAAGGCCGCCAATTGTGTCATGTAGTAGTATAGTTAGAAATATATGGTTTGAATATGGTGGAGCTCCAAAGGCAAGATCAGGCTCATGGAAAGCCGGATAATATAACCACGCCAAGAACTCACTTTTCATGCAATCAATGCGCGATAAGTAGTCACTGCTTAACCCTAATGCTTTAGAAAGCAATTCTGATAGGGCCTCTCTCGGTTTGATTATTGACTGCACATAATGTCCCATTTTTTTCCTGCAAAATAAAAAGAAAAATAAAAAGATATGTGCCTCTTGTAAAAAATATAGAAGACAAAAGAGATGACGTATAGCTTAACAAATTGACAGTAGTAGTTGTACTTAATAGCAATTTGCATCACATGACACTAACAAACTACAACCAAATCCCTAAAAATAAAATACTAATAGATTGCGACAAGTCATCAAATGATATTACAATATAACTAGAAAATAAATAAATATAAAAGTTTATCTACATTCAGATTTGAGGTACTTCTTCAGAATCTAGTTTTTCATCTAAACAAGCACAAGCCAGAGCATATATCCAAGGGCCATGCCTAGATTCATAGACTGATCCATTGACATTGTACTACCTAACTTTCTGGCTATTTTCATCTGAAAATAATCCCATCTTGTCAACCCTTGGCTGCTCATATGCCTTCGTGTGGCTTCCATAGTTGCCTTAATCACATTAACATTCATTCCATGATTCAAGTTTTGAAAGAATCCCCATTTTTTCCATGCTTGTCAGATTTGCTCCACTTTAGCTTTCTTTGAACACCTTCAACTCCATGGAGGTCTATCAGTGGAACTTGAAATTTAACGTTGCTTTTCACACTTGAATCTGATAATGTTGGAAAATCCTTGGAATTTTTGTGACACCTGAGTCTACAAGACCTTTGAAACCAGCATTCGGTTCCTCGAACACCTTCACTTCTTGATTCCTCTGACCAAAATCACACCCCGCCACCAATAGAAACATGTTGAGCAAAAAATGATGATCATAAATAAAGTACTCTAAAAAGTATCTTTATTCTATTTTTTAGGTAAAATCTTGATGACTAAACACCGTACTAAATCAGATGAGATGATGCTGCTCTATTATTTGGGAATGCAGAGAGTCGTTTATATCCATAACAGGAAGAGCCTAATGAGTAATAACACAAATATGACTGGTTTTTATTTTATGCCTTCCTTTACATAGGTGTTAGGAGATAGATAGGTCACACTTACAAAATGCCAGCCCTATATTAGCAATTATAAAATATGTACTGCATAACATGTTGACATCGTCAGTGTAATTCACAGCTGAACATGTATAGTTCTAAATTAAATATTTTTCTATTATTGTAAAATTTTTGAACCATCTCATTTAGGAGAAACCGGTACTTATTAGCCTACAAGAGAAAGAAAAAGTAAATTTCTAGATGTATCCATACAAGATATGAAACTACTTAAAAGCTGGCCAGCCTATAACGGTACTTTTTTAAAGAAGCATGGCATAAGCTATATTATTTTCTTCAATCTTTATTAACCCAATGTTCAACATCACAATGATTAAAAAAAGGATCCAAATCTCTGATTTGGGCTCTTGATGAAGCTTTAATATGTCGCATGATTTCTTCTTCAATTCCTAGTACTTTACCCTGGTTTTTCAGTAACGGACTGTGGCCTAGTAGAAACTTGACCAACTCCGACTCAGATTTTTGACCTTTGAAATCACTGAACGTGACAACTTCCAGATGGTGTATAGTAAAACTTTTAGAATATTCTATCCCGTAATTCTTAAGATGGTCTTTATCGTCATACGCACTCTGATAGAGAAAGCATTTCAGATTTATCACATAGTAGAAATAGAGATTCAAATGAGTTGAAGTGGATATGACTTAACGAGATATATAGGTTACAAAAGTTTGAAGTACTCGGAATCAACAAATCAAACAAGAACCCTTAGATAAATCAAATCAATCAAGAAATTCATCTTTGAAGTTTAATATTAATCTTCCGTAGGATGGAAATCTTTATGTGAGAGTTTTACTAAAATTAGAGGCAAATCTTCCCAAGAGAATCACGTCAAGCAAGAAATAAACTGAACAACATCAAGTGGGATATTGCAATAGAAAATTGATCATTTAGAAGCCTATACATGAAGCCCGGATGAGCTAGAAAATGCACATACACCTCTCGTGAGAGAGTTTACTGAAAAAAAATCCCCTTCATGTTATCAGCGAATGTTAAGTGCATTAGTTCAAATGAGCCTTAAATAACTGAACATCAGTGAATTTTTTAATGTAGGGAGACAACACCTCCATAGTTAGTACAAAGAGATACGCTGGCAATGTGGCACCTTGTCGCGTGCAAGATTTCAAGAAAGGTAGCAGCATGGGAGTGACAAAGAAATTTTTTGAAGCCATGAAGCATTTACCATAACTCTGAAAAGCCTGCCAGAAACAGGGGCATTGTTGGAACTATTCACCAAGTAAGTGTAGTCCAGTGCTACGAAGCTCAGCGATAAAACTACGAAACTATCATATTCCAGTAGAACGAGAACAGCATCCACGCTGGTTCTCCGATATATCACTAATGTCATTAAAATCACCACAAAAAATCCCTGGAGAACCCTCACCAATAGAATGAGCAAACTCCTGCAAGTAATTCAACAGCCATCTACAAGAGATAATATTCATCATAAAAATCAATAAAGAAATAGAAAAGGGAGACCTTTGAAGATCATTCTTCCTAGCTACGCCAAAAATGGCTTTCTACAACATTGTAAATAAGTTGCCAGAGGCCCAATAAATGTTGCAAAAGCTTAAAAAAAATTAACGGCAACACTTTTCTGATGTTAGTATTTTTGATGTTGTCTTAGGGTTCAAAGGCAACATTTTCTTATTTGGGGTAACATCAACAATTATGTTGCCAAATACTATGAATTTGCAAAATGGGCCCACGTGACAAGTGGAATGTCACATGGACTGCCACTAAGCGTGACACGTGGCATTTTAACACGTGTCATTTTGACACGTGGCATGTGGGTCCCACTGACAGATGGGCCCACAGACAGGTGGGGCCCACTGACAGGTGGGGCCCAGTGAGTGGGTCCCACTAACTGGGCCCTCATTGTTCTCATGCTCTTTTACAACGTTTTTTAAAGATAATTGCTACATTTTAAATACCTATTGCAACACTTACACAATGGTTAATTTTGAAATATCCTTTCAGCATATATCAATGCCCAGTTCCATATAGAACTCTTTTCCCAATCAAAGTCATCAAAAACACAATACAATATCATCAGTACTGATTAACTACATCATTTAGACAATTTCCAAGTACCGAAAGATCACATTTGCAAATGTCATATTCCTGGACAATAAGTACCAAAAGGTCACATTTGCAAATGTGATATTACTGGAGGTGCATATACCAATACCAAAGCATCTAAAGACACACAAGTACCATCTTACAGAACAAAAGTAAATAAGGGTCCTAGCGAATTTGCAAGCAGATATCTAAGGGATATAAAGTACCAAAAGACCACCTTATATCTGCCTAAGCCAACTTCGAATCCCTGGTCAACGAAGTACCATTGTCTTCGTTACTAGAAATGGTCGCAAAAAGATCTCCTAAATTAATTTACAAAGTTGGATTAGCCTCGCTCAACTTTTTAAGATTCCAGACTAGCTTTGAATCTACTTCTTCCTGTACATTCTTTTTGACCTCTGCAGCAACATCCTCCTTTACCTTGGCTTCAAATTCAACTTGGAGATTTCATTTGATTTGAGTTGTCAAATCATCGATGTCTGTGTCTGTGGGAGCAGGGGCTGAAACATCGACAGACTTCACCTCTCCGGTCATTACTACCTCTCCAGTCAGTGACCTCTCCCAACAAGCCAAGAAGGGCCATGCGATTTACCATCAGTAACAAGATCTTCGACATTACTACTTTCGTCCTCTCCAGTAAGTGCTTTTTCAATCTTTCCCTGAAAAACAAACCAAGAATAAATTATGACATTTGATACTACATTAAGTAATTTGTTTCTATTGGATTGACTAGAAATCAGATACTTACAAGTCTGTAATTCATCACCGCAGTATTAGACTTGTACTTGCGCCCGACTTTTCGCTTGCGATTTTCGACAAAAACTGCTGCATCTGTTGGTATGGGCTGATACATGCATCAACTATTTTAGTTAGATATTTTAGCATATCTAAAGAATGTACAGATGACCGAACAATTTCTAAATTGTTAACTATAAGCATCCTTTTTTATTAACTTTTTTATTAATTTAGCCTACACATTAAAGTACAGTAGTATTCTGCTATTTCTATTAGTCCCATCATTTCTCTGGTGATTATCTTTCGTTGATATCATCTCTTTATCTGAATTTATTTATGGGCATACATACATAGATAAACCTTTCTTTCAGATATATGCTTTGATATATGAAAACAAAGTCAAATGATATAATGGGGCTATTTAATAACATAAATAACATAACAGAGGTAGTATGTACCAATTTGTTCCGAATTTGGGCAAAAGATACGGGACCAGCAGTGTGTGTGTCCGTATATAATTTATGACTTTCAGCATTTTCCTCAGCCTTTTTTCTGCAATAACAAGAAAAAGATCAATTCATTATTTCGCATAAAAATCATACTAGAGGATGGACAACATAAGCAGCACTTTGAATTCCTCCAGTGAAATATCATCTGGCCTGTGTTCCAGCCTCTCTTGATCAGTTTTATAAGCCAGATAATGATTCTTTTTAGTGCGACACTTGCACCCCTCCAGGAATCACGAATTGACTGGATACAATACTTTTCCAATTGATCGGGAATAATGTAACGTTGCTTAAAAAAATTCAAGAAAAAAGCATAAGAATTAATAAGAAATGTTGGTGTATCAGAATTATTATTTATTTATTTAAACATCAGAACAATTAATACAATACCTTTACATAATCCCACAGAGTCTTCTTCAAGGTTGCGGGAACATGAGCCCAATTTTTGTAGGTCAGTGATACACACCTCCTCAGCGTTCCCAAAACACTTCCCAACTCAGCTCTAATTCTATCATCAGCTGCTACAGGTTGGAACTTGTGATTCATTCTTATGACAACTTGTTTGTCAACTGACCTAGTATGGACTTTATCCATTCTAGTTTTTCCCCTGGGTCTTATAGGAGCTTTATCTACAAGTATAATGTACCAAAAAAAACAATGACAATGATAGTTAAATAATATCGTAAATTAAAGTCCAATTTATGCAACTAAAATTCACAGTCAACCTATTCATTATTTTAACCTCGTTTAAATTCATTATTTTACCATATTTAAAATAATGAATAAAATTGTTAAGTTAATTTTCATTATTTTCACAGTCAACCTAATTCATAGTCAACATTAAGCAACATTATCGAATAAAACTTAAAAATCCAACACGAATTTACATACCTTCAATATCTTCATTTTCAAATAATGGAAACTCGTCTTCATTTCCAACATTTCACTCTTTTCTTTGATTTATAGTGTCGCCTCCACTTGTACCACCATTTTTATTATCTTCTCTCTGGCGCTTCCTCATACTATTATAAGCAAGCATCGTTCCTGGTCCTTGCAGTGATGGTAGTTGAATGGTACATGGTGGTGTAGGTTCCGTAAGGACTGCTTCTTTGGCTTCCTTGTCAGGTGCATCCTTGTTGGTTGTAGTTAAATCGTTTACTTGTGAGCGAGTTCTTGGTCCAGCACGAGGTTGTTTTTTCTCAGCTTTCTTTATTTTCTGAAAATGAACATACAATTACAAAATTAAATTACAAGTAGAAATCAGGTTATTCTTATAAGCAGAAATAACCAAGTAAAACTAGATTGATAGACCTTTTTGGGTTTTTCCAATGTTTCATCTTCGCTCTGTTCCTCATGTTCAGGAATGTAATCCTGATCGCAACATTCCTCTTGAGTTATTGCATCTCTCTCTTGCACCATTTCTTTCACTTTAATCTTTTTCAATGTCTCTCTGAAACCAGTTGCTAGTGCAGGTAAATTGTGTTTCATAAAAACTTCATTATTTTGCATGACATTCAGAATTTTCTTTCTCTCATACTCTGTCAAATTATTGATGTTTGTAGCGTGCATCTTATCTAGCACTGTCATCGATGGTGGAGGGGGTAAATCCATTTCCTGAAAATAAATAACAAGAAAGTCAGTGAGTTTTGGCATAATAAATTAATTAAGAAATAGTTACCAATTAAAAAAAATATAAACCTATTTACATAGAGAATCCGTCGACACACAAATAAATCTTAATATTGATATACGAAATACTCATCAATTCAAAAAGTTCATCATCTGTCTAATTATTTCAATTATTTACATAACAATCCTATTACTTTGAAAGCTAAGTAAAATGCTAATGGAAAAAAAACCAATAATTGCATAAAACGTGAAATTTGATGTCAATGACACACCCATTGCTTATGTCTTTTCCCGGTCATCTTATCTTAACTATTTTTTATGTAAACTGGATTCTCTATTTATATTAACCAAATATTGTCCAGGGACAAGAAAGTATAAAAAAAAATTTCAAAATTAATTTAAATGTTTATTACTATAAAATAGTCTGCTAAATTTTAAATAAACCAGTTTGGTGGAAAAATAATTAACGCATTTATTATTTAAATAAACCTGGATAAGATTTTCATCTGTTGTTTCATCTTCAGCCGGTGGATCACATATATCCAGTCTCCTCTTAACATTAGCAGAGCTCAGATTCACAGGTGCTTCGCTAACTTCTTTTTGATTTGTCACAGGTGCTTCTTCACATACTTCTTTTTGATTTGTCACCGGATTGACTTCTTATGGCTGGTCACTTCAGTTGACCTCTGTTTCATAGTTGAATCACTAGCTTGTAGATTTTTGACTTGTTGCTTATTAAGGCGTGGCGACATCCTTGGACTGCAGACAACAACTGGTATCTTGTTCCTTTTTTGTTGTAGCTTATGAGTGGTAACATACATCCTCTTTGGCACTCCTAAAATACAAGTTAAATAGAAAATTAACCAAACATAGCTATGTTGCAAAAAAACACATTTATACATAAAAATTTGACTAAAGTATTAAACATAGTTATGATTTATGATACCTACAAATAAAATAGGTCTTGGCCTTACAAGTACATGTGGTTGCGTCTTCAATGGCTCAATTTTTTTATCGACCACGTTATCGATATACCAATCCAGGTGGCCACCATTGCCTGCCCTGTCAACCACTTTACACAGCTCCGCATCAGTTTTGAACATTTCCCAGTCACCATTCTCAACATTCCTCCTATACACGCCTCCAATTTCAGTATATTTGAGATCATCCCTGACAAACTCCATCAGTATTGGTAAAGATAGTAGTTCAGGGTTAGCGATTATAACACTCTCTTCTCCGCCAACATATCCCGTTTCCTGGAATTTGCCCTTATGGTGAAATCTGAGTTTAACTATATCTTCTGACATCCTACAACAATTAGAGAAACAACAATCAAATCATTACTGAGCATACAAAAAAAAGTCAAGTACAAGTAATAAATAAAATAAATAATTAGTACCAATTCAGTTAATAGTGCAGACAATAGTTGAGTGTGTAAAAAAGATAAATAATGCAAGTACAACTAAAAGCATTAATAGACGCATAATTTTACAACTTACTGAACATAGATAAATAATGCAAGTATAACTAAAAGCATTAACAGATGCATAATTTTTCAACTTAATTAGCAGTACATTACAATTTCCTTAGGATTATACAATTCCTTAAATAAACTGGTGGATAATAATTAGGAAGCAGTTTCCTTAAGTTCCCTAGATGGAATACGAACTTTCCTAATTGGTACATCATCCCTACACCAATTAACAACATCAGTAACTTGATTTCCTAATCCATAACCACGGCGAATCTCTTCTAAAACTGGATCTTTTTGAGTTTCTTTGTCTACAACTACGTCGTCACACAAGTCCCTTGGCAATTTCTTGATAACATTATATAACCGCTTCTCAACTGGATCTTCTCTGTAAAACACCTGTTGCACTTGTGAAGCCATAACATATGGATCATTTTTGTGGGTCAGTCGGTTAAAATTGACCTTAGTCAGGCCATACAATTCCTTCTCTTCATGGTACCAACAACACTTAAATAAAACAACTGAAAATTCTCGATAATAATCAATTTCTAGTATATCTTCGATTGCTTCGTAATAATTGACTTCACTTGTAATAGGATTCTGATCTTTTGAACTTGCAAAGCTGGAAGTCAAGGCGGTTAGAAACACGCCACTGTTTTGCGTTGTACACTTACTATCTCAAAAATTTGTACGGTATCGGTATCCATTTATAATGTATCCAGTAACCCTCTTAGCCACTGGATTGGGGCCCATTGCAAGAACTATTGTTTGTTTTGAATTTCCTTCTTTTTTCTCAACCTCTGCCTTCAACCACCTCCAAAATTCATCGGTGTGCTCTCTCTCTTATATTTTTTTGATGTTGCATGAGTGTCAAATATTGATCGATGTTCCCTGTAATAAACATGGTTAGTAAAGATTTTTCCTACTTCACGATTAAATTCAAACTAGAACTTGAAAACTTAATCCATTAAATTTTCAAATTCCTTGTTCCCGCAATTGACTAGGATGTACCGATGACATGTCTGCCAGTGGGAATCTTTAAGATGAAAAGATTTTCCCTCTCCATTTCTTCTTTTACCAAATAGATACTCCATCATTTGAGGACAACTTTCAGATTTAACCGAACACTTTGTAATTTTCCCCGCTCCTTCGCAGCCTAGGAATCTTGAACAAAAAATCAAACATTCTTCTACGAGATAACCTTCGGCAATGGATGCCTCAGGTTTACTTTTGCTGCGAACATACGACTTCTGTTTACATAAATAACGATCGAAAGAATACATGCATCTAAGATATGCCGGTCCACCCAATTCAATTTCCTTACATAAATGAACCGGAAGATGCACTATTATATCGAAGAAAGCAAGCGAAATTTTTTTCTCAAATTGGCAAAGAACTTCTACAATTTCATTTTGTAGTTTTTTGAGGTCATCCAAATCAACAACTTTGCTCCAAACACCTCTTAAGAATCTACCAAATCTTATTAAAGGTAAAGCCACCTCAGGTTTTAACTTCTTCTTCAATGCAAACTGCAATAAATATTGCAGTATAAAATGAGCATCGTGGCTCTTATTCCCCGTGACTTTCCTCTCATCCATGCTCACGTACCGGCTGACATTAGCAGCACAACCGTAGGGCAGTTTAGCATTCTGTAATACTGAGCAGAATAATTCTTTCTCAGTGTTCGTCATGTCAAATATGGCAGCCTTGGACTCAATGTGTTTCCCATCAGCTGATATGACTTGATGGAGGACCTTCCTGATCCCCATTTCCTATAGGTCCTTTCGAGCATTCAAGTGGTCTTTCAATTTCCCTCTAATATTTAACAAAGTACCAATTATTTTATCATAAATATTTTTTTCTATGTGCATAACATCGACGTTATGACGACATAGATTGTGACTCCAATATGGTAACTCGAAAAATATTGATTTTTTTAAAAGGGGAATCATTTTTAACCTTCTTGGTCTTATTCTTCCCAAATCTATTCTCAAAGCCTGCCAATAATTCCTCAATTTTTGTCCCTATTAGTGCTTCTGGACATGCTTCCAATTTAAATTCCCCACTGAATCTCTTTTTATCAAACCTCCTCCTATGATCGAGACACAAAAATTTTCTATGACCCATATAACACATCTTTTTACTATTTTGGAGGTACATTGAGGACGTCTCATAAAAGCATACTGGACAACCTAATTTTCCCTTCGTGCTCCAGCCCGATAACATCGTATATCCTGGAAAATCACTTATGGTCCATAAGGCAGTTGCCCGTAAATTGAATATTTCATTCGTGAAGGCATCATAAGTTTGTATGCGTTGCTCCCATAATTCTTTCAACTCTGAGATAAGAGGCTGCATATATATGTCAATGTTATTCTTCGAAGACTCTGGACCGGGGATAATTATCGAAAGAATCAAATTTTCCGTCTTCATGCACAACTAAGGTGGCAGATTGTAGTTGACCAAAAGAACTGGCCATGTGCTATGAAGTGTACTCATTGTACGATAAGGACTAAACCCATCTGCTGCTACACCTAATCTAATGTTTCTGTTTTCTGATGAAAACTGAGGATACTTAGCATTTAACATCTTACATGCCTCGGCATCAGCTGGATGTCTAAGTTTACCATCAGTTTTTCGTCCCACAGCATGCATAATCATAAGCCCTGAATAATCTTTGGCCATGAACATCCTTTGCACCCTAGGTTTTAATGGAAAATAACGCATCACCTTCGCTGGTACTCTACTACTTACCTTCTCCAAATCATTTTCACCAGCCCCTTTCTTTTCCACTAAAATCCACCTCGAAACGCCACAAGTTTTGCACGCATCTTCTTTTTCATTTACTCCCCAATAAATCATACAATCGTTTGGGCAGGCGTGAATCTTTTGGTAATCAAGACCTATATCTTTAATGATATTTTTTGCAGCATTAAAAGATAAATGTATGTGGGCTGGTGGGAAAGCCTCTCCTAACAAATCTAAGAGATCCCCGAAGCTAGATTCGGTCATTCCATGTACACATTTCAAAGAATACAACCTAATGATAAAACTTAAGCTCGAAAATTTGGTGCAGCCTGGATATAATGGATGTTTACCCTCTTCCAAGCGACGGTACAATTTCTCAACTTTGGAAGTTGGTCCACCAGAATGTACATCTTCACTGTTCTGCATATCTCCAACTGTCCGGCGCATCAACTTATCGAGATTATCTCCCAAATTTATACCAGCTTCATCCATATCTTCATTTGTTCTGAGATGTTCGCGGGAAATGTCAAAAATCCATTTCGCAGAAAATTCGCACGGACCATTGTAGATAAGATGATCATATATTATATCTTGAGGATGCCACTTGTTATTCTTACAAAATTTGCAAGGACAAGTTATTTCATCACCTATGCTGAATCTAGAAAACGCATTTCAAATAAAATCTCTTACACCACTCATATATCTCTCGCTAAATTTTGGGAGTTCTGTCCACATGTTATCCTCGTCGTCCATAACTATAGAAAAATCTTAAAAGTATTGTCAGTCATCTACACATTCTATGCGCCTGTCATGCATGTCTACGGGTACTACAAATTCTTTAATAGAAATATCTGCTACAGAGGCTCTTGCAAGTTGCAAGAATGTATTAATACATGCTTATTGATACATGCTTACTGTGACTGGAGGAACATATAGGGACAGAGAGACTGTGTTAGTGAGACTTAAAGAGAAAGAGATAGATAGAGAGACAGAGAGAGAGAGAGAGAGAGAGAGAGAGAGAGAGATGTAGAGACTGGGGGGAGAGAGAGATGTAGAGACAGGGGAAAGAGAGATGCAGAAAGATACAGATACACATACACATACATGTAAACATACACATATAGATACAAAGAGACTGTGTTAGTGAGACTTAAAGAGAAAGAGATAGAGAGAGAGAGAGAGAGAGAGAGAGAGAGAGAGAGAGAGAGAGATGTAGAGACATGGGATAGAGAGAGAGAGAGAGAGAGAGAGAGAGAGAGAGAGAGAGAGAGAGAGAGAGAGAGAGAGAGAGAGAGAGAGATGCACAGAGATGTAGAGAGATACAGATACACATACACATACATATAAACATACATAAATGGACATAGAGAGGGGGGACTTAACACATCCACATTCAATAATCTATAAACAAAATCAAATTAAAGCAAGTTAGAATAGTACCTTAATTGAAGATCTAATTCAGCCCGAACTCTAATTGAATCTCTTGAACCCTAATTGAGCTCCTCGTTTAATTTTCAGCTTTTCCACATAGTCTTGAACCCTAATTGAACCTGAATCTCTTGAACCAAAATTGTAATTTTAATCTTTCGTCTCCCACTCACGAACCCTCTTTGTGCCGCTCTTGTTTTCAGAAAAGCCCGCTCTCATTTTCAGAAAAGGAACCCTAGTTACTACTTAGTCAACTTGGAGCTGAATATTTAGGACAAGGCGGCAAAATTTAGGACATCAAAATAATTTAGGCTTCGCCCATTGGACTTGGGCCAAAAAATGTTTATTTGGACTTCGGCCCATTGGACTTGGGCCAAAAAATGCATAATTTGTGTAATTATCACAAAAAAATGTTTAATTTTTTTTTATTTTTATATATCTTGTTCGTTTTGAAATAAGTATCCGAATTTTACAAATATTGTTTCTATTTCATGTGAATAATTAAAATATATATTAAATAGTGTTAAATTTTATAATATATATACTCATTTAGAGGTAAAATTAAAATAAATAAATAAAATCCTAATAATGATGGTACACCCCTAAAATCGATAGTTTCTAAAATCCGTACAGACGGATCGTCAAAATTTTAAATTAAATTAATCGATACTTCATTCGGGACGCATACAGGGCATAGTGTATTCTGACTGCTTTGACTTCTATATTATCCCTCAAAATAAATAAATAAAATGCTAATACTGATGGTACGCCTCTAAAATCGATAGTTTCTAACATCCGTACGGACGGATCGTCGAAATTTTAATTTAGAATAATTGATACTAAATTCGGGACGCATATAGGGCATAGTGTATTCTGAATGCTTTGACTGTTATATTATCCCTCAAAATAAATAAATAAAATTCTAATAATGATGGTACACCCCTAAAATCGATAGTTTCTAACATTCGTAGGGACGGATCGTTGAAATTTTAATTAAAATAATCGATACTTCATTTGGGACGCATACAGGGCATAGTGTATTCTGACTGCTTTCACTACTATATTATCGCTCAAAATAAATAAATAAAATTCTAATAATGATGGTACACCCCTAAAATCGATAGTTTCCAACATCTGTACGGACGGATCGTCGAAATTTTAATTTAAAATAATCGTACTTTATTCGGGACGCATATAGGGTATTCTGACTGATTTGACTCTTATATTATCTCTACAAATAAATAAATAAAATGCTAATAATGACGGTATACCCCTAAAATTGATAGTTTCTAACATCTGTACGGACGGATCGTGAAAATTTTAATTTAAAATAATCGATACTTCATTCGGGACGCATACATGGCATAGTGTATTCTGACTGCTTTGACTGTTATATTATCCCTCAAAATAAATCAATAAAATGCTAATAATGACGGTACACCCCTAAAATCGATAGTTTCTAACATCCGTACGGACGGATCGTCGAAATTTTAATTTAAAATAATCGATACTTCATTTGGGACGCATACATGGCATAGCGTATTCTGACTGCTTTGACTGCTATATTATCCCTCAAAATAAATAAATAAAATGCTAATAATGATGGTACACCCCTAAAATCGATAGTTCCTTACATCCGTACGGACGGATCGTCGAAATTTTAATTTAAAATAATCGATACTTAATTCGGGACGCATAGAGGGCATAGTTTATTCTAACTGCTTTGACTGCTATATTATCCCTCAAAATAAATAAATAAAATGCTAAAAATAATTGTACACCCCTAAAATCGATAGTTTCTAATATTCGTACGGACAAATCGTCGAAATTTTAATTTAAAATAATCGATACTTCATTCGGGACGCATACAGGGCATAGTGTATTCTGACTTCTTTGATTACTATATTATCCCTCAAAATAAATAAATAAAAAGCTAATAATTATGGTACACCCCTAAAATCGATAGTTTCTAACATCCGTACGGACGGATCATCGAAATTTTAATTTAAAATAATCGATACTTCATTCGGGACGCATACAGGGCATAGTGTATTCTGACTTCTTTGACTGCTATATTATCCCACAAAATAAATAAATAAAATACTAATAATGATGGTACACCCCTAAAATCGATAGTTTCCAATATCCGTACGGATGGATTGTCGAAATTTTAAATTAAATTAATCGATACTTCATTCGGGACGCATACAGGGCATAATGTATTCTGACTGCTTTGACTGCTATATTATCCCTCAAACTAAATAAATAAAATGCTAATAATGACTTTACACCCCTAAAATCGATACTTTCTAACATCCGTACAGACGGATCTTCGAAATTTTAATTTAAAATAATCGATACTTCATTTGGGACGCATACAGGGCATAGTGTATTCTGACTGCTTTGACTGCTATATTATCCCTCAAAATAAATAAATAAAATGCTAATAATAATGGTACACCCCTAAAATCGATAGTTTCTCACATCCGTACGGACGGATCGTCGAAATTTTAATTTAAAATAATTGATACTTAATTCGGAATGCATAAAGGGCATAGTTTATTCTGACTGCTTTGACTGCTATATTATCCCTCAAAATAAATAAATAAAATGCTAAAAATAATTTTACACCCCTAAAATCGATAGTTTCTAATATCCGTACGGACAAATCGTCGAAATTTTAATTTAAAATAATCGATACTTCATTCGGGACGCATACAGGATATAGTGCATTCTGACTTCTTTGATTGCTATAGTATCCCTAAAAATAAATAAATAAAAAGCTAATAATGATGGTACACCCCTAAAATTGATAGTTTCTAACATCCGTACAGACAGATCGTCGATATTTTAAGTTAAAATAATCGATACTTAATTCGGGACGCATAGAAGGCATAGTTTATTCTGATTGCTTTGACTTCTATATTATCCCTCAAAATAAATAAATAAAATGCTAAAAATAATTGTACACCCCTAAAACCGATAGTTTCTAATATCCGTACGGACAAATCATCGAAATTTTAATTTAAAATAATCGATACTTCATTCGGGACGCATACAAGACATAGTGTATTCTGACTTCTTCGATTGCTATATTATCCCTCAAAATAAATAAATAAAAAGCTAATAATGATGGTACACCCCTAAAATCGATAGTTTCTAACATCCGTACGGACGGATCTTCGAAATTTTAAATTAAATTAATCGATAATTCATTCGGGACGCATATAGGGCACAATGTATTCTGAATGCTTTGACTGCTATATTATCCCTCAAAATAAATAAATAAAATTCTAATAATGATGGTACACCCCTAAAATCGATAGTTTCTAACATTCGTAGGGACGGATCGTCGAAATTTTAATTTAAAATAATTGATACTAAATTCGGGACGCATATAGGGCATAGTGTATTCTGAATGCTTTGACTGTTATATTATCCCTCAAAATAAATAAATAAAATGCTAATAATGATGGTACGCCCCTAAAATCGATAGTTTCTAACATCCGTACGGACGGATCGTCGAAATTTTAATTTAAAATAATTGATACTAAATTCGGGACGCATATAGGGCATAGTTTATTCTGAATGCTTTGACTGTTATATTATCCCTCAAAATAAATAAATAAAATTCTAATAATGATGGTACACCCCTAAAATCGATAGTTTCTAACATCCGTACGGACGGATCTTCGAAATTTTAAATTAAATTAATCGATAATTCATTCGGGACGCATAT
The DNA here is from genome assembly GCF_009905375.1 of Apium graveolens. Taxonomy (NCBI): domain Eukaryota; kingdom Viridiplantae; phylum Streptophyta; class Magnoliopsida; order Apiales; family Apiaceae; genus Apium; species Apium graveolens. Next base: position 128,652,751 of record NC_133656.1, read on the forward strand.
AGGGCACAGTGTATTCTGAATGCTTTGACTGCTATATTATCCCTCAAAATAAATAAATAAAATTCTAATAATGATGGTACACCCCTAAAATCGATAGTTTCTAAAATTCGTACGGACGGATCGTCAAAATTTAAAATTAAATTAATCGATACTTCATTCGGGACGCATATAGGGCACAATGTATTCTGAATGCTTTGACTGCTATATTATCCCTCAAAATAAATAAATAAAATTCTAATAATGATGGTACACCCCTAAAATCGATAGTTTCTAACATTCGTAGGGACGGATCGTCGAAATTTTAATTTAAAATAATTGATACTAAATTCGGGACGCATATAGGGCATAGTGTATTCTGAATGCTTTGACTGTTATATTATCCCTCAAAATAAATAAATAAAATGCTAATAATGATGGTACGCCCCTAAAATCGATAGTTTCTAACATCCGTACGGACGGATCGTCGAAATTTTAATTTAAAATAATTGATACTAAATTCGGGACGCATATAGGGCATAGTTTATTCTGAATGCTTTGACTGTTATATTATCCCTCAAAATAAATAAATAAAATTCTAATAATGATGGTACACCCCTAAAATCGATAGTTTCTAACATCCGTACGGACGGATCTTCGAAATTTTAAATTAAATTAATCGATAATTCATTCGGGACGCATATAGGGCACAGTGTATTCTGAATGCTTTGACTGCTATATTATCCCTCAAAATAAATAAATAAAATTCTAATAATGATGGTACACCCCTAAAATCGATAGTTTCTAAAATTCGTACGGACGGATCGTCAAAATTTAAAATTAAATTAATCGATACTTCATTCGGGACGCATACAGGGCATAGTGTATTCTGACTGCTTTGACTGCTATATTATCCCTCAAAATAAATAAATAAAATGCTAATAATGATGGTACGCCCCTAAAATCGATAGTTTCTAACATCCGTACGGACGGATCGTCGAAATTTTAATTTAAAATAATTGATACTAAATTCGGGACGCATATAGGGCATAGTGTATTCTGAATGCTTTGACTGTTATATTATCCCTCAAAATAAATAAATAAAATTCTAATAATGATGGTACACCCCTAAAATCGATAGTTTCCAACATTCGTAGGGACGGATCGTCGAAATTTTAATTAAAATAATCGATACTTCATTTGGGACGCATACAGGGCATAGTGTATTCTGACTGCTTTGACTACTATATTATCCCTCAAAATAAATAAATAAAATTCTAATAATGATGGTACACCCCTAAAATCGATAGTTTCCAACATCTGTACGGACGGATCGTCGAAATTTTAATTTAAAATAATCGTACTTTATTCGGGACGCATATAGGGTATTCTGACTGATTTGACTCCTATATTATCTCTACAAATAAATAAATAAAATGCTAATAATGACGGTATACCCCTAAAATTGATAGTTTCTAACATCTGTACAGACGGATCGTGAAAATTTTAATTTAAAATAATCGATACTTCATTCGGGACGCATACATGGCATAGTGTATTCTGACTGCTTTGACTGCTATATTATCCCTCAAAATAAATAAATAAAATGCTAATAATGATGGTACGCCCCTAAAATCGATAGTTTCTAACATCCGTACGGACGGATCGTCGAAATTTTAATTTAAAATAATTGATACTAAATTCGGGACGCATATAGGGCATAGTGTATTCTGAATGCTTTGACTGTTATATTATCCCTCAAAATAAATAAATAAAATGCTAATAATGATGGTACGCCCCTAAAATCGATAGTTTCTAACATCCGTACGGACGGATCGTCGAAATTTTAATTTAAAATAATTGATACTAAATTCGGGACGCATATAGGGCATAGTTTATTCTGAATGCTTTGACTGTTATATTATCCCTCAAAATAAATAAATAAAATTCTAATAATGATGGTACACCCCTAAAATCGATAGTTTCTAACATCCGTACGGACGGATCTTCGAAATTTTAAATTAAATTAATCGATAATTCATTCGGGACGCATATAGGGCACAGTGTATTCTGAATGCTTTGACTGCTATATTATCCCTCAAAATAAATAAATAAAATTCTAATAATGATGGTACACCCCTAAAATCGATAGTTTCTAAAATTCGTACGGACGGATCGTCAAAATTTAAAATTAAATTAATCGATACTTCATTCGGGACGCATACAGGGCATAGTGTATTCTGACTGCTTTGACTGCTATATTATCCCTCAAAATAAATAAATAAAATGCTAATAATGATGGTACGCCCCTAAAATCGATAGTTTCTAACATCCGTACGGACGGATCGTCGAAATTTTAATTTAAAATAATTGATACTAAATTCGGGACGCATATAGGGCATAGTGTATTCTGAATGCTTTGACTGTTATATTATCCCTCAAAATAAATAAATAAAATTCTAATAATGATGGTACACCCCTAAAATCGATAGTTTCCAACATTCGTAGGGACGGATCGTCGAAATTTTAATTAAAATAATCGATACTTCATTTGGGACGCATACAGGGCATAGTGTATTCTGACTGCTTTGACTACTATATTATCCCTCAAAATAAATAAATAAAATTCTAATAATGATGGTACACCCCTAAAATCGATAGTTTCCAACATCTGTACGGACGGATCGTCGAAATTTTAATTTAAAATAATCGTACTTTATTCGGGACGCATATAGGGTATTCTGACTGATTTGACTCCTATATTATCTCTACAAATAAATAAATAAAATGCTAATAATGACGGTATACCCCTAAAATTGATAGTTTCTAACATCTGTACAGACGGATCGTGAAAATTTTAATTTAAAATAATCGATACTTCATTCGGGACGCATACATGTCATAGTGTATTCTGACTGCTTTGACTGTTATATTATCCCTCAAAATAAATAAATAAAATGCTAATAATGACGGTACACCCCTAAAATCGATAGTTTCTAACATCCGTACGGACGGATCGTCGAAATTTTAATTTAAAATAATCGATACTTCATTTGGGACGCATACATGGCATAGCGTATTCTGACTGCTTTGACTGCTATATTATCCCACAAAATAAATAAATAAAATGCTAATAATAATGGTACACCCCTAAAATCGATAGTTTCTTACATCCGTACGGACGGATCGTCGAAATTTTAATTTAAAATAATCGATACTTAATTCGGGACGCATAGAGGGCATAGTTTATTCTAACTGCTTTGACTGCTATATTATCCCTCAAAATAAATAAATAAAATGCTAAAAATAATTGTACACCCCTAAAATCGATAGTTTCTAATATTCGTACGGACAAATCGTCGAAATTTTAATTTAAAATAATCGTTACTTCATTCGGGACGCATACAAGACATAGTGTATTCTGACTTCTTTGATTGCTATATTAATTCTCAAAATAAATAAATAAAAAGCTAATAATGATGGTACACCCCTAAAATCGATAGTTTCTAACATCCGTACGGACGGATCATCGAAATTTTAATTTAAAATAATCGATACTTCATTCGGGATGCATACAGGGCATAGTGTATTCTGACTTTTTTGACTGCTATATTATCCCTCAAAATAAATAAATAAAATGCTAATAATGATGGTACACCCCTAAAATCGATAGTTTCCAACATCCGTACGGATGGATTGTCGAAATTTTAAATTAAATTAATCGATACTTCATTCGGGATGCATACAGGGCATAGTGTATTCTGACTGCTTTGACTGCTATATTATCCCTCAAACTAAATAAATAAAATGCTAATAATGACTTTACACCCCTAAAATCGATACTTTCTAACATCCGTACAGACGGATCGTCGAAATTTTAATTTAAAATAATCGATACTTCATTTGGGACGCATACAGGGCATAGTGTATTCTGACTGCTTTGACTGCTATATTATCCCTCAAAATAAATAAATAAAATGCTAATAATAATGGTACACCCCTAAAATCGATAGTTTCTAACATCCGTACGGACGGATCGTCAAAATTTTAATTTAAAATAATCGATACTTAATTCGGGACGCATAGAGGGCATAGTTTATTCTGACTGCTTTGACTGCTATATTATCCCTCAAAATAAATAAATAAAATGCTAAAAATAATTTTATACCCCTAAAATCGATAGTTTCTAATATCTGTACGGACAAATCGTCGAAATTTTAATTAAAAATAATGGATACTTCATTCGGGACGCATACAGGACATAGTGTATTCTGACTTCTTTGATTGCTATAGTATCCCTAAAAATAAATAAATAAAAAGTTAATAATGATGGTACACCCCTAAAATTGATAGTTTCTAACATCCGTACGGACAGATCGTTGAAATTTTAAGTTAAAATAATCGATACTTAATTCGGGACGCATAGAAAGCATAGTTTATTCTGATTGCTTTGACTTCTATATTATCCCTCAAAATAAATAAATAAAATGCTAAAAATAATTGTACACCCCTAAAACCGATAGTTTCTAATATCCGTACGGACAAATCATCGAAATTTTAATTTAAAATAATTGATACTTCATTCGGGACGCATACAAGACATAGTGTATTCTGACTTCTTCGATTGCTATATTATCCCTCAAAATAAATAAATAAAAAGCTAATAATGATGGTACACCCCTAAAATCGATAGTTTCTAACATCCGTATGGACGAATCTTCAAAATTTTAAATTAAATTAATCGATAATTCATTCGGGACGCATATAGGGCACAGTGTATTCTGAATGCTTTGACTGCTATATTATCCCTCAAAATAAATAAATAAAATTCTAATAATGATGGTACATCCGTAAAATCGATAGTTTCTAACATTCGTAGGGACGGATCGTCGAAATTTTAATTAAAATAATCGATACTTCATTTGGGACGCATACAGGGCACAGTGTATTCTGACTGCTTTGACTGCTATATTATCCCTCAAAATAAATAAATAAAATTCTAATAATGATGGTACACCCCTAAAATCGATAGTTTCTAACATCTGTACGGATGGATCATCCGAATTTTAATTTAAAATAATCGATACTTTATTCGGGATGCATATAGGGCATAGTGTATTCTCACTGCTTTACCTCCTATATTATCCCTACAAATAAATAAATAAAATGCTAATAATGATGGTATACCCCTAAAATTGATAGTTTCTAACATCCGTACGGACGGATCGTCAAAATTTTAATTTAAAATAATCGATACTTCATTCGGGACGCATACATGGCATAGTGTATTCTGACTGCTTTGACTGCTATATTATCCCTTAAAATAAATAAATAAAATGCTAATAATGAAGGTACACCCCTAAAATCGATAGTTTCTAACATCCGTACGGACGGATCATCGAAATTTTAATTTAAAATAATCGATACTTCGTTCGGGACGCATATAGGGCATAATGTATTCTGACTGCTTTGACTGCTATATTATCCCTCAAAATAAATAAATAAAATGCTAATAATGATGGTACACCCCTAAAATCGATAGTTTCTAACATCCGTACGGACGGATCGTCGGAATTTTAATTTAAAATAATCGATACTTAATTCGGGACGCATACATGGCATAGTTTATTCTGACTGCTTTGACTGCTATATTATCCCTCAAAATAAATAAATAAAATGCTAAATATAATTGTACACCCCTAAAATCGATAGTTTCTAATATCCGTACGGACAAATCGTCGAAATTTTAATTTAAATTAATCGATACTTCATTCGGGACGCATACAGGACATAGTGTATTCTGACTTCTTTGATTGCTATATTATCCCTCAAAATAAATAAATAAAAAGCTAATAATGATGGTACACCCCTAAAATCGATAGTTTCTAACATCCGTACAGACCAATCGTCGAAATTTTAATTTAAAATAATCGATACTTCATTCGGGACGCATACAAGGTATAGTGTATTCTGACTTCTTTGTCTGCTATATTATCCCTCAAAATAAATAAATAAAATGCTAATAATGATGGTACACCCCTAAAATCGATAGTTTCCAACATCCTTACGGATGGATCGTCGAAATTTTAATTTAAAATAATTGATACTTCATTCGGGATGCATACATGGCATAGTTTATTCTGACTGGTTTGATTCCTATATTATCCCTCAAAATAAATAAATAAAATGCTAATAATGATGGTACACCCCGAAAATCGATAGTTTCTAACATCCGTACGGATGAATCGTCAAGATTTTAATTTAAAATAATCGATACTTCATTAGGGACGCTAGCGTAAACAAGACTTGGTCTATTTTGACTACTTTGACTGATATAAAATCTTGTAAAATAAATATAAAAATTATAATAATGATGGTACACACCTAAAATCTATTGTTTTTAACATCCGTACGGACAGATAATCAAAATTTTATTTTAAAAAAATTAAAGGAGTTAAAAGAGCATTTACTTTAAATAGAAATGAATTATTTCTATAAGGTTATATTTAAATAATGTGGAATAAAACACATTATATTCCTTGGTGTAGTGGTTTGTACTCTACTTTGTTTAGTAGGAGGTCTTGGGTTCAAATCTTGGGTAGTGCAAAATTTCTAAATTTTTTTGATTTAATACTTCACCACTACCACCTCACCACTGCCACGTCAGCAGGGGACCACTGCCACGTCAGCAGAGTGGGGCCCACAAGGGGGACCCCTACCACATCAAAGGTTCCCTCTGCAACGTCAACGGAGTGGGGCCCATATGGGGTACCCACTGCCATGTCAGCAGGGCCCTACCACGTCAGCAGGGTGGGCCCACATGGGACCCACCTGCCACATGAAAGAGACCCTCTGCCACGTGAAAGAGACCCTCTGCCACGTCAGCAGGGTGGGACCCACATGGGGGACCCCTGTAGGGTCCCACTGCCACGTCAGCAAAATGGGGCCTACATGGGGGACCCACCTGACACGTCAGCAGGGGTCCACCTGTCACGTCAGCATGGTGGGACCCACATGGGGTGACTCACCTGCCACCAGTGTGGGGACCCAGCTCTGCCACATCAGCATTTATTTATTTATTTTTATTAATATATGTATTGGCAACACTTTACGAGACCAATGCTAACATAATTAAAACATGTTGCAGTATGGTACATTATCATATAACTACTGCAACATTATCTACGTCAACATCACGTAATTATGTGGTAGAAGGCCGTTTATGACGTAGTGATAAACAAGAAATACATTGAGTTTTTTTTGAAATACCTGAGGCAATCCACATAGAATCATCCCATCCAACCAAAATACGTCCATTATGGGAGTATTCATAGTTGGAACTTTATTTAATGTGGATTGCTAACGAAGTAGCTCAGGATAAAGCAGTAGACTCTTGAACTATAGTCTTTAAAAAAGCAAAAAGAGAGACTTCATTATTGCAATAAAATCCTTTTTAAAAGATACTTTATTATCGAGTCATCTCATATTAAACAAACAAAAATCAATTAAAAAAAATGTCAAATGGACGATTGAGTTGGGGAGATCCCCAAACTACTATTTTTTTAAGTTTCTTTCGCTTATAATTATTAGGCATCTGTGGAAGTTTATCTACCGAGACCATGTCCTGGAAGGAAATAGGCAGATATGGGGATTATTCGGGGGGGCTAATAGCTTTGTTCATTTTACCGACCTGCGTTCAACCCTGTGTTGGGCCTACATCAGTTTGAGCAACATTTAAAAGTTGGTTGTAACTAAACATGGAAGGCAGAGATGGAACAACTTGCTTCAATTTGCTTGAGCTAGCATCAACATTAACACATTCACAGGATCGGCAAAGTGCATATGCTAATGTGTGTGGTACAAACCATTTACGTGCATTGTAATGAAAAAATGTGCATATTATTAAGCCCAAGTGCATTATTTGATAAAATATGTGTAAGAGATATAGGAACATGGAAATATCAAATAGTGCGGTTTGAAAACTTTAAGTTTTCCCAGATTTGTCTCAAAATATAGTCTTTTTCGTAGCCGCGATGACTAACGGCAACTACAATATGATGCAATACAAGATATGGATGTAAGAACATAAAGTCATAAAGTATACAACATAATAACTCTACGAGGCTATCAAAAATACTTAACTGCAGATATCATGCTTTTTGTAAATATAGGAAAATATAAACCCATGCTTAGTAATATCAATGGAAATAAAATGTTTCAAATAGGGATATCCCTATCAAATTAAAAAGTTCCCATTTGAACGTAGTGGATATGGATTCATCTGAGATAAATATAAAAGAAATCCAAGATAAAGGTAATGAAATAAACGAAGATCCAAACGAGTATAGTAATGACACAAATTAAGATCCTAACAGGTATAAATAGTACAATTATAACTTTGTACTCCTAAGATTTGTTAGAAAATAAGTTTCAACATTGTTCCCGTTCTTCGACTTTTTGCTCCATCAACTCAAAAAATGTAGTTGGCAATTCCTTCCCTGGAAAGATACACGGAGTTGTGAATGTATATCATTACATATAATAACTTTTTAATTTGAAACATGTTAGCTACACAAAAAATGTCTACATCACTTACCAGTGCATGTACTCCAACTACCATCAATGATCCTTGCTTTCTTCAATTTTTTTCTCCTAAAAATTAAATAAAATTTTAATTACCAATATATTAGAGAGTCTATCTTGCTTAAAACAATAACTACTAGATAATTGCATTTTAAACAACTTTGATTCCACTACAATTAATGGAAAGAACATTATTTAACAATTTAGGCACGGCTAGATTCTTGGGTAGAAATGGCTGCAGAAAATGCTATTTATTTCGTTTACTTTTTTAACATTACTTAAAATCGGAGAATATCATAATTAAGTCTACTAAGTCAATGAAAAGTTGGAGACTTGAGCATGAGACCCGATAGAGAATAGTGTATGTCTCCAACTGTTTACCAAGAAGGGAGCAATTTATATTTATTTTTTCAAATATATATATCTAGCGTAGTTGCGCAATAAGCGATTATTGTAGAATCAAATAAATATGAAAATAAAGCATGTACCCATATGCAAAATAATAGCTTATGAGCAATGTGGAACATAGTGTGAACAGGAGTGGGGAAACCAAAATACAATGCTCAGTCTCACTACACCTTTTTATTATATTTTTTTTAAATGTGAATTATTTTAAGTCTTGTATTCTCTTACCTTGGAAAATATTTGATATATCATTCATCAAAAATAAAATGTGATATATATCTCTAATCATCTTGTATTTCTTTATATGAATATTTTAAATGAAATTAATTTATCTTAATTAAGACTATTCCCTTGTCATTAGATTTTGTGTTCCTTTCTTACATTGATGGGGACCACATATTTCTTATAAATTTCCCATAATATTTCATGTGTTTACTCCTTTGTTATCGAACTATAAGGACACATGCAATCGATAATTCATGAATTTTACATGAAAAATCATATATAAGAATATACTTGGGGAAAGAATTAAATAGTGGTGAAAATAATATGGGAAAACATAATAAGATTACATCTTTGTTACAAGTGGAAACATAATTCATATGCATAATTTAAAAAAAATATAAAAATCTGGTTCTAATTTGATCACCAAACATTTTTGCACATGAGTAAAGCACATGAATAAGATAAAAAAGAAAACAGACAAACTTAAAATTCACTCACATTTTGTGGTGAGCGTTTTGAGATATTTGCAGTGATTCTTGCATCAGTGTGGAACCTGTGCAGGTGATTGTGGATTCCCCTCAAGCCGGAATGCAACCCACGATTCCTTCAGCAAACTATAGTAACAGCGGTTTATAATCGTTGTGTTAAAGATCAACAACAACACTACATTTAAAAAACCGTTTTTTGACTCGATGAGAAAATACAACTTGTACAACAGTTTAAAAAAGATGACTATCCGTTGTTTGTTCTGGAGCTCACACAACTATTTTTTATGTAAAATCAATTAACCGTTGTATGATTTTTTATGATGAAGTTTTTTTTTTACCTTTGTCTGTCAACCGTTGTTTGATTGCAAATTTCTTATAGTGCCAAAAGCCTCGTACTAATGGAGTTACTAGATTCTTATTAACCAGCAATTTTCCCCTCCCACAATGATGTGGTACAACTCCTAACAATATCTCCTTTCACACATCAAACTCGACACCTGCCAAATCTTCGACCTTCTATGATATTTTGGCACAACCTTGACCTATACTAAAATCCATTTGGCTCTCTGCCTTTTTTTAAACCCATACTTGAAACTGGGGTAGCCTATATTTTGCTTCCTAGGGACCTTATTTGAGAAACTTATGGACCAATATAACCTAAAACTCTAATACCACTTGTTGGACTTGTTAAGCGGACCTTAACTCCATATTAGTAATGAGGCCTTTTGGGATGTGCCAAATAAAAAATCTATGCCAGCTCAACCAAAAGCGGATAATATTATCTTAATGTAGAGTTAATTTCTTTTTAGTAAGACCAAAAAGTGGTACTCGAATTTCAGGTTATAATGGTCCATACGAATTTCAAATGAGCTCCAGAAGAAGCGGTGTATTGACTATTTCAGGATGCACCTAAAGGGGAGGCAAGTAGGCCTTCCAGTATGGGCTATTCCAGTATGAGTTAAGGGGGAGCTATATCACACAATCAGGTGGCAGTTTTTACAGGTGTCGTTCTCGATGTATAAAGGGGAGACTGTTAGGAGTTGTCCTACATCATTTGTGGGAGAGGCAGATTGGTTGTTAATAAGCAGTCAGTTAACTCTGTTAGTATGATCTTTTGGGATGTGCCTAAAAATAAATTTTTGCGGTTTTGGCCCAAAGCAAAAAATATCTTACTAATGTAAAGTTAAGACTCGGACGCGACCCAACCTACTTCCTCACCTTTCCATTTCTAAATATCTAGGTATGTTTCTACATGACTTCATCATACTCTTACACTTTATATACACCCATAAACACAATCAAACAAAATTTCATAGATACACTTTAATGGCAAGATGAGAATATTAGAGCCCTGATAAAGAGGGTGATGAAAGGGAAAATTGGATAAATGCTGCAATATTATTGTTTTAATGATGCAGCAACCTAAGAAACCTGAGAAGTCAGTTACCAATATTAAAATGTAAGGAAGACGAAAGTTACAAATATGAATCAGAAACCTGAGAAGTCAATCTCGAGGGTTTTTAAAAGTTTGGATCCACTTGAATCTTATCTTGCAAAATATCTTCAACATATAAATGAAATTGTTGTCAGCAAGAAACGTAACAGCAGTAGTGGCTTTTGGGACTCGGTAGTGGGCACAGAGAATAATGATGATTTATCTTTACTCAATAGCTACAGCTGGGAAGATTAATATAGAGAGGGTAATCACATAAATAAGTGTGATCTGTGTTCAAATTTTCCAGTTAGCTGTGAGATACATGAAGCAGTATGCCCAAAACATAAAAAATAGAAGATTAAAATAGTTGTTCAGATACTTGATGATTGAACTTGCACTAGTAATCTTACGATAGTGAACTCATGTGCCGAACATTAATTGGAAGCAGTGGTGGCTGAAGCTTGCATAAATGCTACTGAAGTTAAGCATGAGGATACTATATCGGGATCAGTAAATTCCTTTCTGGCATTTGACAAAGTTTTAGAGCCTCACACCAATGACGCACATGGCATCTATTCAGCAGATTATTCATTAAAACAACATTCTTCCATTATTGAAGAGAACGCAAATTACTCCATTCGTACATCTGGAGACTGTTAGGAGTTGTCCTACATCATTTGTGGGAGAGGAAGATTGGTTGGTAATAGGCAGCGAGTTAACTCCGTTAGTATGACATTTTGGGATGTGCCTAAAAATAAATTCGTGAGGTTTTTGCCCAAAGCAAAAAATATCATACGAATGTAAAGTTAAGACTCGCACGCGGCCCAACCTACTTCCTCAACTTTCCATTTCTAAATATCTAGGTATGTTTCTACATGACTTCATCATATTATTACACTTTATATAGACCCACAAACACAATCAAACAAACTTTCGTAGATACACTTAAATGGCAAGACGAGAATATTAGAACCCTGATAAGAGAGGGTGATGAAAGGGAAAAGTTGGATAAATGCTGCAATATTATTGTTTTAATGATGCAGCAACCTGAGAAACTTGAAAAGTCAGTTACCAATATTAATACGTAAGGAAGATGGAAGTTACGAATATGAATCAGAAACCTGAGAAGTCAATCTCGAGGGTTTTTGAAAGTTTGGATCCACTTGAATCTTCTCTTGCAAAGTATCTGCAACATATAAATGAAAAGGTTGTCAGCAAGAAACGTAACAGCAATAGTGGCTTTTGGGACTCGGTAGTGGGTACAGAGAATAATGATGATCTATCTTTACTCAATGGCTACAGCTGGGAAGATTACTATAGAGAGGGTAATCACATAAATAAGTGTGATCCGTGTTCAAATTTACCTGCTGGTTGTGAGATTCATGAAGCACTATGCCCAAAACATAAAAAATAGAAGACTGAAATAGTTGTTCAGATACCTGATGACAGAACTTGCATTAGTCAGTGAACACTACAAGAAAAATGGTCTTTTCCTACCAAGCAAATCAAACCAGAAAAACTTGGTAGGAAATGGTAGAGCATTTCCTACCAACCCGTAAACTGGTAGGAATTGCTCTAGGTGGGGTCCAGATTGTGTACACGCAAGCACCAAAACCTACCAATATTGGTGGGAAATTCAAAACCTACCAATATTGGTAGGTTTTGACCAAAATTTGATACCAAAATGGTCCCATCAACCACGTCATCAGCCCTCACTTATTTTATTGTTTAAAATTTTTTATGAAAAAAGAAATAATATCTTAAATCTGAACCATTTCCTACCAAGTTTGGTGGGAAAGTGTTTCCTACCAAGATTGGTAGGTTTTGGTAGAATCTTATTGTGAAAATAACCCCACCGACCACATCAGCAGGCCACATATTATTAAGAATATAAAACATTTTTCTGAAGTATAAAAAAATATTAATAATTCAGGTCATTTCCTACCAATATTGGTAGGAAAAGGACATCTGGCCGTGAAAAGCATTTCCTACCATATTTGGTAGGAAAAGGTCTGGAATTAATAATATTTTAAAAATGGACCCACCACCTTTTTAGTTTTGTTTTGGGTGGTGTTAATAGAATGAAGATAAGATGAAAATTTAGAAAGAAGAAGAGAAAGATAAGAAAGAAGAAGAAGAAGGAGAAAAGGGAGAAGTTTTTTTCTTCAAGAATCACTTTCATTGTAAAGGTATAATTTGATCTCATTGTTCTTTATTTCAATATTGTAAGTTTTTTTTTGTTCTATGTTAGTTAGGATGATATTGTGTATGATTTGAATGTATAATTTGTATATGCTTTATAATTGAAGAGAAAAAATGTGAAGTTAAATTGAAATGGTGTTTGTTAATATTGTAGATGGTGAGAAAGATGTTATAATTTGTATGTTAATAATTTATATATGCTTGAAATGTTAACAATTCCAAAAAGTGAAGTTAAATTGAATTGTAGTTTTGTTAATATTGTAGATGTCAAATGTAAACCGTGGTTGGATGTCACGTCGTATGAAAAGTGATCGCATTACGTTAACAGATGAGTATAAAAATGGTGTGGAAGAATTTTTAGATTCGGCAAAAAGGTGTGGGTTGACAAAAGATAAGACGTTGTGTCCTTGTAAGAATTGTGGGAATGGTCATTGGGAAAATTTAGATACCATAAAGTTTCACTTGTATGCTTCCGGATTTTTTGAATCATATACCGTGTGGACTTTACATGGTGAGAAAGAGCCAACAACGGAGTCTCGACGGACATGTCATCGTAAACGACGTGCACCACCAATTGTGGAACCACTAGTGGATATGTTTGGGTTGTTACGAGATAGTTCCGGGCAAGATTTTTATAGCTTCAATGATATGAGGGGTAGTAATAGTAGTAGTATGAATGATGCCGAAGAATCTCCAAATTTTGATGCTTCTCAATTTTACACTGATGCCAATGAGTCGGGAGCTCCTATTTACCCCGGTAACAAAAATTATACAAAACTCTCTTTCACTACGAGATTGTTACATTTCAAAGACGTATCTCGTTGTAGTGAGAAATCATTTAATTTACTACTTGATATTATTGGGGAAGTGTTGCCACGAGATCATAAGCTACCGGTTTCTTATTATGCAATGAAGAAAATGGTGAAAAAATTGAAGTTGGGATATGAAAAAATTGATGTATGTGCAAATAATTGTATGTTATTTTATAATAACGACGAAAAAAAAGTTGTTTGTGACATTTGCAAAGAGGATCGTTACAAAGATATCATGGGAAAAAATGGAAGGAAAATACCAAAGAAGGTGTTAAGACATTTTCCGCTAATTCCCCGTTTACAACGATTATACATGTCGGAGCATACGGCTAAACATATGACTTGGCACAAGAATAGAGAAATAAAAGAGGGAGAGCTAAGTCACCCCTCGGACGGAGATGATTGGAAAAATTTTGACAAGCGATACCCATCTTTTGCTAAGGAGTTTCGTAATGTTCGACTTGGATTGTCGAGTGATGGTTTCAATCCATTTGGAAATTCCGGAAATAATGTATACACATTGTGGCCGGTTGTAGTGATCGTCTATAATCTACCTCCTTCTATGTGTATGAAAAGACCGTTCATGTTTATGACACTACTAATTCCCGGTCCGGATAATCCGAAAAAAAATCTCAATGTGTTTCTAAGGCCGCTTATGAACGAATTATTTATTTTGTGGCAAAGCGGGGTTGAAACTTATGATCAACATTTGAAAACAAATTTCATCATGAAGGCGGCACTTATGTGGACAATTAGTGATTTTCCCGCTTTAGGTATGCTTAGTGGTTGGTCAACAAAAGGGAAGATGGGATGCCCGGTTTGTGTTGGAAATGTACAAGGTTTCCAACTCAAGAATTGCGGAAAATGTTGTTTCTATGGAACATATCGAACATTTTTGGATAAAAATGATCCGATGCGAAAGAAAAATCAAAAATATGCTACAACGGAACTTAAAGTATTTGATGGTCGTACCAAGGGTGAGAAATTACTATCTTCTTTATTGCAAATAGATTTCGCTCCACCCGGAAACACTTTTAGTAAATTCAAGCCTAGGGGCTATGGAGTAGATCATCATTGGACCCACTTTTCAATGTTTTGGGAACTACCGTATTGGGCATCTCATGATCTATGACATTGTATTGATGTTATGCATACCGAGAAGAATGTGTTTGAGAATATATTTTACACAATTGTAAATGATCGTATCAAGACTAAAGATAAAAAAAAATCAAGGGCGGATTGCAAATATCTAGATGTACGACGTGATTTGTGGATCGATGAAAAGGGGATCATGCCTAAAGCACCTTACACAATTACTAGAACTCAACTCCGGCTTTTGTGTGATTGGATCTCTAAACTTAAACTTCTATTAGAAGCAATGGTGGCTGAAGCTTGCATAAATGCTACTGAAGTTAAGCATGAGGATACTATCAGTAATTTCATTAAAATCATCACAAAAAATCTCTCGAGAACCCTCACCAATAGAATGAGAAAAGTCATGCAAGTAATTCAACAGCCATATACAAGAGGTAATATTCATCATAAAAATCAATAAAGAAATAGAAAAGGGAGACCTTTGAAGATTATTCTGCCTAGCTAAACAAGAACTACATTGATCTTTTTTCAAAATACCTGAGACATTCCACATAGAATCATCCCATCCCACCGAAATACGTCCATTATGGGGGTATTCATAGTTGAAACTCCATTTAATGTGGATTGCTAACAAAGTAGCTCAGGATAAAGTAGTAGACTCTTGAACTCTAGTCTTTAAAAAAGCAAAAAGAGAGACTTCATTATTGTAATAAAATCCTTTTTAAAAGATACTTTATTATCGAGTCATCTCACATTAAACAAACAAATATCAATCATAAAAAAATGTCAAGTGGACGATTGAGTTAGGGGGATCCCCAAACTACTCTTTTCTTAAATTGCTTTCGCTTATTATTAGGCATCTGTGGAAGTTTATCTACCGAGACCATGTCCTGGAAGGAATTAGGCAGATGTGGGGATTATTTGGGGGGTTAATGGCTGTATTCATTATATCGACCTGCGTTCAACCCTGTGTTGGGCCAACATCAGTTTGAGCAACATTTGATAGTTGGTTGATTCTAAACATGGAAGGCGGAGACGCAACAACTTTCTTTAATTTTCTTGAGCTAGCATCAACATCAACACGTTCTTTGAAGTTAACCAACAAGTTTACCACTACTTCACTGGATTGGGAAAGTGCATGTGCCAATGTGTTTGGTGCAAACCATTTACGTGCATTGTAATGAAAAAATTGGCATATTTTTTAGCCCAAGTGCATTATTAAAATATATGTGAGAGATATAAGAACATGGAAATATCAAAGAGTGTGGTTTGAAAACTTCAAGTTTTCCCAAATTTGTTTCAAAATATTGTCTTTTTCGTAGCCGCGATGACTAACGGCAACTACAATATGATGCAATACAAGAGATGGACGTAAGAACATAAAGTGAGAAAGAATACAACACAATAACTCTACCAGGCTATCAAAAATACTTAACTCCAGATATCATGCTTTATGTAAATATAGGAAAATATAAACCCATGCTTAGTAATATCAATGAAAATAAAATGTTTCAAACAGGGATATCCATATCAAATTAAAAAGTTCCCACTAGAACGTAGTGGATATGGATTCATCTAAGATAAATATAAATGAAATCCAAGATAAAGGTAATGTAACAAACGAAGATCCAAACGGGTATAGTAGTGAAACAAATTAAGATCCTAACAGGTATAAATAGTACAGTTGTAACTTTTTACTCCTAACATTGTTCCCGTTCTTCGACTTTTTGCTCCATCAACTCAAAAAATGTAGTTGGCATTTCATTGAGGAACAATGGCAGATCCGTGGAAAGATACACAGAGTTGTGAATGTATATCATTACATATAATAACTTTTAATTTGAAACATGTTAGCTACACAAGAAATGTGTGCGTCACTTACCAGTGCATATACTCCAACTACCATCAATGATCCTTGCTTTCTTCCATTTTTTTCTCCTAAAAATTAAATAAAATTTTAATTACCAGAATATTAGAGAGTCTATATATCTTGCTTAAAATAATAACTACAAGATAATTGCATTTAAACAACTTTGATTCCACTACAATTAATGGAAAAAATATTATTTAACAATTTAGGCACTGCGAGATTCTTGGGTAGAATTGCATTTTAACTACTTGGATTCCACTACGATCAATGGAAATAACATTATTTAACAATTTAGGCACGGTTAGATTCTTGGATAGAAATGGCTGCAGAAATTGCTATTTATTTCGTTTACTTTTTTATCATTACTAAAAATTGGAGAATATCATAATTAAGTCTACTATATCAATGAAAAGTTGGGGACTTGAGCATGAGACCCGATATAGAATAGTGTATGTCTCCAACTCTTTTCCAAGCAGGGAGCAATTTACATTTTTTTCAAATATATATCTAGCTTAGTTGCCCAATAATTAATGTAGAATCAAATATATATAAAAATAAATCATGTACCAATATGCAAAATAATAGCTTATGAGCAATGCGCAACATAGTGTGAAGAGGAGTGGAAACCAAAATACACTGCTCAGTCTCACTACACCTTTTGATTATATTTTTTTAAATAATGTGAATTATTTTAAGTCTTGTGTTCTCTTACCTTGGAAAATATTTGATATATCATTCATCAAAAATAAAATGTGATATATATCTCTAATCATCTTGTATTTCTTTATATGAATATTTTAAATAAATTGATTTATCTTAATTAAGGCTATTCCCTCGTCATTAGATTGTGTGTTCCTCTCTTACATTGATTGAGACCACACATTTCTTATAAATTTCCCATAACATGTCATGTGTTTAATCTTTTGTTATGGAACTATAAGAACACATGCAATTGATAATTGACAAATTTTACATGAAAAGATCATATGTAAGAATATACTTGGGGGAAAGAATTAAATAGTGGTGAAAATAATATCCGGAAAACATAATAAGATAACATCATTGTTGCAAGTGGAAACATAATTCACATGTATAATTTAAAAAAAATATAAAAATTTGTTGCTAATTTGATCACCAAACATTTTTGCACATGAGTAAAGCACATGAATAAGATAAAAAAGAAAATAGACAAAGTTAAAATTGACTCACATTTTGTGGTGAGCCTTTCTAAGATATTTGCAGTGATTGTAGCATCAGTGTGGCTTCTTTCACATGAGACTGAAAATGAATTGTAGTAACCTTGATTGCATATATAAGATCTAGAATTGAGACTCGCATGTACATAAAATAATTATTTATTGATGATTTAAAATTCATGAATGATATTACTATAAAACCTGTGCAGGTAATTGTGGATTCCCCTCAAGCCAGAATGCAACCCACGATTCCTTCAGCAAACTATAACTGTGATTCATCACTATGCCAAGAACAACAATAATTTACATTAGGGAAAAAGGAGTATAAAATGATGGTTCAAGAAAATTGGCACATATTATACTTAAAATGGAGGAGGCACCATTCAATTAAATATGTTTCTAAAACTATTCTTTCACTTCAAAGATATAATCATATATAAGAAGAAAGACACTTACATTGAGACTTCTTAACATTTGAGTCTCTGGCAAAAATTTCAGCAGTCTTCTCAAATCCCTCTTTCTTCAAATAATCATAAATGTATAGATCCACCCTAGTTAATATGTGTGTACATATAAGTATAACTTACATAGTTCCTTCAAAGACAAAAAAACTTACATCTGATCAACATCTCTTTCTTTTCCAAGAAACATGTTCTTCTCATCTTTCAAATCTCTTCGGAATTCCATTTTATGCAAGATTGCAATATACACCTTTCAAGATCCAATATAAAATAAATTAAGAGTTTTGGTTATAAAAGAATAGAGGACATATATAAGAGTAAATCACACAAAAGAAATAATATATATGATTCAAATTTCAAAACTGTAACGATTTTGGACACCTTTACATGAGAAAACACAAACCTTTATTTGTAAAATAAGATCTACCAGAAAATCCAACATCTGTAACACTTCTTGAAAACAATTATTTTGGAAAAATCTACCACCTTGTGTAATATCAAGATTATATATTAAATTTTAAAATAAAAGATTCTTGATTTCTGTGTTAAAAAAATAGAGTCTATAGAAAAAGAATTTTGAATTAATCTTAATAAAGGCATAGTATGTAAAACAAATATTATGTCATATAGAAAAGAAGATTAGAGTATATAGGAAAAAATCATAAATTTACTGTAAAAATATATGTTGAAAAGAATCTTTAATTCATTATTTGAAGAGCAAAACAATAGATGTTTATCTCTAATTAAGTTTGATACCACTAACATTTTCTCTTACTACAAAACAATAAAAAAGGTAAAAAAGCATGAGGGAAAAAATAAATGGTTCACCTACCACAATATCAGAGCTAGAAAATATCTTGTAGATTTAAATAAAGGAAATCATCATACAAATCATTTATCTTAAATAAATATAACATTACTAATTAAAAATATAAATAATTTCTCGATACAAGTAAATATAGCATAACTAATTTTATAAATTTACGTTAAGATTTTAAATAAAAAATGACCAAAGTACGATTTTCAGAAAAAAAAAGTATGGAATAAATACTTTGATTTTTTTCCTTTATATTTTTATTTAAAAAATGAATGTGGAAGAAGGGTAAACGGTCATGGTTTATAGTATAAAGATATAAAATCTTAAACAATCACTAAGCCTAATGCTATTATGAATTATAAGTTATTATTAGGCTATACCATCATAACAAGCCAACTCAACTAACAATATGACTTTACATGGCCAAATAGACTCAACAATTTGGTCTAGTGATAAGTTTGTTTTGCACATGTCTTATTTTCCTTTTAGAAAGTTCAAAATCTTTTAAGAGCTTACGCGTTTCTATGTAACAGTTTTGTATATAATAGATATAGAATAATTAAATTTGAAAGAAGTTCAATGAAGATAGTTCGAGCAGCAAATTGAGGGAAGAATAATTTTTGAAGTCACTAAGTTGGAGGAATTCCTCTACGTCCTATATTGTGAAGTCTAGAAGACGTATGTAGTTAAGTTCATCAAATCCCAGTAGTCAAGTTTGATTCACAGCCATATCGTGAAGTTCAAATTTGGTCTATATCACTCTAGATCGAGAAGTTTAACTTTATGTTATACCATGACGTCAAAAAAGATAATGCATCAAGAAGTCAGAGTTATTCAATGTGGCGCCCTCCAAACCCGGGTCAGAAGTTTGGGGTCCACACACATATCTTATATATAACCTGCTTATAACAATAATAAAGATAATAATAATATGCACTAACCCTACTTACTAACCACCACGGACCGCAACAGGTTAAAGTATGCACACAAGCCAAACACACTATTATATTACAAACGTTCAAATCCCAACTATTCCAAACTCAGAACTGAGTATTAACCTGAACCACTAGCTCAGCTCAATCAACCTGAACCCCTAGCTCTCGCGCTGGACTAGGGATCCTCGGTACCAACCGGTTCCTTCTTAACTGGAAAAGAACAGAAACAATATCGCACAAATAAGCTAACTAGCTCAGCAAGTCACAATGACAAAACTGAGAATAATGATCATCAGGTGAACATGGTTATGATATCAAGTGAACAATGGATTATGATTTAGAATTGGATATTATATTTTCATGTTAAAAACCAAGGTTAGGCTGCTGATCAGTCACGCACTAACCCCGAGCAAAGCACACAGCACTGTTCTAACTACTGGATCCAAGGCACACATTGGCCGAAGTTGACCATTATATGGTCTGACCACGAATCTGGTCCACAATTTTATAAAAACAATCCAATTCTAACATAATAACAGAATAAGCAATAATAAACAATAACCAGAATCATTAACAATATTTGACGTTCCATAATGAAATGGTTTTAATCTACATAAGGATCAAAAGAGTATTTTCAAAGTTTGGATGCTAGGTAATGAAAGAATTGGCTAACAATGAATCAATGTTTCAGGGTTTCAAGGATTTGGTCTTTCAAAGCATAAAATACAATGGTTTGAGTATGTAGGTAACTCGATTCAGTGCACTACAAGAAAATAGGGTTAAATACAACTGATTTAAATTCGACTGGGGTTAAATTCGACCGCAGGCGGTCAAATCCTTTGGACATGGCTAAATTCGACCGGTCTCGGTTCAATTCAAATGGTCGTATTTAAACGGTCATATTTACGACCAATTTTAACCGAAAACGGTTGAAATTAAACGGTCGAAATTAAAACAGTCGAATTTAGCTCCTAAATTCGACCAAATTTTTTTCTGGTCGAATTTAGCCCCAATAAAAAGTGGAGGGAATTTTCCCGCCAAATAATTTATTTGGCACTCCTAAATTCAACCGATTTCGGGAAAATTTTATATTTAAAAATGGCGGGAAATTTACTCACACTTTTAAAAATTTTGAAAAAAATGAGGGAAATTTCATGCCCTTTTTGTAGTTATAGTTCAATGGAATTCGGTTGTATTTAGGATTTTTCAGAATTTTAATTTTTTTAAAAAAAATTATTTGCATGTTAGTGAATATTTTGAAATTATGAATATGGGAGAGAATATTTTTGAAATTTAGGACTAAACACTGGGTAGTTGTATTAGTCAAACTGATGTTTGACTTTTAAAATGACAAATTAAATAAAATAGTTTTAATCTGAAACTTTGATTATATCACTAATATATATACATATATCTGTTGACATCCATAAGATTGGATAGTTGAAAAATATTTTTTTAAAAAATTGAAACACCAATTCAAGACTAAACAGTAAGTAGTTGTACTAGTCAAACTGATACTTGACTTTTAAAATGGCAAACCAAATAAAATTATTTTGATCTGAAAATTTGGTTATATCACTATAATATATATCTATTGACATCCATACGGTTGGATCGATCGAAAATATTTTAAAAAAATTGAAACTCCCATTCAGGACTAAATACTATGTAGTTGTACTGGTGAAACTGATGTTTGATTGTTATAGTGACAAATCAAAAGAAATTATTTTGATATGAAATTTTGGTTATATCATTAATATATATCTATTGACATCCATATGGTTGGATCGATGAAAAATAATTTTTAAAAAATCGAAGCACCAATTCATAGCAATTTTTAAAATAGACTTTTTACTTTTTTCTATTAATAAATTCTTTGAAGTTTTTTTACTTGAATATAAAGTAATTGTAAAGTAAGAATAATTTTTTTTGACTTAAAGAAAAAGTTTAAAAAATATATTAATTAATTTAAGGTAATTAATTTTGTTTGATGCTTTTCCAAAAGTTAAATAAAATTTATTTTATTTTAAAATTACATCTACTAATTATGTGTAATTAAAATAATTCAACTTCCCAAATTTAACTCTTTTCATAATCTTATCCCCTCACCAATTTAACAATTTAAATTTTAAGCTAATGACATTTTTTTTAGAAAATCAATGATTAAAATTAAATCAATTCATTCATTTTTTAAATTAACTTAAATAGGCCAAATTTCAAGTCCAATTCACAGCCCAATTTTATAGCCCAGTAAATCAAAAGTTCAAAACCCTATACTTCATTCCTATTAAACGTGTTTTGTGTCTGCGCCTCCACCCTCACATGGCTGCAAGTCTCTCCTGCTTATTTTTTTCTGCGATTCAGTTTCTATAAGTTATTGATTCTCTGTATTTGTATCGACCCCCCCCCCACTCTCTCTTGATGCAAATAAATAAACAACTAAAGAGATATTTGAGCAAAGACTCGTTTTATATATGAAATTGCTGAAAATAGTTATGCAAAAGTTACAGACTTAACTTTGAAACAAAGAAATGAGAAAAGAACTAAATACCACACACCAGGTGGTTGCTACAAACTCGGACACTTCCTGTTATATCTCTAGCACTAGCCTGATATAACTCAACTACTCTACTACCTATTCATGCTGCTGTTAATACGCTACATACAACTGAATTATTCAAAACAACACAACGTTTAGATTAATATCCAACAGACTCCCCCTTAATCTAAACTATGCTGGAGATTCTTGACACCAAGTAACTTTCTCATCTTCTCGAACTTGCTCAAGTGAAGGGCTTTCGTTAGAACATCAGCTCGTTGTTCTTCAGTCTTCACATGTTTGACAACTATAGAACCTTGTTCAACACAATCTCTGATGAAATGATACCTCAGATCTATATGCTTACTTCTCCCATGAAACACAGGGTTTTTTGTTAAGTCAATGGCAGACTTATTGTCTATGTAAAGTACGACTGGTCCTGGTGATACCTCTGAAATTTGACTCAGCACTCTATGTAGCCATATACCTTGGCACGCAGCAGCAGTGGCGGCCATGAACTCAGCTTCACACGATGAAAGAGCTACACACCTATGTTTTTGACTAACCCAAGTAATTAAACTTTCATTAAGATAAAATGCCATTCCGCCCGTGCTTTTTCTATCATCAATATTTCCTGCAAAGTCACTGTCTGAGAAACCTGTCAACAAGTAATCTCCATGACCTTTCGTATATACCAAACCATAGTGTAATGTTCCTTTTACATAGCGTAATATACGCTTAGCTGCACTCAAATGTAAAGTAGTTGGCTGCTCCATAAATCTGCTGACCACTCCAACTGGATAATCAATGTCAGGTCACTTGTTTACCAAATATCTCAATCCTCCTATCAAGCTTTTAAATTCTGTTGGATTTACCAGCTTCCCGTTCTCATCCTTATGCAGCTGAATTTTAGGTTCCATTGGGTAACTTACAGGTTTGCAATCAGCCATGCCAGCCCTCTCAAGTATCCGTTTAGCATATGCAGTCTGCTTTATCTCTATATAGCCCCTTTCCTGTTCGACTTCCATCCCAATGTAATATGCCAGCTGACCCATATCACTCATCTCGAATTCACTTTTCATCTGCTGCTTGAAGTCCATAATGCCTTTCAAGTTTGTCCCAGTTATTAACAAATCATCCACATACACTCCTACAATCAACACTTCGTTGTTTTCATGCTCATGTAAACTGTGTGTTCGAATGGACATTTAGTAAATCCAAGCTTAACAAGATATTTACTGAGTCGAGCATACCAGGCTCGAGGGGCCTGGCGCAAACCATACAAGGCCTTTGAAAGCTTATAGACTTTATGCTCCTCCCCCTCTTTTTCAAATCCCCTTGGTTGAGTTACATAAACTTCCTCCAATAATTCACCATTCAGGAAAGCCGACTTCACGTCGAGATGATGCACCTGCCACTCGTTGTAAGCAGCTAGAGCTAATAACAATCGCACCGTTTCCATCCTTGTGACTGGAGCAAAAACCTCCTGAAAATCGACTCCAAATTTCTGTACATACCCTTTGGCAACAAGTCGTGCCTTGTGCTTCACGATCTTCCCGTTTGTATCCTTTTTCGCCTTAAATACCCACTTCAAATCAATTGCCTTATGATTTGGTGGTAGATCAGTTAATTTCCAGGTGTTGTTTCTTTCTATGGATTCTATTTCTGTTTGCATTGCTTCTCTCCACACTTTTTCTTTGCTTGCATGATCATACGTGGTAGGTTCATCAATCTCTACCAACATTAGTTCCTCCTCAACAGCTTGAATTTCTTCCGTTTGATTATAGATTTCACTCAGTCTCCTGTATCTTAAGGGTTCACTGTTGTGACTCGAGACATCAGATCTATAACCACCTTCTTCATTACTTCCTCTTGGAGACGACATACCAGACTGACTACCACCTGTAGCTGACATACCAGGTTGTGTACTTTGTACTTGACTTTGATCACCCATGCTGTTATCTTGTACATTTGTCTCGACATCCGGGACCGTGAACGTTCTCAAACCATTCTCCACCAAAGTTGTACTGATTTCTTCTTTATCCAGGGCCAAGTTTTTTTCTCTTCAAAAATCACATCCCTACTGACATGAACTGTTCCTTCCCTTGGGTCATACAAACGAAATGCTTTGGTCCCTGGCTCCTTGCCCAAATACACGACTGACTTGCTTCTATCATCAAGTTTTTTTAGATGAATGCCTGCTATCTTCATATGGGCAACACAGCCGAAAATTCTCAGGTGATCCAACTTTGGTTTCTTGCCCTTCCATGCCTCAAAAGGTGTCTTGTTTGACAGTGCTCTTGTAGGCAGCCTATTAAGAATATAAATTGCGTGTCGAATTGCTTCTCCCCAAAACCTTAATGGCATGTGTGTTTCCTTTAGCAAACTCCTAGCCATAGCCACCACGGTTCTGTTACGGCGCTCAACTACACCATTTTGTTGTGGTGAGTAGGGTGCCGTATAGTGCCTCTGAATTCCTGTTTCCTCACAAAACGAAGAAAAATCCTTAGAGCAGAACTCTCCTCCCCTGTCGGTTCTGAAGACCTGAATGCTTTCCTTTCTCTCCTTTTCTACTGCTGCTTTAAATTTCTTAAAAACACTTAGTGCTTCGTCTTTTGTTTTGATCACGTACACCCACATCAGACGACTAAAATCGTCCACTAACAGAAAAAAATATTTATTTCCAGCAGGGGTTGGAGGTGAGATAGGTCCACACAAATCTCCATGGACTAGTTCAAGAAAGGATTTTGCAACAAATTCTGATTGTGCCGGGAATGACCTTCGTGTTTGTTTTGATAGCAAGCACTCATTACAAACTTCTTTGGGTTGACTAAAGACAGGAACCCCTCGAGCCATGTTGTTGTTAGACAAAAGTTGCATTGCCTGAAAATTGACATGTCCTAGTCGAGAATGCCACAACCAAGACACTTCTTCCTTTTTTGTCAACAAGCACATATTTATATTACTTTCAACAACCAATTTATATAATCGATTAGAGGACCTTTGAACTTTAATCAACAGTTTTTCACTTTTCTCATAGACCCACAAATGCTCACCATTTAATATAACTTTATTTCCATCTTCAGAGAGCTGACCCAAACTAATTATATTATTGCAAAGAGTGGGGATGAAGTATACCTCTTTTAAAAAATGTTCTTCACCATTCTTGTAATTGAACACAATTGAGCCTCTTCCTTTGATATTTACTGTGGATCCGTCACCGAACTTGACTTTGCCAGCTATTTTTTCATCCAAATAGGTGAATTTTGAGCGATCTCCAGTCTTATGATTACTAGCCCCATTATCTAGATGCCAAACATTTGTTTCACTTCCTCTTTCCTAAACTGATCGTCCTGTTGGAACTACCTTTTCTTCATTCAGCATCACCATTTCCTTTTCATTTTCTCCACATTCTGCAATTAACAGTGCTGGCTCGTTGTCACTAGTCTGAGTTAGATTCACTTCAGTCCTCTGCTCCTTGTTTTGATCCCGTCGTGGCCTACGACATTCAGCCACATAATGACCATATCCTGAGCAGTTCCAACATTTAACTCTACTCCTGTCTCGCACGAACCTGCCTTCATCTCTGCTACGATTTTCACCAGAGTTTCGAGTTACCTCCTTACTACTCCGCTTCAACCATTCTTCACGGGAAAGTAGTAGTTGCCCCTCTGAGTTTTCCCTCTTTCGCCATTCCTCCTCTGTGAGAAGAAGCTTCCCATCAGCTGGTTCAGTTACCCCTCGTAATCTCTCTTCATGTGCTTTGAGAGAGCCAACAACCTCTTCCACAGACATCGTCTCCAAGTCACCAAACTGTTCTATGGCTGAGGCGATCTGTAAAACCTTCGAGGGAACTCCCCTGAGTAATTTCTTTACAACATAAGTCTCCTCTACTTTCTAACCAAGAGCTCGGATTCTGGTAACCAAGCTGTTCAATTTCATGTAGAACTCGTCTAATTGCTCTGTCTCCTTCATGTTTAAAGACTCGAACTCAATTTTCAACGTCTGGGCTTTCGCTTTCTTCGCCTTATCTGCACCCAGGGACAACATTTTAATTGCCTCCCATGCCTCTTTTGCCGTTGTTTTCTCAGACACGTATAGCAAAACATCTTCAGGGATTCCCTGATAGATCGCAGCCAAAGCTAACTTGTCTGTCTTCTCCTCCATAGGTGCTTTCGGATCCTTAGGTTCAATGGCAACCCACACGCCCTGAGCTTGCAGGAAGACTTTCATTTTAAGCGCCCATGCTGTGTAATTCACCTTCGTTAACATTGGATAGCTCAGCCCGATAGTATTTTCTTTACTTTTGTTCGATTCTATTGGCACCGCTCTAGGCATGTATTTTGGCATACACCACGTTTAGAGCTCTGATACCAGATTGATGCAAATAAATAAACAACTAAAGAGATATTTGAGCAAAAACTCGTTTTATATATGAAATTGCTGAAAATAGTTATGCAAAAGTTACAGACTTAACTTTGAAACAAAGAAATGAGAAAAGAACTAAATACCACACACCAGGTGGTTGCTACAAACTCGGACACTTCCTGTTATATCTCTAGCACTAGCCTGATATAACTCACCTACTCTACTACCTATTCATGCTGCTGTTAATACGCTACATACAGCTGAATTATTCAAAACGACACAACATTTATATTAATATCCAACATCTCTCTCCCTCTCTCTCTCTCCCTCCTCCGAGATAAACCCTGCACCCAGAGGTAACCCCTTTTGTCCGAATAATGTGTATATGGGTGTGCTCATAGTGGCGGATGTGGAAGAAGACGTCATAATAGCAGCGTCAGTAATAGCATCATCCACAATACAAATTTTCATCAGCACTGTTAGTGCACACAACATGTTTGGTGAAATGCCTATAAGAAAAAAGAGATGATTTTTGTGTATTATAATAGTAATTATCGTATGGTTTGAGCCAATGGAGCTGGTTGTGTTGATGTTGCGCTTTTTTATTTATGTTTTAAACATTTTTGTTGCTCAAGTTGTGGATGGTAATGTATTCTTTTTTTTTGTTAAATAGATGATAGGTTTCGGAGAGAGGCAGAAGAAAGCCTATGACGATTAAGAAGCTTTCTCTATTATTAGTCACGTTTTGTTGAGCCTATAAGCTGTGAGATCATAAAATACTAAACAGGTTGACAATGCAGATCTTTCGGCATTTCTGGCGACCTTAGTCTCCAGTGATTTGATGATTTGCAGTGCAGAACTGACCTGTTGTAAGGGTGTTTCTTCAGCTTCTGTTAAAAACTGTTGTCTGGAAATAGAATAAGTGAGTTTCGGAATTCGATTCATGTGGTATTTGCATCAGTTTTAACAAATACCAAGTCAGGACTAAAAATTAGTTACAAATTGTAAAATGAAATTAGCAGCAATAGTTTATGTTGTTTTTTTTAAATGGGTGTTTGTTAAAATTGATAGAATTCGGTCGAATTGAGGAAAGTGTTTCGTCTGGATTTGTTCAAATTCAAAATAGTTATTAGGACCAGATTCGGTTTAATAAATAATTTAAGCGGGATTTTGAATTTTTGGGTTGGATTTTATTTATTTT
Organism: Apium graveolens; assembly: GCF_009905375.1. Taxonomy (NCBI): domain Eukaryota; kingdom Viridiplantae; phylum Streptophyta; class Magnoliopsida; order Apiales; family Apiaceae; genus Apium; species Apium graveolens. The sequence continues at coordinate 128,681,359 of NC_133656.1, forward strand.
TTATTTTTTTGGCGGGTTTTTTGAGTTTTCAGCAAAATTTTAAATTGTTTGGGCGGGATTTTTAAATTTTTTCTAAATTTTTAATTATTTGGCGGGATTTTCAAATTTTAGGTGAAAAATTAAATTTGGCTGTTGTTGGTCGAATTTTTTCGGTTGAATTTATGCAGTCGTAAATATTCGGTCGTAATTAGCCGGTCGAATTTTGTTAAATACGACCGAACTCCTAAATTCGACTCCCTTTATTACATCTGATTCAAAATCGGTCGAATTTAGTTAAATTCGACCGCGTGCGGTCGAATTAAGTTAAATTCCACCGATTTTTTTCGGTCGAATTTAGCCTTTTTTCTTGTAGTGGTGTATGGTATTTAGTTTGTATGTATTTGTGGAGTAGTATCGTATATCTGTGGGTCATATATGGGTATACAACAATCAATGGTCTAGAAAGAATCAGGTTAACGGCTCAAGATCAATAGTTGGATTCATGGTTAGGGTTCAGTGCTTCAAAGCACTTGCAATATAAAACAGGAATATCAATCACGACAATATCTCGAGAAAGTTCAGAACACTTGCCTGGTATTAGCTTACTACACTACACTCGCTTCCAATCACAATCGTCTTATTCCTCAACTACCTGTTTCCCTTTCCTACGTCTTGCTTCTTCTGCTCACATATCATAAGCATCTATCAATATTTAACTCAAAGGATTCTATTCAACACATACTTTTATCTACCCTTCGTTTCACCCAAATCCGATTATCAGATTGAAAGTTACGCAATAAACCAGTAAACATCGAATATACAGACCGACAGTCAACCAACAAGTCACATATAACACATAACACGTCACATAATCAATGATATATCATTTATAAATAAGTCTTGGATCATAAACAGGCTTTCAGGTATTTAAAATGATTTTAAAACATTTTTCGGAATTAAAACGGGTCGTTGGATCAATTTCGGGGTAATAAACAGAGTTCGGTTGGCCAATTCTGGCTCCGAAACAATTTTATAATAATTATCGAGCCTTGGAAATAATTTAGAATAATATTTTAAAGCTCGAAACTATTTTTCGGAATTTTTAAATCATTTTTAAATAAATAAATCTAATTAAATAATTAATTAAAATCAATTAATAATTAATTAAATCAATTAATCAATTATTTTTCGAATTAATTGACCAATTAATCAATTAAAAATTAACTAAAATTAATTAACTAATTAATTCAGATTTATTTTTGAATTAAAAATAATTTTAGGAATTAAAATAATAATTTTTGGAATTTTCAGAAATTAAAAACGAATATTTATAATAAAAATAAATAGGAAATATGATTTTTAAATAATTTGTAAACAAGAATCCTGAATTTGCAAACTCTGGAAACTTCAGGGACCAAACTGCATCGTCCCCAAAAGTTCAGGTACCAAACTGTAATTTTCCAAGGGGGTCGCCGGAAAACACCCTGTCTCGCGGGAGAAGAGGATCCAGGGATGCTCAGGCCACCACCACCTCCAGATCACATCTACACAACACCAGAAATACAACCATACAATCAATTCATCCTAAAAATCCCTGAGTTGGCCAGAAAATGGCCGGGAAGTTCGCCGGGTTCCGGCGAACTCGACGTAACTTTAAAATCATAACTCCCTTCTCTAAAGATATAATCGATACTTCATTCGGGACGCATACAAGATATAGTGTATTCTGACTTCTTTGTCTGCTATATTATCCCTCAAAATAAATAAATAAAATGCTAATAATGATGGTACACCCCTAAAATCGATAGTTTCCAACATCCTTACGGATGGATCGTCGAAATTTTAATTTAAAATAATTGATACTTCATTCGGGATGCATACATGGCATAGTTTATTCTGACTGGTTTGATTCCTATATTATCCCTCAAAATAAATAAATAAAATGCTAATAATGATGGTACACCCCGAAAATCGATAGTTTCTAACATCCGTACGGATGAATCGTCGAGATTTTAATTTAAAATAATCGATACTTCATTAGGGACGCTAGCGTAAACAAGACTTGGTCTATTTTGACTACTTTGACTGATATAAAATCTTGTAAAATAAATATAAAAATTATAATAATGATGGTACACACCTAAAATCTATTGTTTTTAACATCCGTACGGACAGATAATCAAAATTTTATTTTAAAAAAATTAAAGGAGTTAAAAGAGCATTTACTTTAAATAGAAATGAATTATTTCTATAAGGTTATATTTAAATAATGTGGAATAAAACACATTATATTCCTTGGTGTAGTGGTTTGTACTCTACTTTGTTTAGTAGGAGGTCTTGGGTTCAAATCTTGGGTAGTGCAAAATTTCTAAAATTTTTTGATTTAATACTTCACCACTACCACCTCACCACTGCCACGTCAGCAGGGGACCACTGCCACGTCTGCAGAGTGGGGCCCACAAGGGGGACCCCTACCACATCAAAGGTTCCCTCTGCAACGTCAACGGAGTGGGGCCCATATGGGGTACCCACTGCCATGTCAGCAGGGCCCTACCACGTCAGCAGGGTGGGCCCACGTGGGACCCACCTGCCACATGAAAGAGACCCTCTACCACGTGAAAGAGACCCTCTGCCACGTCAGCAGGGTGGGACCCACATGGGGGACCCCTGTAGGGTCCCACTGCCACGTCAGCAAAATGGGGCCTACATGGGGGACCCACCTGACACGTCAGCAGGGGTCCACCTGTCACGTCAGCATGGTGGGACCCACATGGGGTGACTCACCTGCCACCAATGTGGGGACCCAGCTCTGCCACATCAGCATTTATTTATTTATTTTTATTAATATATGTATTGGCAACACTTTACGAGACCAATGCTAACATAATTAAAACATGTTGCAGTATGGTACATTATCATATAACTACTGCAACATTATCTACGTCAACATCACGTAATTATGTGGTAGAAGGCCGTTTATGACGTAGTGATAAACAAGAAATACATTGAGTTTTTTTTGAAATACCTGAGGCAATCCACATAGAATCATCCCATCCAACCAAAATACGTCCATTATGGGAGTATTCATAGTTGGAACTTTATTTAATGTGGATTGCTAACGAAGTAGCTCAGGATAAAGCAGTAGACTCTTGAACTCTAGTCTTTAAAAAAGCAAAAAGAGAGACTTCATTATTGCAATAAAATCCTTTTTAAAAGATACTTTATTATCGAGTCATCTCATATTAAACAAACAAAAATCAATTAAAAAAAATGTCAAATGGACGATTGAGTTGGGGAGATCCCCAAACTACTATTTTTTTAAGTTTCTTTCGCTTATAATTATTAGGCATCTGTGGAAGTTTATCTACCGAGACCATGTCCTGGAAGGAAATAGGCAGATATGGGGATTATTCGGGGGGGCTAATAGCTTTGTTCATTTTACCGACCTGCGTTCAACCCTGTGTTGGGCCTACATCAGTTTGAGCAACATTTGAAAGTTGGTTGTAACTAAACATGGAAGGCAGAGATGGAACAACTTGCTTCAATTTGCTTGAGCTAGCATCAACATTAACACATTCACAGGATCGGCAAAGTGCATATGCTAATGTGTGTGGTACAAACCATTTACGTGCATTGTAATGAAAAAATGTGCATATTATTAAGCCCAAGTGCATTATTTGATAAAATATGTGTAAGAGATATAGGAACATGGAAATATCAAATAGTGCGGTTTGAAAACTTTAAGTTTTCCCAGATTTGTCTCAAAATATAGTCTTTTTCGTAGCCGCGATGACTAACGGCAACTACAATATGATGCAATACAAGAGATGGATGTAAGAACATAAAGTCATAAAGTATACAACATAATAACTCTACGAGGCTATCAAAAATACTTAACTGCAGATATCATGCTTTTTGTAAATATAGGAAAATATAAACCCATGCTTAGTAATATCAATGGAAATAAAATGTTTCAAATAGGGATATCCCTATCAAATTAAAAAGTTCCCATTTGAACGTAGTGGATATGGATTCATCTGAGATAAATATAAAAGAAATCCAAGATAAAGGTAATGAAATAAACGAAGATCCAAACGGGTATAGTAATGACACAAATTAAGATCCTAACAGGTATAAATAGTACAATTATAACCTTGTACTCCTAAGATTTGTTAGAAAATAAGTTTGAACATTGTTCCCGTTCTTCGACTTTTTGCTCCATCAACTCAAAAAATGTAGTTGGCAATTCCTTCCCTGGAAAGATACACGGAGTTGTGAATGTATATCATTACATATAATAACTTTTTAATTTGAAACATGTTAGCTACACAAAAAATGTCTACATCACTTACCAGTGCATGTACTCCAACTACCATCAATGATCCTTGCTTTCTTCAATTTTTTTCTCCTAAAAATTAAATAAAATTTTAATTACCAATATATTAGAGAGTCTATCTTGCTTAAAACAATAACTACTAGATAATTGCATTTTAAACAACTTTGATTCCACTACAATTAATGGAAAGAACATTATTTAACAATTTAGGCACGGCTAGATTCTTGGGTAGAAATGGCTGCAGAAAATGCTATTTATTTCGTTTACTTTTTTAACATTACTTAAAATCGGAGAATATCATAATTAAGTCTACTAAGTCAATGAAAAGTTGTAGACTTGAGCATGAGACCCGATAGATAATAGTGTATGTCTCCAACTGTTTACCAAGAAGGGAGCAATTTATATTTATTTTTTCAAATATATATATCTAGCGTAGTTGCGCAATAAGCGATTATTGTAGAATCAAATAAATATGAAAATAAAGCATGTACCCATATGCAAAATAATAGCTTATGAGCAATGTGGAACATAGTGTGAACAGGAGTGGGGAAACCAAAATACAATGCTCAGTCTCACTACACCTTTTTATTATATTTTTTTTAAATGTGAATTATTTTAAGTCTTGTATTCTCTTACCTTGGAAAATATTTGATATATCATTCATCAAAAATAAAATGTGATATATATCTCTAATCATCTTGTATTTCTTTATATGAATATTTTAAATGAAATTAATTTATCTTAATTAAGACTATTCCCTTGTCATTAGATTTTGTGTTCCTTTCTTACATTGATGGGGACCACATATTTCTTATAAATTTCCCATAATATTTCATGTGTTTACTCCTTTGTTATCGAACTATAAGGACACATGCAATCGATAATTCATGAATTTTACATGAAAAATCATATATAAGAATATACTTGGGGAAAGAATTAAATAGTGGTGAAAATAATATGGGAAAACATAATAAGATTACATCTTTGTTACAAGTGGAAACATAATTCATATGCATAATTTAAAAAAAATATAAAAATCTGGTTCTAATTTGATCACCAAACATTTTTGCACATGAGTAAAGCACATGAATAAGATAAAAAAGAAAACAGACAAACTTAAAATTCACTCACATTTTGTGGTGAGCGTTTTGAGATATTTGCAGTGATTCTTGCATCAGTGTGGAACCTGTGCAGGTGATTGTGGATTCCCCTCAAGCCGGAATGCAACCCACGATTCCTTCAGCAAACTATAGTAACAGCGGTTTATAATCGTTGTGTTAAAGATCAACAACAACACTACATTTAAAAAACCGTTTTTTGACTCGATGAGAAAATACAACTTGTACAACAGTTTAAAAAAGATGACTATCCGTTGTTTGTTCTGGAGCTCACACAACTATTTTTTATGTAAAATCAATTAACCGTTGTATGATTTTTTATGATGAAGTTTTTTTTTTACCTTTGTCTGTCAACCGTTGTTTGATTGCAAATTTCTTATAGTGCCAAAAGCCTCGTACTAATGGAGTTACTAGATTCTTATTAACCAGCAATTTTCCCCTCCCACAATGATGTGGTACAACTCCTAACAATATCTCCTTTCACACATCAAACTCGACACCTGCCAAATCTTCGACCTTCTATGATATTTTGGCACAACCTTGACCTATACTAAAATCCATTTGGCTCTCTGCCTTTTTTTAAACCCATACTTGAAACTGGGGTAGCCTATATTTTGCTTCCTAGGGACCTTATTTGAGAAACTTATGGACCAATATAACCTAAAACTCTAATACCACTTGTTGGACTTGTTAAGCGGACCTTAACTCCATATTAGTAATGAGGCCTTTTGGGATGTGCCAAATAAAAAATCTATGCCAGCTCAACCAAAAGCGGATAATATTATCTTAATGTAGAGTTAATTTCTTTTTAGTAAGACCAAAAAGTGGTACTCGAATTTCAGGTTATAATGGTCCATACGAATTTCAAATGAGCTCCAGAAGAAGCGGTGTATTGACTATTTCAGGATGCACCTAAAGGGGAGGCAAGTAGGCCTTCCAGTATGGGCTATTCCAGTATGAGTTAAGGGGGAGCTATATCACACAATCAGGTGGCAGTTTTTGCAGGTGTCGTTCTCGATGTATAAAGGGGAGACTGTTAGGAGTTGTCCTACATCATTTGTGGGAGAGGCAGATTGGTTGTTAATAAGCAGTCAGTTAACTCTGTTAGTATGATCTTTTGGGATGTGCCTAAAAATAAATTTTTGCGGTTTTGGCCCAAAGCAAAAAATATCTTACTAATGTAAAGTTAAGACTCGAACGCGACCCAACCTACTTCCTCACCTTTCCATTTCTAAATATCTAGGTATGTTTCTACATGACTTCATCATACTCTTACACTTTATATACACCCATAAACACAATCAAACAAATTTTCATAGATACACTTTAATGGCAAGATGAGAATATTAGAGCCCTGATAAAGAGGGTGATGAAAGGGAAAATTGGATAAATGCTGCAATATTATTGTTTTAATGATGCAGCAACCTAAGAAACCTGAGAAGTCAGTTACCAATATTAAAACGTAAGGAAGACGAAAGTTACAAATATGAATCAGAAACCTGAGAAGTCAATCTCGAGGGTTTTTAAAAGTTTGGATCCACTTGAATCTTATCTTGCAAAATATCTTCAACATATAAATGAAATTGTTGTCAGCAAGAAACGTAACAGCAGTAGTGGCTTTTGGGACTCGGTAGTGGGCACAGAGAATAATGATGATTTATCTTTACTCAATAGCTACAGCTGGGAAGATTAATATAGAGAGGGTAATCACATAAATAAGTGTGATCTGTGTTCAAATTTTCCAGTTAGCTGTGAGATACATGAAGCAGTATGCCCAAAACATAAAAAATAGAAGATTAAAATAGTTGTTCAGATACTTGATGATTGAACTTGCACTAGTAATCTTACGATAGTGAACTCATGTGCCGAACATTAATTGGAAGCAGTGGTGGCTGAAGCTTGCATAAATGCTACTGAAGTTAAGCATGAGGATACTATATCGGGATCAGTAAATTCCTTTCTGGCATTTGACAAAGTTTTAGAGCCTCACACCAATGACGCACATGGCATCTATTCAGCAGATTATTCATTAAAACAACATTCTTCCATTATTGAAGAGAACGCAAATTACTCCATTCGTACATCTGGAGACTGTTAGGAGTTGTCCTACATCATTTGTGGGAGAGGAAGATTGGTTGGTAATAGGCAGCGAGTTAACTCCGTTAGTATGACATTTTGGGATGTGCCTAAAAATAAATTCGTGAGGTTTTTGCCCAAAGCAAAAAATATCATACGAATGTAAAGTTAAGACTCGCACGCGGCCCAACCTACTTCCTCAACTTTCCATTTCTAAATATCTAGGTATGTTTCTACATGACTTCATCATATTATTACACTTTATATAGACCCACAAACACAATCAAACAAACTTTCGTAGATACACTTAAATGGCAAGACGAGAATATTAGAACCCTGATAAGAGAGGGTGATGAAAGGGAAAAGTTGGATAAATGCTGCAATATTATTGTTTTAATGATGCAGCAACCTGAGAAACTTGAAAAGTCAGTTACCAATATTAATACGTAAGGAAGACGGAAGTTACGAATACGAATCAGAAACCTGAGAAGTCAATCTCGAGGGTTTTTGAAAGTTTGGATCCACTTGAATCTTCTCTTGCAAAGTATCTGCAACATATAAATGAAAAGGTTGTCAGCAAGAAACGTAACAGCAATAGTGGCTTTTGGGACTCGGTAGTGGGTACAGAGAATAATGATGATCTATCTTTACTCAATGGCTACAGCTGGGAAGATTACTATAGAGAGGGTAATCACATAAATAAGTGTGATCCGTGTTCAAATTTACCTGCTGGTTGTGAGATTCATGAAGCACTATGCCCAAAACATAAAAAATAGAAGACTGAAATAGTTGTTCAGATACCTGATGACAGAACTTGCATTAGTCAGTGAACACTACAAGAAAAATGGTCTTTTCCTACCAAGCAAATCAAACCAGAAAAACTTGGTAGGAAATGGTAGAGCATTTCCTACCAACCCGTAAACTGGTAGGAATTGCTCTAGGTGGGGTCCAGATTGTGTACACGCAAGCACCAAAACCTACCAATATTGGTGGGAAATTCAAAACCTACCAATATTGGTAGGTTTTGACCAAAATTTGATACCAAAATGGTCCCATCAACCACGTCATCAGCCCTCACTTATTTTATTGTTTAAAATTTTTTATGAAAAAAGAAATAATATCTTAAATCTGAACCATTTCCTACCAAGTTTGGTGGGAAAGTGTTTCCTACCAAGATTGGTAGGTTTTGGTAGAATCTTATTGTGAAAATAACCCCACCGACCACATCAGCAGGCCACATATTATTAAGAATATAAAACATTTTTCTGAAGTATAAAAAAATATTAATAATTCAGGTCATTTCCTACCAATATTGGTAGGAAAAGGACATCTGGCCGTGAAAAGCATTTCCTACCATATTTGGTAGGAAAAGGTCTGGAATTAATAATATTTTAAAAATGGACCCACCACCTTTTTAGTTTTGTTTTGGGTGGTGTTAATAGAATGAAGATAAGATGAAAATTTAGAAAGAAGAAGAGAAAGATAAGAAAGAAGAAGAAGAAGGAGAAAAGGGAGAAGTTTTTTTCTTCAAGAATCACTTTCATTGTAAAGGTATAATTTGATCTCATTGTTCTTTATTTCAATATTGTAAGTTTTTTTTTGTTCTATGTTAGTTAGGATGATATTGTGTATGATTTGAATGTATAATTTGTATATGCTTTATAATTGAAGAGAAAAAATGTGAAGTTAAATTGAAATGGTGTTTGTTAATATTGTAGATGGTGAGAAAGATGTTATAATTTGTATGTTAATAATTTATATATGCTTGAAATGTTAACAATTCCAAAAAGTGAAGTTAAATTGAATTGTAGTTTTGTTAATATTGTAGATGTCAAATGTAAACCGTGGTTGGATGTCACGTCGTATGAAAAGTGATCGCATTACGTTAACAGATGAGTATAAAAATGGTGTGGAAGAATTTTTAGATTCGGCAAAAAGGTGTGGGTTGACAAAAGATAAGACGTTGTGTCCTTGTAAGAATTGTGGGAATGGTCATTGGGAAAATTTAGATACCATAAAGTTTCACTTGTATGCTTCCGGATTTTTTGAATCATATACCGTGTGGACTTTACATGGTGAGAAAGAGCCAACAACGGAGTCTCGACGGATATGTCATCGTAAACGACGTGCACCACCAATTGTGGAACCACTAGTGGATATGTTTGGGTTGTTACGAGATAGTTCCGGGCAAGATTTTTATAGCTTCAATGATATGAGGGGTAGTAATAGTAGTAGTATGAATGATGCCGAAGAATCTCCAAATTTTGATGCTTCTCAATTTTACACTGATGCCAATGAGTCGGGAGCTCCTATTTACCCCGGTAACAAAAATTATACAAAACTCTCTTTCACTACGAGATTGTTACATTTCAAAGACGTATCTCGTTGTAGTGAGAAATCATTTAATTTACTACTTGATATTATTGGGGAAGTGTTGCCACGAGATCATAAGCTACCGGTTTCTTATTATGCAATGAAGAAAATGGTGAAAAAATTGAAGTTGGGATATGAAAAAATTGATGTATGTGCAAATAATTGTATGTTATTTTATAATAACGACGAAAAAAAAGTTGTTTGTGACATTTGCAAAGAGGATCGTTACAAAGATATCATGGGAAAAAATGGAAGGAAAATACCAAAGAAGGTGTTAAGACATTTTCCGCTAATTCCCCGTTTACAACGATTATACATGTCGGAGCATACGGCTAAACATATGACTTGGCACAAGAATAGAGAAATAAAAGAGGGAGAGCTAAGTCACCCCTCGGACGGAGATGATTGGAAAAATTTTGACAAGCGATACCCATCTTTTGCTAAGGAGTTTCGTAATGTTCGACTTGGATTGTCGAGTGATGGTTTCAATCCATTTGGAAATTCCGGAAATAATGTATACACATTGTGGCCGGTTGTAGTGGTCGTCTATAATCTACCTCCTTCTATGTGTATGAAAAGACCGTTCATGTTTATGACACTACTAATTCCCGGTCCGGATAATCCGAAAAAAAATCTCAATGTGTTTCTAAGGCCGCTTATGAACGAATTATTTATTTTGTGGCAAAGCGGGGTTGAAACTTATGATCAACATTTGAAAACAAATTTCATCATGAAGGCGGCACTTATGTGGACAATTAGTGATTTTCCCGCTTTAGGTATGCTTAGTGGTTGGTCAACAAAAGGGAAGATGGGATGCCCGGTTTGTGTTGGAAATGTACAAGGTTTCCAACTCAAGAATTGCGGAAAATGTTGTTTCTATGGAACATATCGAACATTTTTGGATAAAAATGATCCGATGCGAAAGAAAAATCAAAAATATGCTACAACGGAACTTAAAGTGTTTGATGGTCGTACCAAGGGTGAGAAATTACTATCTTCTTTATTGCAAATAGATTTCGCTCCACCCGGAAACACTTTTAGTAAATTCAAGCCTAGGGGCTATGGAGTAGATCATCATTGGACCCACTTTTCAATGTTTTGGGAACTACCGTATTGGGCATCTCATGATCTACGACATTGTATTGATGTTATGCATACCGAGAAGAATGTGTTTGAGAATATATTTTACACAATTGTAAATGATCGTATCAAGACTAAAGATAAAAAAAATCAAGGGCGGATTGCAAATATCTAGATGTACGACGTGATTTGTGGATCGATGAAAAGGGGATCATGCCTAAAGCACCTTACACAATTACTAGAACTCAACTCCGGCTTTTGTGTGATTGGATCTCTAAACTTAAACTTCTATTAGAAGCAATGGTGGCTGAAGCTTGCATAAATGCTACTGAAGTTAAGCATGAGGATACTATCAGTAATTTCATTAAAATCATCACAAAAAATCTCTCGAGAACCCTCACCAATAGAATGAGAAAAGTCATGCAAGTAATTCAACAGCCATATACAAGAGGTAATATTCATCATAAAAATCAATAAAGAAATAGAAAAGGGAGACCTTTGAAGATTATTCTGCCTAGCTAAACAAGAACTACATTGATCTTTTTTCAAAATACCTGAGACATTCCACATAGAATCATCCCATCCCACCGAAATACGTCCATTATGGGGGTATTCATAGTTGAAACTCCATTTAATGTGGATTGCTAACAAAGTAGCTCAGGATAAAGTAGTAGACTCTTGAACTCTAGTCTTTAAAAAAGCAAAAAGAGAGACTTCATTATTGTAATAAAATCCTTTTTAAAAGATACTTTATTATCGAGTCATCTCACATTAAACAAACAAATATCAATCATAAAAAAATGTCAAGTGGACGATTGAGTTAGGGGGATCCCCAAACTACTCTTTTCTTAAATTGCTTTCGCTTATTATTAGGCATCTGTGGAAGTTTATCTACCGAGACCATGTCCTGGAAGGAATTAGGCAGATGTGGGGATTATTTGGGGGGTTAATGGCTGTATTCATTATACCGACCTGCGTTCAACCCTGTGTTGGGCCAACATCAGTTTGAGCAACATTTGATAGTTGGTTGATTCTAAACATGGAAGGCGGAGACGCAACAACTTTCTTTAATTTTCTTGAGCTAGCATCAACATCAACACGTTCTTTGAAGTTAACCAACAAGTTTACCACTACTTCACTGGATTGGGAAAGTGCATGTGCCAATGTGTTTGGTGCAAACCATTTACGTGCATTGTAATGAAAAAATTGGCATATTTTTTAGCCCAAGTGCATTATTAAAATATATGTGAGAGATATAAGAACATGGAAATATCAAAGAGTGTGGTTTGAAAACTTCAAGTTTTCCCAAATTTGTTTCAAAATATTGTCTTTTTCGTAGCCGCGATGACTAACGGCAACTACAATATGATGCAATACAAGAGATGGACGTAAGAACATAAAGTGAGAAAGCATACAACACAATAACTCTACCAGGCTATCAAAAATACTTAACTCCAGATATCATGCTTTATGTAAATATAGGAAAATATAAACCCATGCTTAGTAATATCAATGAAAATAAAATGTTTCAAACAGGGATATCCATATCAAATTAAAAAGTTCCCACTAGAACGTAGTGGATATGGATTCATCTAAGATAAATATAAATGAAATCCAAGATAAAGGTAATGTAACAAACGAAGATCCAAACGGGTATAGTAGTGAAACAAATTAAGATCCTAACAGGTATAAATAGTACAGTTGTAACTTTTTACTCCTAACATTGTTCCCGTTCTTCGACTTTTTGCTCCATCAACTCAAAAAATGTAGTTGGCATTTCATTGAGGAACAATGGCAGATCCGTGGAAAGATACACAGAGTTGTGAATGTATATCATTACATATAATAACTTTTAATTTGAAACATGTTAGCTACACAAGAAATGTGTGCGTCACTTACCAGTGCATATACTCCAACTACCATCAATGATCCTTGCTTTCTTCCATTTTTTTCTCCTAAAAATTAAATAAAATTTTAATTACCAGAATATTAGAGAGTCTATATATCTTGCTTAAAATAATAACTACAAGATAATTGCATTTAAACAACTTTGATTCCACTACAATTAATGGAAAAAATATTATTTAACAATTTAGGCACTGCGAGATTCTTGGGTAGAATTGCATTTTAACTACTTGGATTCCACTACGATCAATGGAAATAACATTATTTAACAATTTAGGCACGGTTAGATTCTTGGATAGAAATGGCTGCAGAAATTGCTATTTATTTCGTTTACTTTTTTATCATTACTAAAAATTGGAGAATATCATAATTAAGTCTACTATATCAATGAAAAGTTGGGGACTTGAGCATGAGACCCGATATAGAATAGTGTATGTCTCCAACTCTTTTCCAAGCAGGGAGCAATTTACATTTTTTTCAAATATATATCTAGCTTAGTTGCCCAATAAGCGATTAATGTAGAATCAAATATATATAAAAATAAATCATGTACCAATATGCAAAATAATAGCTTATGAGCAATGCGCAACATAGTGTGAAGAGGAGTGGCGAAACCAAAATACACTGCTCAGTCTCACTACACCTTTTGATTATATTTTTTTAAATAATGTGAATTATTTTAAGTCTTGTGTTCTCTTACCTTGGAAAATATTTGATATATCATTCATCAAAAATAAAATGTGATATATATCTCTAATCATCTTGTATTTCTTTATATGAATATTTTAAATAAATTGATTTATCTTAATTAAGGCTATTCCCTCGTCATTAGATTGTGTGTTCCTCTCTTACATTGATTGAGACCACACATTTCTTATAAATTTCCCATAACATGTCATGTGTTTAATCTTTTGTTATGGAACTATAAGAACACATGCAATTGATAATTGACAAATTTTACATGAAAAGATCATATGTAAGAATATACTTGGGGGAAAGAATTAAATAGTGGTGAAAATAATATCCGGAAAACATAATAAGATAACATCATTGTTGCAAGTGGAAACATAATTCACATGTATAATTTAAAAAAAATATAAAAATTTGTTGCTAATTTGATCACCAAACATTTTTGCACATGAGTAAAGCACATGAATAAGATAAAAAAGAAAATAGACAAAGTTAAAATTGACTCACATTTTGTGGTGAGCCTTTCTAAGATATTTGCAGTGATTGTAGCATCAGTGTGGCTTCTTTCACATGAGACTGAAAATGAATTGTAGTAACCTTGATTGCATATATAAGATCTAGAATTGAGACTAGCATGTACATAAAATAATTATTTATTGATGATTTAAAATTCATGAATGATATTACTATAAAACCTGTGCAGGTAATTGTGGATTCCCCTCAAGCCAGAATGCAACCAACGATTCCTTCAGCAAACTATAACTGTGATTCATCACTATGCCAAGAACAACAATAATTTACATTAGGGAAAAAGGAGTATAAAATGATGGTTCAAGAAAATTGGCACATATTATACTTAAAATGGAGGAGGCACCATTCAATTAAATATGTTTCTAAAACTATTCTTTCACTTCAAAGATATAATCATATATAAGAAGAAAGACACTTACATTGAGACTTCTTAACATTTGAGTCTCTGGCAAAAATTTCAGCAGTCTTCTCAAATCCCTCTTTCTTCAAATAATCATAAATGTATAGATCCACCCTAGAAATTTCCAAATCAAATAAATTCAAATGGTGAATTAGAGATATAATATAAAAGCAAATAATGTAATGCCTAGTTAATATGTGTGTACATATAAGTATAACTTACATAGTTCCTTCAAAGACAAAAAAACTTACATCTGATCAACATCTCTTTCTTTTCCAAGAAACATGTTCTTCTCATCTTTCAAATCTCTTCCGAATTCCATTTTATGCAAGATTGCAATATACACCTTTCAAGATCCAATATAAAATAAATTAAGAGTTTTGGTTATAAAAGAATAGAGGACATATATAAGAGTAAATCACACAAAAGAAATAATATATATGATTCAAATTTCAAAACTGTAACGATTTTGGACACCTTTACATGAGAAAACACAAACCTTTATTTGTAAAATAAGATCTACCAGAAAATCCAACATCTGTAACACTTCTTGAAAACAATTATTTTGGAAAAATCTACCACCTTGTGTAATATCAAGATTATATATTAAATTTTAAAATAAAAGATTCTTGATTTCTGTGTTAAAAAAATAGAGTCTATAGAAAAAGAATTTTGAATTAATCTTAATAAAGGCATAGTATGTAAAACAAATATTATGTCATATAGAAAAGAAGATTAGAGTATATAGGAAAAAATCATAAATTTACTGTAAAAATATATGTTGAAAAGAATCTTTAATTCATTATTTGAAGAGCAAAACAATAGATGTTTATCTCTAATTAAGTTTGATACCACTAACATTTTCTCTTACTACAAAACAATAAAAAAGGTAAAAAAGCATGAGGGAAAAAATAAATGGTTCACCTACCACAATATCAGAGCTAGAAAATATCTTGTAGATTTAAATAAAGGAAATCATCATACAAATCATTTATCTTAAATAAATATAACATTACTAATTAAAAATATAAATAATTTCTCGATACAAGTAAATATAGCATAACTAATTTTATAAATTTACGTTAAGATTTTAAATAAAAAATGACCAAAGTACGATTTTCAGAAAAAAAAGTATGGAATAAATACTTTGATTTTTTTCCTTTATATTTTTATTTAAAAAATGAATGTGGAAGAAGGGTAAACGGTCATGGTTTATAGTATAAAGATATAAAATCTTAAACAATCACTAAGCCTAATGCTATTATGAATTATAAGTTATTATTAGGCTATACCATCATAACAAGCCAACTCAACTAACAATATGACTTTACATGGCCAAATAGACTCAACAATTTGGTCTAGTGATAAGTTTGTTTTGCACATGTCTTATTTTCCTTTTAGAAAGTTCAAAATCTTTTAAGAGCTTACGCGTTTCTATGTAACAGTTTTGTATATAATAGATATAGAATAATTAAATTTGAAAGAAGTTCAATGAAGATAGTTCGAGCAGCAAATTGAGGGAAGAATAATTTTTGAAGTCACTAAGTTGGAGGAATTCCTCTACGTCCTATATTGTGAAGTCTAGAAGACGTATGTAGTTAAGTTCATCAAATCCCAGTAGTCAAGTTTGATTCACAGCCATATCGTGAAGTTCAAATTTGGTCTATATCACTCTAGATCGAGAAGTTTAACTTTATGTTATACCATGACGTCAAAAAAGATAATGCATCAAGAAGTCAGAGTTATTCAATGTGGCGCCCTCCAAACCCGGGTCAGAAGTTTGGGGTCCACACACATATCTTATATATAACCTGCTTATAACAATAATAAAGATAATAATAATATGCACTGACCCTACTTACTAACCACCACGGACCGCAACAGGTTAAAGTATGCACACAAGCCAAACACACTATTATATTACAAACGTTCAAATCCCAACTATTCCAAACTCAGAACTGAGTATTAACCTGAACCACTAGCTCAGCTCAATCAACCTGAACCCCTAGCTCTCGCGCTGGACTAGGGATCCTCGGTACCAACCGGTTCCTTCTTAACTGGAAAAGAACAGAAACAATATCGCACAAATAAGCTAACTAGCTCAGCAAGTCACAATGACAAAACTGAGAATAATGATCATCAGGTGAACATGGTTATGATATCAAGTGAACAATGGATTATGATTTAGAATTGGATATTATATTTTCATGTTAAAAACCAAGGTTAGGCTGCTGATCAGTCACGCACTAACCCCGAGCAAAGCACACAGCACTGTTCTAACTACTGGATCCAAGGCACACATTGGCCGAAGTTGACCATTATATGGTCTGACCACGAATCTGGTCCATAATTTTATAAAAACAATCCAATTCTAACATAATAACAGAATAAGCAATAATAAACAATAACCAGAATCATTAACAACATTTGACGTTCCATAATGAAATGGTTTTAATCTACATAAGGATCAAAAGAGTATTTTCAAAGTTTGGATGCTAGGTAATGAAAGAATTGGCTAACAATGAATCAATGTTTCAGGGTTTCAAGGATTTGGTCTTTCAAAGCATAAAATACAATGGTTTGAGTATGTAGGTAACTCGATTCAGTGCACTACAAGAAAATAGGGTTAAATACAACTGATTTAAATTCGACTGGGGTTAAATTCGACCGCAGGCGGTCAAATCCTTTGGACAAGGCTAAATTCGACCGGTCTCGGTTCAATTCAAATGGTCGTATTTAAACGGTCATATTTACGACCAATTTTAACCGAAAACGGTTGAAATTAAACGGTCGAAATTAAAACAGTCGAATTTAGCTCCTAAATTCGACCAAATTTTTTTCTGGTCGAATTTAGCCCCAATAAAAAGTGGAGGGAATTTTCCCGCCAAATAATTTATTTGGCACTCCTAAATTCAACCGATTTCGGGAAAATTTTATATTTAAAAATGGCGGGAAATTTACTCACACTTTTAAAAATTTTGAAAAAAATGAGGGAAATTTCATGCCCTTTTTTGTAGTTATAGTTCAATGGAATTCGGTTGTTTTTAGGATTTTTCAGAATTTTAATTTTTTTAAAAAAAATTATTTGCATGTTAGTGAATATTTTGAAATTATGAATATGGGAGAGAATATTTTTGAAATTTAGGACTAAACACTGGGTAGTTGTATTAGTCAAACTGATGTTTGACTTTTAAAATGACAAATTAAATAAAATAGTTTTAATCTGAAACTTTGATTATATCACTAATATATATACATATATCTGTTGACATCCATAAGATTGGATAGTTGAAAAATATTTTTTTAAAAAATTGAAACACCAATTCAAGACTAAACAGTAAGTAGTTGTACTAGTCAAACTGATACTTGACTTTTAAAATGGCAAACCAAATAAAATTATTTTGATCTGAAAATTTGGTTATATCACTATAATATATATCTATTGACATCCATACGGTTGGATCGATCGAAAATATTTTAAAAAAATTGAAACTCCCATTCAGGACTAAATACTATGTAGTTGTACTGGTGAAACTGATGTTTGATTGTTATAGTGACAAATCAAAAGAAATTATTTTGATATGAAATTTTGGTTATATCATTAATATATATCTATTGACATCCATATGGTTGGATCGATGAAAAATAATTTTTAAAAAATCGAAGCACCAATTCATAGCAATTTTTAAAATAGACTTTTACTTTTTTATATTAATAAATTCTTTGAAGTTTTTATACTTGAATATAAAGTAATTGTAAAGTAAGAATAATTTTTTTTGACTTAAAGAAAAAGTTTAAAAAATATATTAATTAATTTAAGGTAATTAATTTTGTTTGATGCTTTTCCAAAAGTTAAATAAAATTTATTTTATTTTAAAATTACATCTACTAATTATGTGTAATTAAAATAATTCAACTTCCCAAATTTAACTCTTTTCATAATCTTATCCCCTCACCAATTTAACAATTTAAATTTTAAGCTAATGACATTTTTTTTAGAAAATCAATGATTAAAATTAAATCAATTCATTCATTTTTTAAATTAACTTAAATAGGCCAAATTTCAAGTCCAATTCACAGCCCAATTTTATAGCCCAGTAAATCAAAAGTTCAAAACCCTATACTTCATTCCTATTAAACGTGTTTTGTGTCTGCGCCTCCACCCTCACATGGCTGCAAGTCTCTCCTGCTTATTTTTTTCTGCGATTCAGTTTCTATAAGTTATTGATTCTCTGTATTTGTATCGACCCCCCCCCCACTCTCTCTTGATGCAAATAAATAAACAACTAAAGAGATATTTGAGCAAAGACTCGTTTTATATATGAAATTGCTGAAAATAGTTATGCAAAAGTTACAGACTTAACTTTGAAACAAAGAAATGAGAAAAGAACTAAATACCACACACCAGGTGGTTGCTACAAACTCGGACACTTCCTGTTATATCTCTAGCACTAGCCTGATATAACTCAACTACTCTACTACCTATTCATGCTGCTGTTAATACGCTACATACAACTGAATTATTCAAAACAACACAACGTTTAGATTAATATCCAACAGACTCCCCCTTAATCTAAACTATGCTGGAGATTCTTGACACCAAGTAACTTTCTCATCTTCTCGAACTTGCTCAAGTGAAGGGCTTTCGTTAGAACATCAGCTCGTTGTTCTTCAGTCTTCACATGTTTGACAACTATAGAACCTTGTTCAACACAATCTCTGATGAAATGATACCTCAGATCTATATGCTTACTTCTCCCATGAAACACAGGGTTTTTTGTTAAGTCAATGGCAGACTTATTGTCTATGTAAAGTACGACTGGTCCTGGTGATACCTCTGAAATTTGACTCAGCACTCTATGTAGCCATATACCTTGGCACGCAGCAGCAGTGGCGGCCATGAACTCAGCTTCACACGATGAAAGAGCTACACACCTATGTTTTTGACTAACCCAAGTAATTAAACTTTCATTAAGATAAAATGCCATTCCGCCCGTGCTTTTTCTATCATCAATATTTCCTGCAAAGTCACTGTCTGAGAAACCTGTCAACAAGTAATCTCCATGACCTTTCGTATATACCAAACCATAGTGTAATGTTCCTTTTACATAGCGTAATATACGCTTAGCTGCACTCAAATGTAAAGTAGTTGGCTGCTCCATAAATCTGCTGACCACTCCAACTGGATAATCAATGTCAGGTCGCTTGTTTACCAATATCTCAATCCTCCTATCAAGCTTTTAAATTCTGTTGGATTTACCAGCTTCCCGTTCTCATCCTTATGCAGCTGAATTTTAGGTTCCATTGGGTAACTTACAAGTTTGCAATCAGCCATGCCAGCCCTCTCAAGTATCCGTTTAGCATATGCAGTCTGCTTTATCTCTATATAGCCCCTTTCCTGTTCGACTTCCATCCCAATGTAATATGCCAGCTGACCCATATCACTCATCTCGAATTCACTTTTCATCTGCTGCTTGAAGTCCATAATGCCTTTCAAGTTTGTCCCAGTTATTAACAAATCATCCACATACACTCCTACAATCAACACTTCGTTGTTTTCATGCTCATGTAAACTGTGTGTTCGAATGGACATTTAGTAAATCCAAGCTTAACAAGATATTTACTGAGTCGAGCATACCAGGCTCGAGGGGCCTGGCGCAAACCATACAAGGCCTTTGAAAGCTTATAGACTTTGTGCTCCTCCCCCTCTTTTTCAAATCCCCTTGGTTGAGTTACATAAACTTCCTCCAATAATTCACCATTCAGGAAAGCCGACTTCACGTCGAGATGATGCACCTGCCACTCATTGTAAGCAGCTAGAGCTAATAACAATCGCACCGTTTCCATCCTTGTGACTGGAGCAAAAACCTCCTGAAAATCGACTCCAAATTTCTGTACATACCCTTTGGCAACAAGTCGTGCCTTGTGCTTCACGATCTTCCCGTTTGTATCCTTTTTCGCCTTAAATACCCACTTCAAATCAATTGCCTTATGATTTGGTGGTAGATCAGTTAATTTCCAGGTGTTGTTTCTTTCTATGGATTCTATTTCTGTTTGCATTCCTTCTCTCCACACTTTTTCTTTGCTTGCATGATCATACGTGGTAGGTTCATCAATCTCTACCAACATTAGTTCCTCCTCAACAGCTTGAATTTCTTCCGTTTGATTATAGATTTCACTCAGTCTCCTGTATCTTAAGGGTTCACTGTTGTGACTCGAGACATCAGATCTATAACCACCTTCTTCATTACTTCCTCTTGGAGACGACATACCAGACTGACTACCACCTGTAGCTGACATACCAGGTTGTGTACTTTGTACTTGACTTTGATCACCCATGCTGTTATCTTGTACATTTGTCTCGACATCCGGGACCGTGAACGTTCTCAAACCATTCTCCACCAAAGTTGTACTGATTTCTTCTTTATCCCAGGGCCAAGTTTTTTTCTCTTCAAAAATCACATCCCTACTGACATGAACTGTTCCTTCCCTTGGGTCATACAACGAAATGCTTTGGTCCCTGGCTCCTTGCCCAAATACACGACTGACTTGCTTCTATCATCAAGTTTTTTTAGATGAATGCCTGCTATCTTCATATGGGCAACACAGCCGAAAATTCTCAGGTGATCCAACTTTGGTTTCTTGCCCTTCCATGCCTCAAAAGGTGTCTTGTTTGACAGTGCTCTTGTAGGCAGCCTATTAAGAATATAAATTGCGTGTCGAATTGCTTCTCCCCAAAACCTTAATGGCATGTGTGTTTCCTTTAGCAAACTCCTAGCCATAGCCACCACGGTTCTGTTACGGCGCTCAACTACACCATTTTGTTGTGGTGAGTAGGGTGCCGTATAGTGCCTCTGAATTCCTGTTTCCTCACAAAACGAAGAAAAAATCCTTAGAGCAGAACTCTCCTCCCCTGTCGGTTCTGAAGACCTGAATGCTTTCCTTTCTCTCCTTTTCTACTGCTGCTTTAAATTTCTTAAAACACTTAGTGCTTCGTCTTTTGTTTTGATCACGTACACCCACATCAGACGACTAAAATCGTCCACTAACAGAAAAAAATATTTATTTCCAGCAGGGGTTGGAGGTGAGATAGGTCCACACAAATCTCCATGGACTAGTTCAAGAAAGGATTTTGCAACAAATTCTGATTGTGCCGGGAATGACCTTCGTGTTTGTTTTGATAGCAAGCACTCATTACAAACTTCTTTGGGTTGACTAAAGACAGGAACCCCTCGAGCCATGTTGTTGTTAGACAAAAGTTGCATTGCCTGAAAATTGACATGTCCTAGTCGAGAATGCCACAACCAAGACACTTCTTCCTTTTTTTGTCAACAAGCACATATTTATATTAATTTCAACAACCAATTTATATAATCGATTAGAGGACCTTTGAACTTTAATCAACAGTTTTCCACTTTTCTCATAGACCCACAAATGCTCACCATTTAATAAAACTTTATTTCCATCTTCAGAGAGCTGACCCAAACTAATTATATTATTGCAAAGAGTGGGGATGAAGTATACCTCTTTTAAAAAATGTTCTTCACCATTCTTGTAATTGAACACAATTGAGCCTCTTCCTTTGATATTTACTGTGGATCCGTCACCGAACTTGACTTTGCCAGCTATTTTTTCA
The DNA here is from genome assembly GCF_009905375.1 of Apium graveolens. Taxonomy (NCBI): domain Eukaryota; kingdom Viridiplantae; phylum Streptophyta; class Magnoliopsida; order Apiales; family Apiaceae; genus Apium; species Apium graveolens. The sequence goes on from NC_133656.1 coordinate 128,703,483, forward strand.
TCCAAATAGGTGAATTTTGAGCGATCTCCAGTCTTATGATTACTAGCCCCATTATCTAGATGCCAAACATTTGTTTCACTTCCTCTTTCCTAAACTGATCGTCCTGTTGGAACTACCTTTTCTTCATTCAGCATCACCATTTCCTTTTCATTTTCTCCACATTCTGCAATTAACAGTGCTGGCTCGTTGTCACTAGTCTGAGTTAGATTCACTTCAGTCCTCTGCTCCTTGTTTTGATCCCGTCGTGGCCTACGACATTCAGCCACATAATGACCATATCCTGAGCAGTTCCAACATTTAACTCTACTCCTGTCTCGCACGAACCTGCCTTCATCTCTGCTACGATTTTCACCAGAGTTTCGAGTTACCTCCTTACTACTCCGCTTCAACATTCTTCACGGGAAAGTAGTAGTTGCCCCTCTGAGTTTTCCCTCTTTCGCCATTCCTCCTCTGTGAGAAGAAGCTTCCCATCAGCTGGTTCAGTTACCCCTCGTAATCTCTCTTCATGTGCTTTGAGAGAGCCAACAACCTCTTCCACAGACATCGTCTCCAAGTCACCAAACTGTTCTATGGCTGAGGCGATCTGTAAAACCTTCGAGGGAACTCCCCTGAGTAATTTCTTTACAACATAAGTCTCCTCTACTTTCTAACCAAGAGCTCGGATTCTGGTAACCAAGCTGTTCAATTTCATGTAGAACTCGTCTAATTGCTCTGTCTCCTTCATGTTTAAAGACTCGAACTCAATTTTCAACGTCTGGGCTTTCGCTTTCTTCGCCTTATCTGCACCCAGGGACACCATTTTAATTGCCTCCCATGCCTCTTTTGCCGTTGTTTTCTCAGACACGTATAGCAAAACATCTTCAGGGATTCCCTGATAGATCGCAGCCAAAGCTAACTTGTCTGTCTTCTCCTCCATAGGTGCTTTCGGATCCTTAGGTTCAATGGCAACCCACACGCCCTGAGCTTGCAGGAAGACTTTCATTTTAAGCGCCCATGCTGTGTAATTCACCTTCGTTAACATTGGATAGCTCAGCCCGATAGTATTTTCTTTACTTTTGTTCGATTCTATTGGCACGCTCTAGGCATGTATTTTGGCATACACCACGTTTAGAGCTCTGATACCAGATTGATGCAAATAAATAAACAACTAAAGAGATATTTGAGCAAAAACCGTTTTATATATGAAATTGCTGAAAATAGTTATGCAAAAGTTACAGACTTAACTTTGAAACAAAGAAATGAGAAAAGAACTAAATACCACACACCAGGTGGTTGCTACAAACTCGGACACTTCCTGTTATATCTCTAGCACTAGCCTGATATAACTCACCTACTCTACTACCTATTCATGCTGCTGTTAATACGCTACATACAGCTGAATTATTCAAAACGACACAACATTTATATTAATATCCAACATCTCTCTCCCTCTCTCTCTCTCCCTCCTCCGAGATAAACCCTGCACCCAGAGGTAACCCCTTTTGTCCGAATAATGTGTATATGGGTGTGCTCATAGTGGCGGATGTGGAAGAAGACGTCATAATAGCAGCGTCAGTAATAGCATCATCCACAATACAAATTTTCATCAGCACTGTTAGTGCACACAACATGTTTGGTGAAATGCCTATAAGAAAAAAGAGATGATTTTTGTGTATTATAATAGTAATTATCGTATGGTTTGAGCCAATGGAGCTGGTTGTGTTGATTGTTGCGCTTTTTTATTTATGTTTTAAACATTTTTGTTGCTCAAGTTGCTGGATGGTAATGTATTCTTTTTTTTTTGTTAAATAGATGATAGGTTTCGGAGAGAGGCAGAAGAAAGCCTATGACGATTAAGAAGCTTTCTCTATTATTAGTCACGTTTTGTTGAGCCTATAAGCTGTGAGATCATAAAATACTAAACAGGTTGACAATGCAGATCTTTCGGCATTTCTGGCGACCTTAGTCTCCAGTGATTTGATGATTTGCAGTGCAGAACTGACCTGTTGTAAGGGTGTTTCTTCAGCTTCTGTTAAAAACTGTTGTCTGGAAATAGAATAAGTGAGTTTCGGAATTCGATTCATGTGGTATTTGCATCAGTTTTAACAAATACCAAGTCAGGACTAAAAATTAGTTACAAATTGTAAAATGAAATTAGCAGCAATAGTTTATGTTGTTTTTTTTTAAATGGGTGTTTGTTAAAATTGATAGAATTCGGTCGAATTGAGGAAAGTGTTTCGTCTGGATTTGTTCAAATTCAAAATAGTTATTAGGACCAGATTCGGTTTAATAAATAATTTAAGCGGGGATTTTGAATTTTTGGGTTGGATTTTATTTATTTTTATTTTTTTGGCGGGTTTTTTGAGTTTTCAGCAAAATTTTAAATTGTTTGGGCGGGATTTTTAAATTTTTTCTAAATTTTTAATTATTTGGCGGGATTTTCAAATTTTAGGTGAAAAATTAAATTTGGCTGTTGTTGGTCGAATTTTTTCGGTTGAATTTATGCAGTCGTAAATATTCGGTCGTAATTAGCCGGTCGAATTTTGTTAAATACGACCGAACTCCTAAATTCGACTCCCTTTATTACATCTGATTCAAAATCGGTCGAATTTAGTTAAATTCGACCGCGTGCGGTCGAATTAAGTTAAATTCCACCGATTTTTTTCGGTCGAATTTAGCCTTTTTTCTTGTAGTGGTGTATGGTATTTAGTTTGTATGTATTTGTGGAGTAGTATCGTATATCTGTGGGTCATATATGGGTATACAACAATCAATGGTCTAGAAAGAATCAGGTTAACGGCTCAAGATCAATAGTTGGATTCATGGTTAGGGTTCAGTGCTTCAAAGCACTTGCAATATAAAACAGGAATATCAATCACGACAATATCTCGAGAAAGTTCAGAACACTTGCCTGGTATTAGCTTACTACACTACACTCGCTTCCAATCACAATCGTCTTATTCCTCAACTACCTGTTTCCCTTTCCTACGTCTTGCTTCTTCTGCTCACATATCATAAGCATCTATCAATATTTAACTCAAAGGATTCTATTCAACACATACTTTTATCTACCCTTCGTTTCACCCAAATCCGATTATCGATTGAAAGTTACGCAATAAACCAGTAAACATCGAATATACAGACCGACAGTCAACCAACAAGTCACATATAACACATAACACGTCACATAATCAATGATATATCATTTATAAATAAGTCTTGGATCATAAACAGGCTTTCAGGTATTTAAAATGATTTTAAAACATTTTTCGGAATTAAAACGGGTCGTTGGATCAATTTCGGGGTAATAAACAGAGTTCGGTTGGCCAATTCTGGCTCCGAAACAATTTTATAATAATTATCGAGCCTTGGAAATAATTTAGAATAATATTTTAAAGCTCGAAACTATTTTTCGGAATTTTTAAATCATTTTTAAATAAATAAATCTAATTAAATAATTTTAAAATCAATTAATAATTAATTAAATCAATTAATCAATTATTTTTCGAATTAATTGACCAATTAATCAATTAAAAATTAACTAAAATTAATTAACTAATTAATTCAGATTTATTTTTGAATTAAAAATAATTTTAGGAATTAAAATAATAATTTTTGGAATTTTCAGAAATTAAAAACGAATATTTATAATAAAAATAAATAGGAAATATGATTTTTAAATAATTTGTAAACAAGAATCCTGAATTTGCAAACTCTGGAAACTTCAGGGACCAAACTGCATCGTCCCCAAAAGTTCAGGTACCAAACTGTAATTTTCCAAGGGGGTCGCCGGAAAACACCCTGTCTCGCGGGAGAAGAGGATCCAGGGATGCTCAGGCCACCACCACCTCCAGATCACATCTACACAACACCAGAAATACAACCATACAATCAATTCATCCTAAAAATCCCTGAGTTGGCCAGAAAATGGCCGGGAAGTTCGCCGGGTTCCGGCGAACTCGACGTAACTTTAAAATCATAACTCCCTTCTCTAAAGATATAATCGATACTTCATTCGGGACGCATACAAGATATAGTGTATTCTGACTTCTTTGTCTGCTATATTATCCCTCAAAATAAATAAATAAAATGCTAATAATGATGGTACACCCCTAAAATCGATAGTTTCCAACATCCTTACGGATGGATCGTCGAAATTTTAATTTAAAATAATTGATACTTCATTCGGGATGCATACATGGCATAGTTTATTCTGACTGGTTTGATTCCTATATTATCCCTCAAAATAAATAAATAAAATGCTAATAATGATGGTACACCCCGAAAATCGATAGTTTCTAACATCCGTACGGATGAATCGTCGAGATTTTAATTTAAAATAATCGATACTTCATTAGGGACGCTAGCGTAAACAAGACTTGGTCTATTTTGACTACTTTGACTGATATAAAATCTTGTAAAATAAATATAAAAATTATAATAATGATGGTACACACCTAAAATCTATTGTTTTTAACATCCGTACGGACAGATAATCAAAATTTATTTAAAAAAATTAAAGGAGTTAAAAGAGCATTTACTTTAAATAGAAATGAATTATTTCTATAAGGTTCTATTTAAATAATGGATAAAAACACATTATATCTTGGTGAGTGGTTTGATAGTTTGTAGGAGGGTGGGTTCAAATTGCAAAAAAAATTTTTGATTAATACTTCACCACTACAACCTCACCATGCCACGTCAGCAGGGGACCACTGCCACGTCTGCAGAGTGGGGCCCACAAGGGGGACCCCTACCACATCAAAGGTTCCCTCTGCAACGTCAACGGAGTGGGGCCCATATGGGGTACCCACTGCCATGTCAGCAGGGCCCTACCACGTCAGCAGGGTGGGCACACGTGGGACCCACCTGCCACATGAAAGAGACCCTCTACCACGTGAAAGAGACCCTCTGCCACGTCAGCAGGGTGGGACCCACATGGGGGACCCCTGTAGGGTCCCACTGCCACGTCAGCAAAATGGGGCCTACATGGGGGACCCACCTGACACGTCAGCAGGGGTCCACCTGTCACGTCAGCATGGTGGGACCCACATGGGGTGACTCACCTGCCACCATGTGGGGACCCAGCTCTGCCACATCAGCATTTATTTATTTATTTTTATTAATATATGTATTGGCAACACTTTACGAGACCAATGCTAACATAATTAAAACATGTTGCAGTATGGTACATTATCATATAACTACTGCAACATTATCTACGTCAACATCACGTAATTATGTGGTAGAAGGCCGTTTATGACGTAGTGATAAACAAGAAATACATTGAGTTTTTTTTGAAATACCTGAGGCAATCCACATAGAATCATCCCATCCAACCAAAATACGTCCATTATGGGAGTATTCATAGTTGGAACTTTATTTAATGTGGATTGCTAACGAAGTAGCTCAGGATAAAGCAGTAGACTCTTGAACTCTAGTCTTTAAAAAAGCAAAAAGAGAGACTTCATTATTGCAATAAAATCCTTTTTAAAAGATACTTTATTATCGAGTCATCTCATATTAAACAAAAAAAATCAATTAAAAAAAATGTCAAATGGACGATTGAGTTGGGGAGATCCCCAAACTACTATTTTTTTAAGTTTCTTTCGCTTATAATTATTAGGCATCTGTGGAAGTTTATCTACCGAGACCATGTCCTGGAAGGAAATAGGCAGATATGGGGATTATTCGGGGGGGCTAATAGCTTTGTTCATTTTACCGACCTGCGTTCAACCCTGTGTTGGGCCTACATCAGTTTGAGCAACATTTGAAAGTTGGTTGTAACTAAACATGGAAGGCAGAGATGGAACAACTTGCTTCAATTTGCTTGAGCTAGCATCAACATTAACACATTCACAGGATCGGCAAAGTGCATATGCTAATGTGTGTGGTACAAACCATTTACGTGCATTGTAATGAAAAAATGTGCATATTATTAAGCCCAAGTGCATTATTTGATAAAATATGTGTAAGAGATATAGGAACATGGAAATATCAAATAGTGCGGTTTGAAAACTTTAAGTTTTCCCAGATTTGTCTCAAAATATAGTCTTTTTCGTAGCCGCGATGACTAACGGCAACTACAATATGATGCAATACAAGAGATGGATGTAAGAACATAAAGTCATAAAGTATACAACATAATAACTCTACGAGGCTATCAAAAATACTTAACTGCAGATATCATGCTTTTTGTAAATATAGGAAATATAAACCCATGCTTAGTAATATCAATGGAAATAAAATGTTTCAAATAGGGATATCCCTATCAAATTAAAAAGTTCCCATTTGAACGTAGTGGATATGGATTCATCTGAGATAAATATAAAAGAAATCCAAGATAAAGGTAATGAAATAAACGAAGATCCAAACGGTATAGTAATGACACAAATTAAGATCCTAACAGGTATAAATAGTACAATTATAACTTTGTACTCCTAAGATTTGTTAGAAAATAAGTTTGAACATTGTTCCCGTTCTTCGACTTTTTGCTCCATCAACTCAAAAAATGTAGTTGGCAATTCCTTCCCTGGAAAGATACACGGAGTTGTGAATGTATATCATTACATATAATAACTTTTTAATTTGAAACATGTTAGCTACACAAAAATGTCTACATCACTTACCAGTGCATGTACTCCAACTACCATCAATGATCCTTGCTTTCTTCAATTTTTTTCTCCTAAAAATTAAATAAAATTTTAATTACCAATATATTAGAGAGTCTATCTTGCTTAAAACAATAACTACTAGATAATTGCATTTTAAACAACTTTGATTCCACTACAATTAATGGAAAGAACATTATTTAACAATTTAGGCACGGCTAGATTCTTGGGTAGAAATGGCTGCAGAAAATGCTATTTATTTCGTTTACTTTTTTAACATTACTTAAAATCGGAGAATATCATAATTAAGTCTACTAAGTCAATGAAAAGTTGTAGACTTGAGCATGAGACCCGATAGAATAGTGTATGTCTCCAACTGTTTACCAAGAAGGGAGCAATATATTTATTTTTTCAAATATATATATCTAGCGTAGTTGCGCAATAAGCGATTATTGTAGAATCAAATAAATATGAAAATAAAGCATGTACCCATATGCAAAATAATAGCTTATGAGCAATGTGGAACATAGTGTGAACAGGAGGTGTGGGAAACCAAAATACAATGCTCAGTCTCACTACACCTTTTTATATATTTTTTTTAAATGTGAATTATTTTAAGTCTTGTATTCTCTTACCTGGATAATATTGATGATATCATTTCATCAAAAATAAAATGTGATATATATCTAATCATCTTGTATTTCCTTATATGAATATTTTAAATGAAATTATTTATCTTAATTAAGACGAATTCCCTTGTCATTAGATTTTGTGTTCCTTTCTTACATTGAGGGGACACATATTTCTTATAAATTTCCCATAATATTTCATGTGTTTACTCCTTTGTTATCGAACTATAAGGACACAGCAATCGATAATTCATGAATTTTACATGAAAAATCATATATAAGATATACTTGGGGAAAAGAATTAAATAGTGGTGAAATAATATGGGAAAACATAATGAAGATTACATCTTTGTTACAAGTGGAAACATAATTCATATGCATAATTTAAAAAAAAATATAAAAATCTGTTTCTAATTTGATCACCAAACCTTTTTGCACATGAGTAAAGCACATGAATAAGATAACAAAGAAACAGACAAACTAAAATTCACTCACATTTGTGGTGAGCGTTTTTGAGATATGTTGCAGTGATTCTGTGCATCAGGGTGGAACCTGTGCAGGTGATTGTGGATTCCACCTCAAGGGCGGAATGCAACCCACGATTCCTTCAGCAAACTATAGTAACAGCGGTTTATAATCGTTGTGTTAAAGATCAACAACAACACTACATTTAAAAAACCGTTTTTTGACTCGATGAGAAAATACAACTTGTACAACAGTTTAAAAAAGATGACTATCCGTTGTTTGTTCTGGAGCTCACACAACTTTTTTATGTAAAATCAATTAACCGTTGTATGATTTTTTATGATGAAGTTTTTTTTTTACCTTTGTCTGTCAACCGTTGTTTGATTGCAAATTTCTTATAGTGCCAAAAGCCTCGTACTAATGGAGTTACTAGATTCTTATTAACCAGCAATTTTCCCCTCCCACAATGATGTGGTACAACTCCTAACAATATCTCCTTTCACACATCAAACTCGACACCTGCCAAATCTTCGACCTTCTATGATATTTTGGCACAACCTTGACCTATACTAAAATCCATTTGGCTCTCTGCCTTTTTTTAAACCCATACTTGAAACTGGGGTAGCCTATATTTTGCTTCCTAGGGACCTTATTTGAGAAACTTATGGACCAATATAACCTAAAACTCTAATACCACTTGTTGGACTTGTTAAGCGGACCTTAACTCCATATTAGTAATGAGGCCTTTTGGGATGTGCCAAATAAAAAATCTATGCCAGCTCAACCAAAAGCGGATAATATTATCTTAATGTAGAGTTAATTTCTTTTTAGTAAGACCAAAAAGTGGTACTCGAATTTCAGGTTATAATGGTCCATACGAATTTCAAATGAGCTCCAGAAGAAGCGGTGTATTGACTATTTCAGGATGCACCTAAAGGGGAGGCAAGTAGGCCTTCCAGTATGGGCTATTCCAGTATGAGTTAAGGGGGAGCTATATCACACAATCAGGTGGCAGTTTTTACAGGTGTCGTTCTCGATGTATAAAGGGGAGACTGTTAGGAGTTGTCCTACATCATTTGTGGGAGAGGCAGATTGGTTGTTAATAAGCAGTCAGTTAACTCTGTTAGTATGATCTTTTGGGATGTGCCTAAAAATAAATTTTTGCGGTTTTGGCCCAAAGCAAAAAATATCTTACTAATGTAAAGTTAAGACTCGACGCGACCCAACCTACTTCCTCACCTTTCCATTTCTAAATATCTAGGTATGTTTCTACATGACTTCATCATACTCTTACACTTTATATACACCCATAAACACAATCAAACAAATTTCATAGATACACTTTAATGGCAAGATGAGAATATTAGAGCCCTGATAAAGAGGGTGATGAAAGGGAAAATTGGATAAATGCTGCAATATTATTGTTTTAATGATGCAGCAACCTAAGAAACCTGAGAAGTCAGTTACCAATATTAAAATGTAAGGAAGACGAAAGTTACAAATATGAATCAGAAACCTGAGAAGTCAATCTCGAGGGTTTTTAAAAGTTTGGATCCACTTGAATCTTATCTTGCAAAATATCTTCAACATATAAATGAAATTGTTGTCAGCAAGAAACGTAACAGCAGTAGTGGCTTTTGGGACTCGGTAGTGGGCACAGAGAATAATGATGATTTATCTTTACTCAATAGCTACAGCTGGGAAGATTAATATAGAGAGGGTAATCACATAAATAAGTGTGATCTGTGTTCAAATTTTCCAGTTAGCTGTGAGATACATGAAGCAGTATGCCCAAAACATAAAAAATAGAAGATTAAAATAGTTGTTCAGATACTTGATGATTGAACTTGCACTAGTAATCTTACGATAGTGAACTCATGTGCCGAACATTAATTGGAAGCAGTGGTGGCTGAAGCTTGCATAAATGCTACTGAAGTTAAGCATGAGGATACTATATCGGGATCAGTAAATTCCTTTCTGGCATTTGACAAAGTTTTAGAGCCTCACACCAATGACGCACATGGCATCTATTCAGCAGATTATTCATTAAAACAACATTCTTCCATTATTGAAGAGAACGCAAATTACTCCATTCGTACATCTGGAGACTGTTAGGAGTTGTCCTACATCATTTGTGGGAGAGGAAGATTGGTTGGTAATAGGCAGCGAGTTAACTCCGTTAGTATGACATTTTGGGATGTGCCTAAAAATAAATTCGTGAGGTTTTTGCCCAAAGCAAAAAATATCATACGAATGTAAAGTTAAGACTCGCACGCGGCCCAACCTACTTCCTCAACTTTCCATTTCTAAATATCTAGGTATGTTTCTACATGACTTCATCATATTATTACACTTTATATAGACCCACAAACACAATCAAACAAACTTTCGTAGATACACTTAAATGGCAAGACGAGAATATTAGAACCCTGATAAGAGAGGGTGATGAAAGGGAAAAGTTGGATAAATGCTGCAATATTATTGTTTTAATGATGCAGCAACCTGAGAAACTTGAAAAGTCAGTTACCAATATTAATACGTAAGGAAGACGGAAGTTACGAATACGAATCAGAAACCTGAGAAGTCAATCTCGAGGGTTTTTGAAAGTTTGGATCCACTTGAATCTTCTCTTGCAAAGTATCTGCAACATATAAATGAAAAGGTTGTCAGCAAAGAAACGTAACAGCAATAGTGGCTTTTGGGACTCGGTAGTGGGTTACAGAGAATAATGATGATCTATTCTTTACTCAATGGCTACAGCTGGGAAGATTACTATAGAGAGGGTAATCACATAAATAAGTGTGATCCGTGTTCAAATTTACCTGCTGGTTGTGAGATTCATGAAGCACTATGCCCAAAACATAAAAAATAGAAGCTGAAATAGTTGTTCAGATACCTGATGACCAGAACTTGCATTAGTCAGTGAACACTACAAGAAAAATGGTCTTTTCCTACCAAGCAAATCAAACCAGAAAAACTTGGTAGGAAATGGTAGAGCATTTCCTACAACCCGTAAACGGGTAGGAATTGCTCTAGGTGGGGGTCCAGATTGTGTACCGCAAGCACCAAAACCTACCAATATTGGTGGGAAATTCAAAACCTACCAATATTTGGTAGGTTTTGACCAAAATTTGATACCAAAATGGTCCCCATCAACCACGTCATCAGCCCTCACTTATTTTATTGTTTAAATTTTTTATGAAAAAAGAAATAATATCTTAAATCTGAACCATTTCCTCCCAAGTTTGGTGGGAAAGTGTTTCCTACCAAGATTGGTAGGTTTTGGTTAGAATCTATTGTGAAAATAACCCCACCGACCACATCAGCAGGCCACATATTATTAAGAATATAAAACATTTTTCTGAAGTATAAAAAAATATTAATAATTCAGGTCATTCCTACCAATATAGGTAGGAAAAGGAATCTGGCCGTGCGAAAAGCATTTCCCCTACCATATTGGTAGGAAAAGGTCTGGGAATTAATACTATTTTTAAAAATGGACCCACCACCTTTTTAGTTTTTGTTTTGGGTGGTGTTAATAGAAGAAGATAAGATGAAAATTAGAAAGAAGAAGAGAAAGATTAAGAAAGAAAGAAGACGAAAGGAGAAAAGGAGAAGTTTTTTTTCTTCAAGAATCACTTTCATTGTAAAGGTATAATTTGATCTCATTGTTCTTTATTTCAATATGTAAGTTTTTTTTTGCTTCTATGTTAGTTAGGATGATATTGTGTATGATTTGAATGTATAATTTGTATATGCTTTATAATTGAAGAGAAAAAATGTGAAGTTAAATTGAAATGTGTGTTTGTTAATATTGTAGATGGTGAGAAAGATGTTATAATTTGTATGTTAATAATTTATATATGCTTGAAATGTTAACAATTCCAAAAGTGAAGTTAAATTGAATTGTAGTTTTGTTAATATTGTAGATGTCAAATGTAAACCGTGGTTGGATGTCAGTCGTATGAAAAGTGATCGCATTACGTTAACAGATGAGTATAAAAATGGTGGTGGAAGATTTTTTAGATTCGGCAAAAAGGTGTGGGTTGACAAAAGATAAGACGTTGTGTCCTTGTAAGAATTGTGGGATATGGTCATTGGGAAAATTTAGATACCATAAAGTTTCACTTGTATGCTTCCGGATTTTTTGAATCATATACCGTGTGGACTTTACATGGTGAGAAGAGCCAACAACGGAGTCTCGACGGATATGTCATCGTAAACGACGTGCACCACCAATTGTGGAACCACTAGTGGATATGTTTGGGTTGTTACGAGATAGTTCCGGGCAAGATTTTTATAGCTTCAATGATATGAGGGGTAGTAATAGTAGTAGTATGAATGATGCCGAAGAATCTCCAAATTTTGATGCTTCTCAATTTTACACTGATGCCAATGAGTCGGGAGCTCCTATTTACCCCGGTAACAAAAATTATACAAAACTCTCTTTCACTACGAGATGTTACATTTCAAAGACGTATCTCGTTGTAGTGAGAAATCATTAATTTACTACTTGATATTATTGGGGAAGTGTTGCCACGAGATCATAAGCTACCGGTTTCTTATTATGCAATGAAGAAAATGGTGAAAAAATTGAAGTTGGGATATGAAAAAATTGATGTATGTGCAAATAATTGTATGTTATTTTATAATAACGACGAAAAAAAAGTGTTTGTGACATTTGCAAAGAGGATCGTTACAAAGATATCATGGGAAAAAATGGAAGGAAAATACCAAAGAAGGTGTTAAGACATTTTCCGCTAATTCCCCGTTTACAACGATTATACATGTCGGAGCATACGGCTAAACATATGACTTGGCACAAGAATAGAGAAATAAAAGAGGGAGAGCTAAGTCACCCTCGGACGGAGATGATTGGAAAATTTTGACAAGCGATACCCATCTTTTGCTAAGGAGTTTCGTAATGTTCGACTTGGATTGTCGAGTGATGGTTTCAATCCATTTGGAAATTCCGGGAAATACTGTATACACATTTGTGGGCCGGTTGTAGTGGTCGTCTATAATCTACCTCCTTCTATGTGTATGAAAAGACGTTCATGTTTATGACACTACTAATTCCCGGTCCGGATAATCCGAAAAAAACATCTCAATGTGTTTCTAAGGCCGCTATGAACGAATTATTTATTTTGTGGCAAAGCGGGGTTGAAACTTATGATCAACATTTGAAAACAAATTTCATCATGAAGGCGGCACTTATGTGGACAATTAGTGATTTTCCCGCTTTTAGGTTATGCTTAGTGGTTGGTCAACAAAAGGGAAGATGGGATGCTCCGGTTTGTGTTGGAAATGTACAAGGTTTCCAACTCAAGAATTGCGGAAAATGTTGTTTCTATGGAACATATCGAACATTTTTGGATAAAAATGATCCGATGCGAAAGAAAAATCAAAATATGCTACAACGGAACTTAAGTGTTGATGGTCGTACCAAGGGTGAGAAAATTACTATCTTCTTTATTGCAAATAGATTTCGCTCCACCCGGAAACACTTTTAGTAAATTCAAGCCTAGGGGGCTATGGAGTAGATCATCATTGGACCCACTTTTCAATGTTTTGGGAACTACCGTATTGGGCATCTCATGATCTACGACATTGTATTGATGTTATGCATACCGAGAAGAATGTGTTGAGAATATATTTTACACAATTGTAAATGATCGTATCAAGACTAAAGATTAAAAAAATCAAGGGCGGATTGCAAATATCTAGATTGTACGACGTGATTTGTGGATCGATGAAAGGGGATCATGCCTAAAGCACCTTACACAATTACTAGAACTCAATCCGGCCTTTTGTGTGATTGGATCTCTAAACTTAAACTTCTATTAGAAGCAATGGTGGCTGAAGCTTGCCTAAATGCTACTGAAGTTAAGCATGAGGATACTATCAGTAATTTCATTAAAATCATCACAAAAAATCTCTCGAGAAACCCTCACCAATAGAATGAGAAAAGTCATGCAAGTAATTCAACAGCCATATACAAGATGGTAATATTCATCATAAAAATCAATAAAGAAATAGAAAAGGGAGACCTTTGAAGATATTCTGCCTAGCTAAACAAGAACTACATTGATCTTTTTTCAAAATACCTGAGACATTCCACATAGAATCATCCCATCCCACCCGAAATACGTCCATTATGGGGGTATTCATAGTTGAAACTCCATTTAATGTGGATTGCTAACAAAGTAGCTCAGGATAAAGTAGTAGACTCTTGAACTCTAGTCCTTTAAAAAAGCAAAAAGAGAGACTTCATTATTGTAATAAAATCCTTTTTAAAAGATACTTTATTATCGAGTCATCTCACATTAAACAAACAATATCAATCATAAAAAAATGTCAAGTGGACGATTGAGTTAGGGGGATCCCCAAACTACTCTTTTCTTAAATTGCTTTCGCTTATTATTAGGCATCTGTGGAAGTTTATCTACCGAGACCATGTCCTGGAAGGAATTAGGCAGATGTGGGGATTATTTGGGGGGTTAATGGCTGTATTTCATTATACCGACCTTGCGTTCAACCCTGTGTTGGGCCAACATCAGTTTGAGCAACATTTGATAGTTGGTGATTCTAAACATGGAAGGCGGAAGACGCAACAACTTTCTTTAATTTCTTGAGCTAGCATCAACATCAACACGTTCTTTGAAGTAAACAACAAGTTTACCACTACTTCACTGGATGGGAAGTGCATGTGCCAATGTGTTTGGTGCACAAACCATTTACCGTGCAATTGTAATGAAAAAATTGGCATATTTTTTAGCCCAAGTGCATTATTAAAATATATGTGAGAGATATAAGAACATGGAACTATCAAAGAGTGTGGTTTGGAAAACTTCAAGTTTTCCCAAATTTGTTTCAAAATATTGTCTTTTTCGTAGCCGCGATGACTAACGGCAACTACAATATGATGCAATACAAGAGATGGACGTAAGAACATAAAGTGAGAAAGCATACAACACAATAACTCTACCAGGCTATCAAAAATACTTAACTCCAGATATCATGCTTTATGTAAATATAGGAAAATATAAACCCATGCTTAGTAATATCAATGAAAATAAAATGTTTCAAACAGGGATATCCATATCAATTAAAAAGTTCCCACTAGAACGTAGTGGATATGGATTCATCTAAGATAAATATAAATGAAATCCAAGATAAAGGTAATGTAACAAACGAAGATCCAAACGGGTATAGTAGTGAAACAAATTAAGATCCTAACAGGTATAAATAGTACAGTTGTAACTTTTTACTCCTAACATTGTTCCCGTTCTTCGACTTTTTGCTCCATCAACTCAAAAAATGTAGTTGGCATTTCATTGAGGAACAATGGCAGATCCGTGGAAAGATACACAGAGTTGTGAATGTATATCATTACATATAATAACTTTTAATTTGAAACATGTTAGCTACACAAGAAATGTGTGCGTCACTTACCAGTGCATATACTCCAACTACCATCAATGATCCTTGCTTTCTTCCATTTTTTTCTCCTAAAAATTAAATAAAATTTTAATTACCAGAATATTAGAGAGTCTATATATCTTGCTTAAAATAATAACTACAAGATAATTGCATTAAACAACTTTGATTCCACTACAATTAATGGAAAAAATATTATTTAACAATTTAGGCACTGCGAGATTCTTGGGTAGAATTGCATTTTAACTACTTGGATTCCACTACGATCAATGGAAATAACATTATTTAACAATTTAGGCACGGTTAGATTCTTGGATAGAAATGGCTGCAGAAATTGCTATTTATTTCGTTTACTTTTTTATCATTACTAAAAATTGGAGAATATCATAATTAAGTCTACTATATCAATGAAAAGTTGGGGACTTGAGCATGAGACCCGATATAGAATAGTGTATGTCTCCAACTCTTTTCCAAGCAGGGAGCAATTTACATTTTTTCAAATATATATCTAGCTTAGTTGCCCAATAAGCGATTAATGTAGAATCAAATATATATAAAAATAAATCATGTACCAATATGCAAAATAATAGCTTATGAGCAATGCGCAACATAGTGTGAAGAGGAGTGGCGAAACCAAAATACACTGCTCAGTCTCACTACACCTTTTGATTATATTTTTTTAAATAATGTGAATTATTTTAAGTCTTGTGTTCTCTTACCTTGGAAAATATTTGATATATCATTCATCAAAAATAAAATGTGATATATATCTCTAATCATCTTGTATTTCTTTATATGAATATTTTAAATAAATTGATTTATCTTAATTAAGGCTATTCCCTCGTCATTAGATTGTGTGTTCCTCTCTTACATTGATTGAGACCACACATTTTCTTATAATTTCCCATAACATGTCATGTGTTTAATCTTTTGTTATGGAACTATAAGAACACATGCAATTGATAATTGACAAATTTTACATGAAAGATCATATGTAAGAATATACTTGGGGGAAAGAATTAAATAGTGGTGAAAATAATATCCGGAAAACATAATAAGATAACATCATTGTTGCAAGTGGAAACATAATTCACATGTATAATTTAAAAAAAATATAAAAATTTGTTGCTAATTTGATCACCAAACATTTTTGCACATGAGTAAAGCACATGAATAGATAAAAAGAAAATAGACAAAGTTAAAATTGACTCACATTTTGTGGTGAGCCTTTCTAAGATATTTGCAGTGATTGTAGCATCAGTGTGGCTTCTTTCACATGAGACTGAAAATGAATTGTAGTAACCTTGATTGCATATATAAGATCTAGAATTGAGACTAGCATGTACATAAAATAATTATTTATTGATGATTTAAAATTCATGAATGATATTACTATAAAACCTGTGCAGGTAATTGTGGATTCCCCTCAAGCCAGAATGCAACCAACGATTCCTTCAGCAAACTATAACTGTGATTCATCACTATGCCAAGAACAACAATAATTTACATTAGGGAAAAAGGAGTATAAAATGATGGTTCAAGAAAATTGGCACATATTATACTTAAAATGGAGGAGGCACCATTCAATTAAATATGTTTCTAAAACTATTCTTTCACTTCAAAGATATAATCATATATAAGAAGAAAGACACTTACATTGAGACTTCTTAACATTTGAGTCTCTGGCAAAAATTTCAGCAGTCTTCTCAAATCCCTCTTTCTTCAAATAATCATAAATGTATAGATCCACCCTAGAAATTTCCAAATCAAATAAATTCAAATGGTGAATTAGAGATATAATATAAAAGCAAATAATGTAATGCCTAGTTAATATGTGTGTACATATAAGTATAACTTACATAGTTCCTTCAAAGACAAAAAAACTTACATCTGATCAACATCTCTTTCTTTTCCAAGAAACATGTTCTTCTCATCTTTCAAATCTCTTCCGAATTCCATTTTATGCAAGATTGCAATATACACCTTTCAAGATCCAATATAAAATAAATTAAGAGTTTTGGTTATAAAAGAATAGAGGACATATATAAGAGTAAATCACACAAAGAAATAATATATATGATTCAAATTTCAAAACTGTAACGATTTTGGACACCTTTACATGAGAAAACACAAACCTTTATTTGTAAAATAAGATCTACCAGAAAATCCAACATCTGTAACACTTCTTGAAAACAATTATTTTGGAAAAATCTACCACCTTGTGTAATATCAAGATTATATATTAAATTTTAAAATAAAAGATTCTTGATTTCTGTGTTAAAAAAATAGAGTCTATAGAAAAAGAATTTTGAATTAATCTTAATAAAGGCATAGTATGTAAAACAAATATTATGTCATATAGAAAAGAAGATTAGAGTATATAGGAAAAAATCATAAATTTACTGTAAAAATATATGTTGAAAAGAATCTTTAATTCATTATTTGAAGAGCAAAACAATAGATGTTTATCTCTAATTAAGTTTGATACCACTAACATTTTCTCTTACTACAAAACAATAAAAAGGTAAAAAAGCATGAGGGAAAAAATAAATGGTTCACCTACCACAATATCAGAGCTAGAAAATATCTTGTAGATTTAAATAAAGGAAATCATCATACAAATCATTTATCTTAAATAAATATAACATTACTAATTAAAAATATAAATAATTTCTCGATACAAGTAAATATAGCATAACTAATTTTATAAATTTACGTTAAGATTTTAAATAAAAAATGACCAAAGTACGATTTTCAGAAAAAAAAGTATGGAATAAATACTTTGATTTTTTTCCTTTATATTTTTATTTAAAAAATGAATGTGGAAGAAGGGTAAACGGTCATGGTTTATAGTATAAAGATATAAAATCTTAAACAATCACTAAGCCTAATGCTATTATGAATTATAAGTTATTATTAGGCTATACCATCATAACAAGCCAACTCAACTAACAATATGACTTTACATGGCCAAATAGACTCAACAATTTGGTCTAGTGATAAGTTTGTTTTGCACATGTCTTATTTTCCTTTTAGAAAGTTCAAAATCTTTTAAGAGCTTACGCGTTTCTATGTAACAGTTTTGTATATAATAGATATAGAATAATTAAATTTGAAAGAAGTTCAATGAAGATAGTTCGAGCAGCAAATTGAGGGAAGAATAATTTTTGAAGTCACTAAGTTGGAGGAATTCCTCTACGTCCTATATTGTGAAGTCTAGAAGACGTATGTAGTTAAGTTCATCAATCCCAGTAGTCAAGTTTGATTCACAGCCATATCGTGAAGTTCAAATTTGGTCTATATCACTCTAGATCGAGAAGTTTAACTTTATGTTATACCATGACGTCAAAAAAGATAATGCATCAAGAAGTCAGAGTTATTCAATGTGGCGCCCTCCAAACCCGGGTCAGAAGTTTGGGGTCCACACACATATCTTATATATAACCTGCTTATAACAATAATAAAGATAATAATAATATGCACTGACCCTACTTACTAACCACCACGGACCGCAACAGGTTAAAGTATGCACACAAGCCAAACACACTATTATATTACAAACGTTCAAATCCCAACTATTCCAAACTCAGAACTGAGTATTAACCTGAACCACTAGCTCAGCTCAATCAACCTGAACCCCTAGCTCTCGCGCTGGACTAGGGATCCTCGGTACCAACCGGTTCCTTCTTAACTGGAAAAGAACAGAAACAATATCGCACAAATAAGCTAACTAGCTCAGCAAGTCACAATGACAAAACTGAGAATAATGATCATCAGGTGAACATGGTTATGATATCAAGTGAACAATGGATTATGATTTAGAATTGGATATTATATTTTCATGTTAAAAACCAAGGTTAGGCTGCTGATCAGTCACGCACTAACCCCGAGCAAAGCACACAGCACTGTTCTAACTACTGGATCCAAGGCACACATTGGCCGAAGTTGACCATTATATGGTCTGACCACGAATCTGGTCCATAATTTTATAAAAACAATCCAATTCTAACATAATAACAGAATAAGCAATAATAAACAATAACCAGAATCATTAACAACATTTGACGTTCCATAATGAAATGGTTTTAATCTACATAAGGATCAAAAGAGTATTTTCAAAGTTTGGATGCTAGGTAATGAAAGAATTGGCTAACAATGAATCAATGTTTCAGGGTTTCAAGGATTTGGTCTTTCAAAGCATAAAATACAATGGTTTGAGTATGTAGGTAACTCGATTCAGTGCACTACAAGAAAATAGGGTTAAATACAACTGATTTAAATTCGACTGGGGTTAAATTCGACCGCAGGCGGTCAAATCCTTTGGACAAGGCTAAATTCGACCGGTCTCGGTTCAATTCAAATGGTCGTATTTAAACGGTCATATTTACGACCAATTTTAACCGAAAACGGTTGAAATTAAACGGTCGAAATTAAACAGTCGAATTTAGCTCCTAAATTCGACCAAATTTTTTTCTGGTCGAATTTAGCCCCAATAAAAAGTGGAGGGAATTTTCCCGCCAAATAATTTATTTGGCACTCCTAAATTCAACCGATTTCGGGAAAATTTTATATTTAAAAATGGCGGGAAATTTACTCACACTTTTAAAAATTTTGAAAAAAATGAGGGAAATTTCATGCCCTTTTTTGTAGTTATAGTTCAATGGAATTCGGTTGTTTTTAGGATTTTTCAGAATTTTAATTTTTTTAAAAAAAATTATTTGCATGTTAGTGAATATTTTGAAATTATGAATATGGGAGAGAATATTTTTGAAATTTAGGACTAAACACTGGGTAGTTGTATTAGTCAAACTGATGTTTGACTTTTAAAATGACAAATTAAATAAAATAGTTTTAATCTGAAACTTTGATTATATCACTAATATATATACATATATCTGTTGACATCCATAAGATTGGATAGTTGAAAAATATTTTTTTAAAAAATTGAAACACCAATTCAAGACTAAACAGTAAGTAGTTGTACTAGTCAAACTGATACTTGACTTTTAAAATGGCAAACCAAATAAAATTATTTTGATCTGAAAATTTGGTTATATCACTATAATATATATCTATTGACATCCATACGGTTGGATCGATCGAAAATATTTTAAAAAAATTGAAACTCCCATTCAGGACTAAATACTATGTAGTTGTACTGGTGAAACTGATGTTTGATTGTTATAGTGACAAATCAAAAGAAATTATTTTGATATGAAATTTTGGTTATATCATTAATATATATCTATTGACATCCATATGGTTGGATCGATGAAAAATAATTTTTAAAAAATCGAAGCACCAATTCATAGCAATTTTTAAAATAGACTTTTTACTTTTTTATATTAATAAATTCTTTGAAGTTTTTATACTTGAATATAAAGTAATTGTAAAGTAAGAATAATTTTTTTTGACTTAAAGAAAAAGTTTAAAAAATATATTAATTAATTTAAGGTAATTAATTTTGTTTGATGCTTTTCCAAAAGTTAAATAAAATTTATTTTATTTTAAAATTACATCTACTAATTATGTGTAATTAAAATAATTCAACTTCCCAAATTTAACTCTTTTCATAATCTTATCCCCTCACCAATTTAACAATTTAAATTTTAAGCTAATGACATTTTTTTTAGAAAATCAATGATTAAAATTAAATCAATTCATTCATTTTTTAAATTAACTTAAATAGGCCAAATTTCAAGTCCAATTCACAGCCCAATTTTATAGCCCAGTAAATCAAAAGTTCAAAACCCTATACTTCATTCCTATTAAACGTGTTTTGTGTCTGCGCCTCCACCCTCACATGGCTGCAAGTCTCTCCTGCTTATTTTTTTCTGCGATTCAGTTTCTATAAGTTATTGATTCTCTGTATTTGTATCGACCCCCCCCCCCACTCTCTCTTGATGCAAATAAATAAACAACTAAAGAGATATTTGAGCAAAGACTCGTTTTATATATGAAATTGCTGAAAATAGTTATGCAAAAGTTACAGACTTAACTTTGAAACAAAGAAATGAGAAAAGAACTAAATACCACACACCAGGTGGTTGCTACAAACTCGGACACTTCCTGTTATATCTCTAGCACTAGCCTGATATAACTCAACTACTCTACTACCTATTCATGCTGCTGTTAATACGCTACATACAACTGAATTATTCAAAACAACACAACGTTTAGATTAATATCCAACAGACTCCCCCTTAATCTAAACTATGCTGGAGATTCTTGACACCAAGTAACTTTCTCATCTTCTCGAACTTGCTCAAGTGAAGGGCTTTCGTTAGAACATCAGCTCGTTGTTCTTCAGTCTTCACATGTTTGACAACTATAGAACCTTGTTCAACACAATCTCTGATGAAATGATACCTCAGATCTATATGCTTACTTCTCCCATGAAACACAGGGTTTTTTGTTAAGTCAATGGCAGACTTATTGTCTATGTAAAGTACGACTGGTCCTGGTGATACCTCTGAAATTTGACTCAGCACTCTATGTAGCCATATACCTTGGCACGCAGCAGCAGTGGCGGCCATGAACTCAGCTTCACACGATGAAAGAGCTACACACCTATGTTTTTGACTAACCCAAGTAATTAAACTTTCATTAAGATAAAATGCCATTCCGCCCGTGCTTTTTCTATCATCAATATTTCCTGCAAAGTCACTGTCTGAGAAACCTGTCAACAAGTAATCTCCATGACCTTTCGTATATACCAAACCATAGTGTAATGTTCCTTTTACATAGCGTAATATACGCTTAGCTGCACTCAAATGTAAAGTAGTTGGCTGCTCCATAAATCTGCTGACCACTCCAACTGGATAATCAATGTCAGGTCGCTTGTTTACCAAATATCTCAATCCTCCTATCAAGCTTTTAAATTCTGTTGGATTTACCAGCTTCCCGTTCTCATCCTTATGCAGCTGAATTTTAGGTTCCATTGGGTAACTTACAAGTTTGCAATCAGCCATGCCAGCCCTCTCAAGTATCCGTTTAGCATATGCAGTCTGCTTTATCTCTATATAGCCCCTTTCCTGTTCGACTTCCATCCCAATGTAATATGCCAGCTGACCCATATCACTCATCTCGAATTCACTTTTCATCTGCTGCTTGAAGTCCATAATGCCTTTCAAGTTTGTCCCAGTTATTAACAAATCATCCACATACACTCCTACAATCAACACTTCGTTGTTTTCATGCTCATGTAAACTGTGTGTTCGAATGGACATTTAGTAAATCCAAGCTTAACAAGATATTTACTGAGTCGAGCATACCAGGCTCGAGGGGCCTGGCGCAAACCATACAAGGCCTTTGAAAGCTTATAGACTTTGTGCTCCTCCCCCTCTTTTTCAAATCCCCTTGGTTGAGTTACATAAACTTCCTCCAATAATTCACCATTCAGGAAAGCCGACTTCACGTCGAGATGATGCACCTGCCACTCATTGTAAGCAGCTAGAGCTAATAACAATCGCACCGTTTCCATCCTTGTGACTGGAGCAAAAACCTCCTGAAAATCGACTCCAAATTTCTGTACATACCCTTTGGCAACAAGTCGTGCCTTGTGCTTCACGATCTTCCCGTTTGTATCCTTTTTCGCCTTAAATACCCACTTCAAATCAATTGCCTTATGATTTGGTGGTAGATCAGTTAATTTCCAGGTGTTGTTTCTTTCTATGGATTCTATTTCTGTTTGCATTCCTTCTCTCCACACTTTTTCTTTGCTTGCATGATCATACGTGGTAGGTTCATCAATCTCTACCAACATTAGTTCCTCCTCAACAGCTTGAATTTCTTCCGTTTGATTATAGATTTCACTCAGTCTCCTGTATCTTAAGGGTTCACTGTTGTGACTCGAGACATCAGATCTATAACCACCTTCTTCATTACTTCCTCTTGGAGACGACATACCAGACTGACTACCACCTGTAGCTGACATACCAGGTTGTGTACTTTGTACTTGACTTTGATCACCCATGCTGTTATCTTGTACATTTGTCTCGACATCCGGGACCGTGAACGTTCTCAAACCATTCTCCACCAAAGTTGTACTGATTTCTTCTTTATCCCAGGGCCAAGTTTTTTTCTCTTCAAAAATCACATCCCTACTGACATGAACTGTTCCTTCCCTTGGGTCATACAAACGAAATGCTTTGGTCCCTGGCTCCTTGCCCAAATACACGACTGACTTGCTTCTATCATCAAGTTTTTTTAGATGAATGCCTGCTATCTTCATATGGGCAACACAGCCGAAAATTCTCAGGTGATCCAACTTTGGTTTCTTGCCCTTCCATGCCTCAAAAGGTGTCTTGTTTGACAGTGCTCTTGTAGGCAGCCTATTAAGAATATAAATTGCGTGTCGAATTGCTTCTCCCCAAAACCTTAATGGCATGTGTGTTTCCTTTAGCAAACTCCTAGCCATAGCCACCACGGTTCTGTTACGGCGCTCAACTACACCATTTTGTTGTGGTGAGTAGGGTGCCGTATAGTGCCTCTGAATTCCTGTTTCCTCACAAAACGAAGAAAAATCCTTAGAGCAGAACTCTCCTCCCCTGTCGGTTCTGAAGACCTGAATGCTTTCCTTTCTCTCCTTTTCTACTGCTGCTTTAAATTTCTTAAAAACACTTAGTGCTTCGTCTTTTGTTTTGATCACGTACACCCACATCAGACGACTAAAATCGTCCACTAACAGAAAAAAATATTTATTTCCAGCAGGGGTTGGAGGTGAGATAGGTCCACACAAATCTCCATGGACTAGTTCAAGAAAGGATTTTGCAACAAATTCTGATTGTGCCGGGAATGACCTTCGTGTTTGTTTTGATAGCAAGCACTCATTACAAACTTCTTTGGGTTGACTAAAGACAGGAACCCCTCGAGCCATGTTGTTGTTAGACAAAAGTTGCATTGCCTGAAAATTGACATGTCCTAGTCGAGAATGCCACAACCAAGACACTTCTTCCTTTTTTGTCAACAAGCACATATTTATATTAATTTCAACAACCAATTTATATAATCGATTAGAGGACCTTTGAACTTTAATCAACAGTTTTCCACTTTTCTCATAGACCCACAAATGCTCACCATTTAATAAAACTTTATTTCCATCTTCAGAGAGCTGACCCAAACTAATTATATTATTGCAAAGAGTGGGGATGAAGTATACCTCTTTTAAAAAATGTTCTTCACCATTCTTGTAATTGAACACAATTGAGCCTCTTCCTTTGATATTTACTGTGGATCCGTCACCGAACTTGACTTTGCCAGCTATTTTTTCATCCAAATAGGTGAATTTTGAGCGATCTCCAGTCTTATGATTACTAGCCCCATTATCTAGATGCCAAACATTTGTTTCACTTCCTCTTTCCTAAACTGATCGTCCTGTTGGAACTACCTTTTCTTCATTCAGCATCACCATTTCCTTTTCATTTTCTCCACATTCTGCAATTAACAGTGCTGGCTCGTTGTCACTAGTCTGAGTTAGATTCACTTCAGTCCTCTGCTCCTTGTTTTGATCCCGTCGTGGCCTACGACATTCAGCCACATAATGACCATATCCTGAGCAGTTCCAACATTTAACTCTACTCC
Organism: Apium graveolens; assembly: GCF_009905375.1. Lineage (NCBI taxonomy): Eukaryota > Viridiplantae > Streptophyta > Magnoliopsida > Apiales > Apiaceae > Apium > Apium graveolens. The sequence continues at coordinate 128,728,189 of NC_133656.1, forward strand.
TGTCTCGCACGAACCTGCCTTCATCTCTGCTACGATTTTCACCAGAGTTTCGAGTTACCTCCTTACTACTCCGCTTCAAACATTCTTCACGGGAAAGTAGTAGTTGCCCCTCTGAGTTTTCCCTCTTTCGCCATTCCTCCTCTGTGAGAAGAAGCTTCCCATCAGCTGGTTCAGTTACCCCTCGTAATCTCTCTTCATGTGCTTTGAGAGAGCCAACAACCTCTTCCACAGACATCGTCTCCAAGTCACCAAACTGTTCTATGGCTGAGGCGATCTGTAAAACCTTCGAGGGAACTCCCCTGAGTAATTTCTTTACAACATAAGTCTCCTCTACTTTCTAACCAAGAGCTCGGATTCTGGTAACCAAGCTGTTCAATTTCATGTAGAACTCGTCTAATTGCTCTGTCTCCTTCATGTTTAAAGACTCGAACTCAATTTTCAACGTCTGGGCTTTCGCTTTCTTCGCCTTATCTGCACCCAGGGACACCATTTTAATTGCCTCCCATGCCTCTTTTGCCGTTGTTTTCTCAGACACGTATAGCAAAACATCTTCAGGGATTCCCTGATAGATCGCAGCCAAAGCTAACTTGTCTGTCTTCTCCTCCATAGGTGCTTTCGGATCCTTAGGTTCAATGGCAACCCACACGCCCTGAGCTTGCAGGAAGACTTTCATTTTAAGCGCCCATGCTGTGTAATTCACCTTCGTTAACATTGGATAGCTCAGCCCGATAGTATTTTCTTTACTTTTGTTCGATTCTATTGGCACCGCTCTAGGCATGTATTTTGGCATACACCACGTTTAGAGCTCTGATACCAGATTGATGCAAATAAATAAACAACTAAAGAGATATTTGAGCAAAAACTCGTTTTATATATGAAATTGCTGAAAATAGTTATGCAAAAGTTACAGACTTAACTTTGAAACAAAGAAATGAGAAAAGAACTAAATACCACACACCAGGTGGTTGCTACAAACTCGGACACTTCCTGTTATATCTCTAGCACTAGCCTGATATAACTCACCAACTCTACTACCTATTCATGCTGCTGTTAATACGCTACATACAGCTGAATTATTCAAAACGACACAACATTTAGATTAATATCCAACATCTCTCTCCCTCTCTCTCTCTCCCTCCTCCGAGATAAACCCTGCACCCAGAGGTAACCCCTTTTGTCCGAATAATGTGTATATGGGTGTGCTCATAGTGGCGGATGTGGAAGAAGACGTCATAATAGCAGCGTCAGTAATAGCATCGTCCACAATACAAATTTTCATCAGCACTGTTAGTGCACACAACATGTTTGGTGAAATGCCTATAAGAAAAAAGAGATGATTTTTGTGTATTATAATAGTAATTATCGTATGGTTTGAGCCAATGGAGCTGGTTGTGTTGATGTTGCGCTTTTTTATTTATGTTTTAAACATTTTTGTTGCTCAAGTTGCGGATGGTAATGTATTCTTTTTTTTTTGTTAAATAGATGATAGGTTTCGGAGAGAGGCAGAAGAAAGCCTATGACGATTAAGAAGCTTTCTCTATTATTAGTCACGTTTTGTTGAGCCTATAAGCTGTGAGATCATAAAATACTAAACAGGTTGACAATGCAGATCTTTCGGCATTTCTGGCGACCTTAGTCTCCAGTGATTTGATGATTTGCAGTGCAGAACTGACCTGTTGTAAGGGTGTTTCTTCAGCTTCTGTTAAAAACTGTTGTCTGGAAATAGAATAAGTGAGTTTCGGAATTCGATTCATGTGGTATTTGCATCAGTTTTAACAAATACCAAGTCAGGACTAAAAATTAGTTACAAATTGTAAAATGAAATTAGCAGCAATAGTTTATGTTGTTTTTTTTAAATGGGTGTTTGTTAAAATTGATAGAATTCGGTCGAATTGAGGAAAGTGTTTCGTCTGGATTTGTTCAAATTCAAAATAGTTATTAGGACCAGATTCGGTTTAATAAATAATTTAAGCGGGATTTTGAATTTTTGGGTTGGATTTTATTTATTTTTTATTTTTTTGGCGGGTTTTTTGAGTTTTCAGCAAAATTTTAAATTGTTTGGGCGGGATTTTTAAATTTTTTCTAAATTTTTAATTATTTGGCGGGATTTTCAAATTTTAGGTGAAAAATTAAATTTGGCTGTTGTTGGTCGAATTTTTTCGGTTGAATTTATGCAGTCGTAAATATTCGGTCGTAATTAGCCGGTCGAATTTTGTTAAATACGACCGAACTCCTAAATTCGACTCCCTTTATTACATCTGATTCAAAATCGGTCGAATTTAGTTAAATTCGACCGCGTGCGGTCGAATTAAGTTAAATTCCACCGATTTTTTTCGGTCGAATTTAGCCTTTTTTCTTGTAGTGGTGTATGGTATTTAGTTTGTATGTATTTGTGGAGTAGTATCGTATATCTGTGGGTCATATATGGGTATACAACAATCAATGGTCTAGAAAGAATCAGGTTAACGGCTCAAGATCAATAGTTGGATTCATGGTTAGGGTTCAGTGCTTCAAAGCACTTGCAATATAAAACAGGAATATCAATCACGACAATATCTCGAGAAAGTTCAGAACACTTGCCTGGTATTAGCTTACTACACTACACTCGCTTCCAATCACAATCGTCTTATTCCTCAACTACCTGTTTCCCTTTCCTACGTCTTGCTTCTTCTGCTCACATATCATAAGCATCTATCAATATTTAACTCAAAGGATTCTATTCAACACATACTTTTATCTACCCTTCGTTTCACCCAAATCCGATTATCGGATTGAAAGTTACGCAATAAACCAGTAAACATCGAATATACAGACCGACAGTCAACCAACAAGTCACATATAACACATAACACGTCACATAATCAATGATATATCATTTATAAATAAGTCTCGGATCATAAACAGGCTTTCAGGTATTTAAAATGATTTTTAAAACATTTTTCGAAATTAAAACGGGTCGTTGGATCAATTTCGGGGTAATAAACAGAGTTCGGTTGGCCAATTCTGGCTCCGAAAAAATTTTATAATAATTATCGAGCCTTGGAAATAATTTAGAATAATATTTTAAAGCTCGAAACTATTTTTCGGAATTTTTAAATCATTTTTAAATAAATAAATCTAATTAAATAATTAATTAAAATCAATTAATAATTAATTAAATCAATTAATCAATTATTTTTCGAATTAATTGACCAATTAATCAATTAAAAATTAACTAAAATTAATTAACTAATTAATTCAGATTTATTTTTGAATTAAAAATAATTTTAGGAATTAAAATAATAATTTTTGGAATTTTCAGAAATTAAAAACGAATATTTATAATAAAAATAAATAGGAAATATGATTTTTAAATAATTTGTAAACAAGAATCCTGAATTTGCAAACTCTGGAAACTTCAGGGACCAAACTGCATCGTCCCCAAAAGTTCAGGTACCAAACTGTAATTTTCCAAGGGGGTCGCCGGAAAACACCCTGTCTCGCGGGAGAAGAGGATCCAGGGATGCTCAGGCCACCACCACCTCCAGATCACATCTACACAACACCAGAAATACAACCATACAATCAATTCATCCTAAAAATCCCTGAGTTGGCCAGAAAATGGCCGGGAAGTTCGCCGGGTTCCGGCGAACTCGACGTAACTTTAAAATCATAACTCCCTTCTCTAAAGACCTCGTTAATTCATGAAACTTGTATGACTGGATTGCAAATTTCACAGAGAACACAACCCACTATACCACAACATCAATCTATTCCAAAATAAGAAACCCCCAAATTTCAATTAAGAACATTCATAAGGTTATAAACCCTAATTTTAAAATTCGAAAATCAAACTCAAATTTGAACATGTTATTGAACTCCAAATCAGACGTATAATATATCAAAATCATCAGGAAAACAAGCTCTACAACATGCAATCATCAAATCATACAAACAATCATCCGAACAAAAATTCATATTTTTAATAAAATTAATTCGAAAATAAATAAAAATATAGAAAAATACCCTTGATTTCTGCAGTAAAACGAAGCTCAGAATCTGGTAGAACACTTCAAAACCTCTGGATTGAGTACTCAAGCTTTGAAAACAGAGATCGGTAACGTCTTCGTTTTGCGGTTTGATTCTTAGAACAGTTTATGTAATTAGGGTTTTTCTCTGGAAAATTTTATAATTACTATCTGTAAATGATTTTGATACGAAATAAAATACGGAAAAAGGTTATTTATAATTACGGAAAATTAGTATCTCGTTGGATCATTCCGGATATAAAACGGTACGTTTATTTATAAAAATTGATCCAAACGGTATCGGTTTTCGGGATAATTATCCAAACCAGTACAATTTGTACTGCGGTCTTGGTCTCAGCGCCTGGTTACACGTACTACGAGTTTTATAAAAATTGTACCAGGTGATAATTGGGATAGTTTAATAAAAAGCTCCCGTTTATCGAAAATACGAGTTTTATTGATTTACCGAAACGAACATTGTATCAAAAATGTTGCGCCGGGACCCTCGCAGAACAAACCGTACGCCGGATCGAAAAAGTCGAAACATGGAATATGCTCGGAATATTACAATTAGGTTAGGAAGGAGTTCTCGGAAGAGTTTCGGGTTCCAAAAACGTAACAACAGATGACGTCGATTGGTTCCCGTTTTTAAAAAATAGATTTTAAATACTCGGAAAAAGATTTTATAAATTTAATATGATTCTTATAAATTCATAAATCAACATAAAAATGATTAGGAAGATATGACAATTATCTATATTTTATTTTAGACATATAAAAATTAAAATACTCAATTAATATTATTTTTAAATATCCAAACACAGATAACACTTAACAATTAATTCACATAATGGATAGTGAACACATATATTAATCATTTATTAACAACATAATTACACGATATATCCTAGATATTACATCCTTCCCCACTTAAAAGGATTATGTCCTCAGAATCTCCTAAGAAAACAAATGAGGATACTTTTCTCTCATATCACTTTCCAACTCCCAGGTTGACTCTTCAACCTTTGGGTTTCTTCATAATATTCTTACTAGCTTTACCACTTTATTCCTCAATACTTTCTCTCTTTCCTCTAGAATTTCTATCGGACTCTCTACACATGACAAATCTGCCTGAAGCTCTATTGGCTCATATTCTATTACATGCCTGGAGTCTTGATTATATTTCTTAAGCATTGATACGTGAAAAACATTGTGAATGTGCTCCATGTACGGAGGTAACGCCAACTCGTAAGCTACTTTGCCAACGCACTTTAGAATCTCAAAAGGTCCGACATATTTTGGGCTCAGCTTTCCTTTCTTTCCAAATCTCGTTAGTCCTTTCCATGGTGATACTTTCAGTAGTACCAAGTTTCCTTCTTCATAGTCCATGTCTTTCCTTGACTGGCCTGCATATTTCTTTTGACGGTCTTGTGCTGCTATCTATCTTTTCTGGATTACTTCAACAACTTCTTTTGTCTGCTGCACCAATTCAGGTCCAAGTATTTAGCGTTCTCCTACTTTATCCCAATGTACCGGAGATCTACATTTACGTCCATAAAGGGCTTCATAGGGTGGCATCCCAATACTGGCATGATAACTGTTGTTATAAGCAAACTCTACCAGAGGTAAATGCTCGTCCCAACTTCCTTTAAAATCAATAGCACAAACACGCAACATGTCCTCGATTGTCTGGATCGTTCTTTCATTTTGCCCATCCATCTGGGGGTGATAGGTCATAATCATATTTAGTCTTGTTCCCAAACATTCTTCAAAATTCTTCCAAAATCTTGAATTAAACCTCGGATCTCGATCAGATACAATAGACACTAGAACTCCATGACGAACTACGATTTCCTTCAGGTACATATGGAATAACTTGTCGAGCGAGAATCTTTCATTTATAGGCAGAAAATGAGCTGACTTGGTAAGTCTATCCACTATAACCCAAATGGCATCATGATTAGCCATTATCCTTGGTAATCCAACTATGAAATCCATGGTAATTTGTTCCCACTTCCACTCTGGAATCTCCAATGGCTGTAACAATCCACTTGGTCTCTGATGCTCTGCTTTAACTCTCTGACAGGTATAACATTTGCTAACCCATTCCGGAATTTCCCTCTTCATATCTGGCCACCAATAATTCTCCTTTAAATCCCTATACATTTTGGTACTCCCTGGGTAGATGGAATATCTTGAACTATGTGCCTCTTGTAAAATTCCATTCTTTAACCCCGTCACTGGTGGAATTCAAATTCTAGATGAAAATCTCAGAATACCTTGATCATCCTTTTGCGTACATAATTTTTCACCTACCAGACGATTTAGATCTTGATCCATTACATCTTCCTGACATTTCTTTATTTTCTCCAATAACTCCGGTTGGAAAGTCATACTGTACACTTTCGCTTCCTCAGGCTTGCAAACTCTAATCTCCAATTCCAATTTCTGAAATTCCTTATATATCTCTTCAGGTACTGATAACTCATTTAACCTTTCCTTCCGACTTAACGCGTCTGCTACAACGTTCGCTTTATCGGGATGATAATTAATCGAGCAGTCGTAATCCTTGATCAATTCTAACCATCTCCTTTGCCACATATTAAATTCCTTCTGTGTGAATATGTACTTTAAGCTTTTGTGATCCGTGAAAATCTCGCACTTTTCTCCATACAGATAATGTCTCCAAATCTTCAAAGCGAAAACTATGGCTGCTAGCTCCAAATCATAAGTAGGATACTTTTGTTCGTGTGGTTTCAATTTCCTTGACACATACACAATCACCTTTTCGTGATGCATTAAAACACATCCTAGTCCATTGTGAGAAGCATCACTATAAATTATGTAATTCCCTTGATCTTCTGGAAGTGACAAAATAGGTACCGTGATTAATCTTTGCTTCAATTCCTGAAAACTTCCTTCGCACTTGTCGTTTCTTATAAACTTTTCATTCTTTCGTGTAAGCTTTGTCAGTGGTGTTGCAATCCTTGAGAAATTCTGGACGAATCAACGATAATATCCCGCCAATCCCAAGAAACTTCTTACCTCGGTGGGTGTTCTCGGTCTCTCCCAATTTGTAATTGCTTCAATATTTACCGGGTCCACTTTGATCCCTTCATTACTGACTATGTGTCTTAAGACCTGAACCTCCTGTAACCAAAACTCACACTTCGAGAATTTAGCATATAACTTCTTTCTCCAAAGCTGCCTTAAATGTTCCGCATGACCCTCTTCCGTCTTTGAATAAATTAAAATATCGTCTATAAACACAATAACGAACTTGTCCAAATACTCCTTAAAAATTATGTTCATTAAATCCATAAACGCTGCCGGGGTATTAGTCAATCCAAAAGACATTACTAGAAATTCATAATGTCCATACCTCATTCTGAAAACTGTCTTTGGTATATCTTCTGGCTTGATCTTCAGTTGATGATATCCTGATCTTAAATCAATTTTGAAGAATTACTTGGCTCCCTTCAATTGGTCAAACAAATCGTCAATCCTAGGTAACGGATACTCTTTCTTGATTGTAAGCTTATTGAGTTCTCTATAGTCGATGCACAGTCTCGTGCTTCCATCTTTCTTCTTGACAAATAATATCGGGGCTCCCCACGGGGATACGCAGGGTCTGATTTCTCCTTTCTCTAACAACTCCTGTAATTGCTTCGCTAGCTCTTTCATCTCAACATGCGCCATTCTGTACGGGGCCTTGGATACTGGTTCTGTTCCAGGTGCTAAGTCGATTGCAAATTCAATTTCTCTATATGGAGGAAGTCCTGGTAACTCATCGGGAAACACGTCTGGAAATTCATTCACTACTGGAATATCTTCAAGGTTTGCTGGCTCCTGACTTCCTGCAATCACATATGCTACGAAATGCTCGCATCCTTGCCGTAATAACTTCTTGGCTTGAATCATTGTTAAGAACTTCTTTACTTTCTTCTGGCCCTTGAACGTTACTATTCTTACATCTGGCGTCTTCACCATACCTTCTTATTTCGACAATCTATCTGGGCATCGTGCTTAGATAATCAATCCATCCCTAATATAACGTCGAACTCCCCTAACTTAAATGGTATCAAATCTACACAAAATTTACTACCAAAAATCTCAATCTCACAACTCCCACAAACTTGATTAATAGATATTTGTTCTTGATTTGCCAATTCGACAGTCATTATTTCATTTAAATACTCAACTGGACAATTTAACTTACTAACAAAATTTTCTGAAACAAACGATCGAGTTGCTCCCGAATCTATTAACACTTCGGCACATAAAGAATTCACCTTAAGCGTACCTGCCACGACATCCATATCCTGGATAGCATCCTTCACAGACATGTCAAAAACTCTAGCCCTTGAAGTCTCATTCACTGCTGGGATAGATCCCATAATCCTCAATGCATTACTGACTGGGGATGGTGTCTTGCAATCCCTGGCTATATGTCCTGGTTTCCCACATTTAAAGCACGTAAATCCAATGGCTGGAACCTTCACTGCTGGATTCCGGATAGGCTGATCCTTATTTGTTGGTTCTCTTGCTGGCTGATTTTGGCACGCTCTTGAATAGTGCCCTTTCTGGTTGTACTTGAAACAAACTACATTCATCTTATTACAATCTCCACCGTGCTTCTTCCCACATACTTGACAATCTGGAAAAGTTAATCTCAACTGATTCGGCTGATTCGCATTAACTGGACGGTTGCCCTAGCCTCCGTCGCTTGCATCTTGTCTCCTGAAATTAAAATTTCTCCCTGGCTGAAACTTGCCCTTCTTAAAATTTGGAAACTTCCCTGGTTGTGACTGGCCCTCATTCCCTTCAAATTTCCTTTTCTTGCTTTCGTTTTCCTTCTGGAACATCTCACTCTCTGTCTCTGCGATCATAGCCTTCTGTACCACTCCTGCATAGGTATCCAATTCAAAAATGGCTAGCTTCCCTCTGATCCATGGTTTCAAACCTTGTTGGAATCTTTTAGCCTTCTTCCTGTCAGTATCCACATACGACGGCACATACCTTGACAATTCCTCAAACTTACCCTCATAATCTATTACTGACATGTTCCCTTGCTTTAATTCTAAAAACTTCAGCTCCATTTGATCTTGAACAAACTGAGGAAAATACTTTTCTAAAAACAATTCCTTAAACCTATCCCAAGTAATAACATATGTACCTTCCAATGTCTTCACCATCTCCCACCAATAGGTGGCCTCGTTCTTCAGATAGTAACTTAAAAACTCAACCTTTTGTTCTTCCTTTACTTTCACTAAGGCAAATGCCTTCTCTATATCCTTTAACCAAACATTTTCTTCAATCGACTCTAGGGACCCCTTGAATTCTGGTGGGTTTATTGCCTAAAAAGTTTTATAAGTTACCTGGGGATTGGTCTGTCTTTGTTGTTGTTGTGCCAGGTGAACTGTTTGTTGGGCCAAGATTTGAAGAATCTAGGCTATTGCTGGGTCCCTGGGTCCTAGATTCACATTTGGATATGTATCATCTTGGTTGTTATTGTTGTTGGTTTCTTCATTCTGGGTGTTGGTGTGGGTATTTCTTCTAGGAGGCATTTTTCTGTAAAGAATCAAACAACGTATTTAGCTTTTAAACCAAATTCTTTGTAGAAAAGAAAAGTTTTGTAAAACAAAAATATCTCTTTTTTGAAAACAGTTATAACTAAGTAAATTGCATGCTTTTTTACAGAATATAAATAGTTATGAAAAACAGGGTACATGGTATCACAGGGGTATAACTGGTGCAATAAATAAGGTAAGGTAAAACAGGTGCAATAAAGTAAATGACAGTGCTGGAAAGGAAAAAAGTACTGATATATATAGATCAAAAGTTTTAGGTAGTACAAGCGTAAAGACGCTTCAGAAGTAAAAGCAAAAGGGTACAACAACCTACTCACTAATCAGCATAGCTAGTCTATAAATATAACTCAAAAGTCTACTGATACACACTACACACTACTGCACATACTACACAACCATAATAACACTGCTCAGTATCTCCATCTCTGAATCTCTAGCTCATGGCAAGTCTGGACCTCCAATCTCCTCAAGCTCCTCTAGAACCCACTTAGCACACTCCACTAGGAAATCAGGAGCGATGTCCTCATGTGTAGCCTCAACAATCCTCATAGCAGCTGCTCTACGAAACACCTAGAGTCTCTCTCTAAGTCGCCTCTCACCACTCCCAACCTCTCTGGTACGCATGATATGCAATAATTCCTGGATCTAACCCTGTAGGAATCGCTGCTCCATAAGGCAAGCCTCAAACTGATGATATGGGATATGATAGGAAGAGAACTGGAAAGGTACTCCTGTAACTGAATGACTAGTAAAGCCTAAATCAGCAGGTGGGGGTCCTCTGACAGGTGGCCTCATGCCTGAAGGTGGAATAGCCTGCAGTGGTGTAACACCCCCAGATCCGGGGTCGGGGATCCGGGTCGTCACGGTCTTTCTTTCCACAATATCACTTAACTTAATTAATAATAAATAACCTCATGTTGTGACCCCACACTAACACACACCACAACCCGTTATAGTCTCAGAGATGAAATTGAAATAAGTACAAGTCCTTGAATCCACAATTTAAAAGTTATTACAACCCAAAATGATTACTTGATAAGTTTACAGTTAATTGCCATTATCTGCCACAAGTTATAATTATACAATATTTGGTTCCCAAAAGTAGAATGTCTGATCTACCAATAGATCTACCTCTGCAGCTATAGCAGCTACAACATCAACGGGAAGACGCGGGATGCTTCCCACGCGCTTGCGCTGGGTCTGCTTGAGTCTGGCCATCTTTCCTAACTGTTGTTGTGTGATGAAGAAATGAAGCAAGAGTGAGCATTACAGCTCGCAAGATAATATATAGTGTAAACAATAATGCAAGTATCTAAATGGATAACTTACTAGAATCCTTTATCAACTGTAAGGTAATTACTTACTGGATATAAGCTTAAAGGAAGATGAATTTACCAATTACTTCACTATACTTATACCATTTTTAGAAATCTACTTGAACTACCACTGTTCAAAGTATAATAAGTTTCAAAAGTTCGTCCCATAGATGAGACCACAAGTTAAGACTTGAATAGATTCAATCTTTGAATTAATGTTTAAAGGAAATGAAGTTATGAGATACTTCATTCAATGGAAATACCATTACAACTGTTTGACCCTTGTCAATGCTTCGGCAATCACCCATTCGTAGCCTTTCGATCGAAATGCTTCGGGTAGTGTTGCAGAAATATCCAACTGGATGATGAACTCATTACGGGAGTTTGTCGCGCCAGGAAGACCACTTACGATGATCAGTCGTAATAGTGTAACCCCACCATTTTCTACATGTAGAGGAGAACCTGTCGGATTTACTTGTCAACCGAACACTGGACTCCTAAGGAATGGACCGTCTTAGCAGAACTTCCGAGCCATTTGGGCCAATATAATAAGGGTGGGCCGGCGCCACTCGACCACTTACGCCACTCCTAGTTCAGATGAAATCCATGACTCTGAAACGTAAAGCTCGTCCCCACTTTCCCCAAGTAGAAACTTGTTGATACGGCTCCACCAAGAAGTTGTATCTAGTTGGAAAGGAAAACTCACCGATATTTCCCAGGCGATGCCTGTTAATGGATTAACTTGTTCCAAGAATTTTACTTCCCGAGTGTTGGGTAAGTAATCAAAAATTATTTTATCAGAGTAGCTACCTTGTTGCGAATATAAAATACACCACAGAGCCGGATCCCTCAAGTTTTGAACGAGTATTTAAATCCCCTTTGAAAGGAGGATCTTAAATATAAAAATGAGCTTTGGGATCCGCCCTAACCTTTAAAATCATTTTGAAGACTCGAAAACATTTTTAAGAATGTTTGGAGTGATGTTGATTTAATAAAATAAATAAGTCCCAATATATTAGAAAATATCTGAATATTATTATTTAAATAATATTCCCATAAAGAATAATTATTATAAAAATAATTGAAGTAGAAGCTTTAAAACTTATACTTGAAATGAATATTAAATAACCAAAGATATACTTATACGAAAGTACTATCTTTATTTGAATAATCAAAAGTGAGTTTGATTATCGACACATTATTCTTTAATAAAATAAAGAATAATAATTAGTAAATAATTGGAGTCATAAGTCCTCGAATAAATATTCAAAATAATATTCATTAATAAAATAGACGGAGTCCTAAGTCCTCAAATGAATATTCAAAATAATATTCATTAATAAAATAGACGGAGTCATAAGTCCTCGAATGAATATTCAAAATAATATTCATTAATAAAATAGACGGAGTCATAAGTCCTCGAGTGAATATTCAAAATAATATTCATTAATAAAATAAAGTTATCGAATAAACCTTATTCGATTCATAGTTTTGAAAACTATACCTATATATATATATAAATATATATATAATATACTCGGGAACATCGGCTCCCGGTTTTAGAAAATGTTCACCTTGAGGTCCCCTATACTAAGGGTATACGCAATTACTGCTTACCTCTAGCATAGGTATTATGCAACTGAATCAATAGATATATGTATCAAGATTACGAAACAGGCATTCATATATACCATATCACATGCTCCAATATATCGCAAGAATTTGCTAATTAACCATGATGCATTATATGTATACATCACAACAACAGTATAACGGGTAGAAAACTTGCCTGAGCGACTGGGGGTGATAAATGGCTTGGGACGAGTCTGGTAACCTATAAACAACATATAAGTTGGAATTAAACCAAAGTCAATTATGAATCTATACTTTAACCAATTTAGACTCTAACGCTCGCTTTGGGCTTACTGTTTCTCTTAAGTCACTCGAGTACCCTCGGCTCCACCATTTTTAATAAATTAACCAGTAAGAGTTTTAAGGCGATTCGTCTTTCGCGAGTGCCTTACCAACTGCCTAATACACTTTACATAAATGATTCATACTCCAATTAGTCCTTTAAGGTCTTTAACCTATGCTCCAAAGTAAGGCGAGGGGTAATGGTTCGTTCGTCGTTACTTAAAACAGTCGTTTCTCCTAAACCGTATATCGGATTCAAACGAACCACGTATCAAAACGAAGCTCGTAACATGAACTATCTAATAATGGAAATGGTGAAAATCTAACAGGGAGTTTTTGGGTCCTAATGTTAAGAGCAAAAACAGTCTAAACTAAATCGGACATTACGACGGCTATGTTTACACGATTACCAATTTTTATTCTACTCCAAACCAACCACCAATCAACCACAATTCATTCATACAATGAAAATCCATCCATACCATACTACAACAGCCCCAACACCTCAAGTTCTCCAATTTATATTATTCTCAAACATGAATTAAAACTATACTTCAGTTCAATAATCAATAATCCAAGAATTACAACTCCAACAAATTACAAAACCAACCACACTCTAAGTCTACAAGAATCATGCTTCTCATGAACCATAACAACAAAACTAAACCTAATACTCAAAGTAAAGTTGGGGTTTTGAGGGGTTATACCTTCCTTGGAGAGTGGAGAATCAATTAGGAAGCCTTAATTAACCACTAGTTATCTTTACTAAGCTTGGATCTTGAAGAAAACATAAGAAAACATAAAGTTAGTTTCTTGAAAACACTATTCACCAAGAACTTTGATGAATTGATTAGCTATGTAAATCATGGAATCTTGAGCTTAAACTTATGGCTCATCTAAGTTATGAATTATGGAAGCTAAAGAAACAAACCTCTTGTATTTTGAAGGTGTGTAGCTAGGGTTTTGAAATTTCTTCCTTGGTTTAAGAAGAAAAAGCCGAGAGTTTTTGTTCTTGAAGAAGAGAAGTCAACTTCTACTTTTGATGAAATGAATTGTTTTGGCTTGGTTGATTTTGTTTTGTTTTGATTTATTACTTTTAACCATGGTAACTTTTGTGTGGTTCTTAATCAACCAACAACACACTTTTCTTTGGTCAGGCTTATGTCACCTTGTTATGTCATCCTCCCACACTTGTCCTCTTCTTATTGGTGTGATGACATTATCCTCACTATCCTCTTTGATTAGCTTCTAATTACTTGGCTAATGACCGCTGATTTGTTATACGGTTCGCTTAACTTTCGTTTTCGTTTATCGTTTGAGGGATCATACCCGGGATCTTATTACTTGGGTTTCCTTAACCTTTCTTAATACATTATATTCCTTTTATGATCCTCTTTTATAATCCTTGAATTTAAATCCTTTTTATCCTGTTACCTTATACTCAATTCTTTCAGTATCTGGTGGATTTTCGGGAAAAAACCAAAGTGTTCGAATTTGGATTCTGACGATCTATACATACACTTATTTATCATATAGAGTACTAATACGCTCTCAGAATAACAATAAAAGAACCCCTACATAGTGTGGCATGAAAAGTTTTCTTATTCAGCAATATCAGCAAAAATACTATTCATAAGGGTTACAAAAAGTTCAAAATTTTGGGGGTTATTACAGTCTCCCCTCCTTAAAAGGATTCCGTCCCGGAATCAAATAGAAAACAATTGGGGGTACTTTTCTAGCATTGCGCTCTCTAGTTCCCAAGTTGATTCTTCCACATTATGATTCTGCCATAACACTCTGACTAGCTTGATCACTTTGTTCCGAAGCACCTGCTCCTTCTTATCCATAATCTTTACTGGTTTCTCCACGTAAGTCAGATCTGGTTGCATATCCACATGCCCATACTCCACTATGTGTCTGGCATCCCGATGATACTTCCTTAGCATTGACACATGGAACACATTATGAACTTGTTGTAGGTTCGGGGGTAAGGCTAGCTCGTAAGCCAACTTCCCAATCCGTCTTAGTATCTCAAAATGTCCAATGTATCTTGGGCTTAGTTTTTCTTTCTTTCCGAACCTCATTAACCCCTTCCAAGGGGATACTTTTAGTAGTACTAAGTCCCCTACTTCATACTCCTTGTCCTTTCGGGCTAGGTCTGCATATTTCTTCTGTCTGTCTTGGGCTGCTACCATCCATCCTCTGATGAGATCCACTATTTCTTTGGTCCTTTGGACCACTTCGGGTCCGAGCATCTTCCGCTCTCCTACTTCATCCCAGTATAAGGGAGATCGACACCTTCTTCCGTACAGGGCCTCATAAGGTGGCATTCCGATGCTAGCATGAAAGCTATTGTTATAAGAAAACTCGATCAATGACAAGTGATCATCCCAACTTTCTTTAAAGTCTATTGCACAGACTCTCAACATATCCTCTAGTGTCTGGATGGTCCTTTCACTCTGCCCATCCGTCTGGGGATGGTAAGCGGTACTCATATTTAACTTGGTCCCCGCACATTCTTGAAAGCTCCTCCAAAACCTGGAGTTGAACCTGGGGTCTCGATCTGAGACAATGGATGCTGGGACTCCATGTCGCGTCACTATTTCCTTAAGGTAGATGTCCACCAGTCTATCGACTGTGTCTCTCTCATTGATAGGAATGAAATGAGCTGACTTTGTCAGTCGGTCTATAATCACCCATATGGCATCATGGTTGGCTTTTGTCCTTGGTAAACCGACAACAAAATCCATGGCTACCTGTTCCCATTTCTATTCGGGAATCTCCAGGGGTCGTAAAAGTCCACTGGGTCTCCGGTGCTCTGCCTTTACTCTTTGGCAAGTCAAACATTTGTTTACCCATTCTGCAACGTCTCTCTTCATGTTGGGCCACCAATAATACTCCTTCAAATCCCTATACATCTTGGTGCTTCCTGGGTGAATGGAATACCTTGAACTATGGCTTTCATCCAAAATCTCGTCTTTAAGCTCTTGAACGTTCGGAACCCAAATCCGGTAGGAGTACCTCATTATCCCTTTATCATCTTTCTCAATATGGATCTCTTCTCCAGTCATTGACTCTCTGCCTTCATTCTTTACTTTCTCTTGGCACAATCTAATCTTTTCCAATAACTCTGGTTGTATCGAGATCTCAAACAGGTTTTCAGTTCCGATTCCCGTTACCTTTACTTCTATTTCCATTTTCTCGAAATCCTTTATCAATTCTTCCGAAGTCATTATCATTCTAAGTCTTTCCTTTCTACTAAGGGCATCAGCCACCACATTGGCTTTCCCCGGATGATAGAGAATCTCACAATCATAGTCCTTGATTAGCTCTAACCATCTCCTCTGGCGCATATTGAGCTCTTTCTGCGTAAATATGTACTTGAGGCTCTTATGGTTTGTGAAAATCTCGCACTTCTCTCCATACAAGTAGTGCCTCCAAATTTTTAAGGCAAAAACTATTGTCGCGAGCTCAAGGTCATGACTAGGATATCTAATCTCGTATTCCTTCAATTGTCTTGACGCATACGCAATCACCTTACCGTGCTGCATAAGCACACACCCTAATCCTTTGTGCGACGCGTCACTATATATCACAAAATCTTCTTTTCCGTCTGGTAATGACAACATCGGGGCCGTTACCAACCTTCTCTTTAATTCCTGAAAACTGTTCTCGCATTTTTCCGTCCATTCAAACTTCTCTGTCTTACGAGTAAGCCGTGTCAAAGGGGCTGCGATCTTCGCAAAGTCCTGTACAAATCTACGATAGTAGCCGGCCAATCCTATGAAACTTCTTACCTCTATGGGTGTGGTTGGCCTTTCCCAATTTGAGACCGCCTCTATCTAGGAGGGGTCGACCAATACTCCTTCTTTATTGATCACATGTCCTAAAAACTGTACTTTATTCCGCCAGAATTCACACTTAGAGATTTGGCATATAGCTGTTCCTCTCTGAGTATTCCTAGAGCTATCCTCAAATGCTCTGCATGTTTTGCCTCAGTCCTTGAGTAGATTAAAATATCATCGATAAAAACTATCATACACTTGTCCAAGTACTTCTTAAATACTCTGTTCATTAAATCCATGAAAGTTGCTGGGGCGTTGGTTAATCCAAAGGACATTACCAAGAACTCATAGTGCCCATACCTGGTACGAAATATGGTCTTGGGAATATCTTCGGGTTTAATCTCTAGTTGGTGGTATCTAGTTCTCAGGTCAATCTTGGAAAAATAAACAGCATCATTTAGCTGGTCGAACAGGTCGTCTATTCTAGGTAACGGGTACATGTTCTTTATGGTTAGCTTGGTTAACTCTCGGTAGTCGATGCACAACCTCATGCTCTCATCTTTCTTCTTAACAAATAACACTGGTGCTCCCCATGGAGACACACTGGGTCTTATCATAACCTTATCCAAGAGTTCCTGCAATTGAGTAGCTAATTCCTTCATTTCTAATGGGGCTAACCGGTAAGGTGCTTTTCAAACTGGCACCGTCCCTGGGGCCAACTCAATAGCAAATTTAATCACTCTATCGGGTAGTAATCCCGGAAGGTCTTGTGGGAATACATCTTCAAATTCGTTGAGTACCGGAATATCTTATAAGTTGGGCACCTCCTTCTGCGTCTGCACCACATAGGCTAGGTAAGCCTCATTTCCTTTTCGTAGCATCCTTCTGGCCTGGGCCATAGTCAAAATTTTCTGCGTCTGCCTCTTTCCTCTAAATATGACTTCTTTCTTCCCTGGGATATTCAACTTAACTTTCTTCCCCTTACAGTCTATCTGAGCATCATTGCTAGATAGCCAGCCCATTTCCAAAATTACATCAACTCCCCTAATTTAAAAGGAATCAGATCAACACTAAAAGTATGTTCCCCTATGCCTAACTCACAGGAGGGGTGAATCTGGTTAACAGGAATAATTTCATGATTGGCTATTTCTACTTGTAAGGGTTCTATCAAGGGTTCAGCCTTAAGTCTTAATTTACGCGCAAGGTCCTTTGATATAAAAGATTTAGTTGCTCCCGAATCAAATAAAATGTTTGCATTGACTAAATTTAGAGAAAGGGTACCTGCTATCACATTTGAGTCTTTCATAGCATCCAGGACTGTCATGTTGAAAGTCCTCGCAGTAGGTGGCTTATTGCAGGCAGCCCTGCTGGCTCCTGAAGCTGCTGGTTTGTTCATTGGGCATTCCCTCTTCCAATGACCCGGGCATCCACACTGATGACAAGTGGTGGTTGGAATCACGACAGGGGCTGACGAAGGGCATTTGTGGGAATAGTGGCCCACTTATCCATACTTAAAGCAGGTTACTGGCTTTCCCTTACACTCCCCAGAATGCATCCTTCCACATGTGTTACAGGCTGGCAATGGGGGTCGAGACTGGTTGGAATAGGACATTCTTGACTTCTGGCCGCTCTGGCTCACATTCACACTCATTGGCCGCTTAAACCCAGTGTTCTTTCCCGGTAGGGACACTGCTCCTCGATTAAATCTAGTTGGGAAGCTCCTTCCTGCGGAACCTCCACCCATGCTCATACTTTTCCTCTTTATTCCGTTCTTCTCTCTTTCCTTCTGCATCTGTTCACTTCCGGCTTCTATAATTGTTGCCTTTTGCACCAGAGTGGCATAATCATTAAGCTCAAGGATTGCCACCCTATTCCGAATCCACGGTTTCAGTCCCTGCTGAAACCTCCTAACTTTCTTTTGCTCGGTGCTCACAAACTCCGACACAAACCTTGATAACTCAATAAATTTCGCTTCGTACTCTGCTACAGATAAGTTATTCTTCTTTAGCTCCAAGAACTTGAGCTCCATCTGGTTTTCCAAAAACCTCGGGAAATATTTTCCCAGAAACAACTGACTAAATCTCTCCCAGGTTATAATAGCATCTGTCTCCATGTTTTTCTTGGCCTCCCACCAGTAGTTAGCCTCTCCTTTCAGAAGGTAGGTAGCAAATACAGTCTTCTGTGCCTCATCGGTACTCGGAATCTCAAAGAATTTTTCCATTTCCTTTAACCATGCCCTTGCCTCAACTGGGTCGGCTGATCCCTGGAACTCAGGGGGTTTAAGGGACTTGAAAGCCCTGAAGGAGTTTGCCACAACATTGTTATTTCCTTGAGGGGGTGGGTTGGGTTGACGTTCCAAGTTCTGCCTTAGTAGTTGCATAAACTGTCCCATCGAATCCATGCCTGGGTTTGGTACTGGTTGCTCAACCTCAGTTTCTCCTTCTTCAGCCTCTATCTCAAATCCCTCAACATCATACGTTTCCTCCTCCTCTTCATACAGGGAGTCATCCTGTTCAACATAATCCTTGTCTTCCTCTTCACTGTGTTCTTGGTTCCTACCGTCCTGGTTATGGCTTCCCTGGTCCTCAAATCTAGGGTTCGCCCTAGTTCTAATATTTCTTGGCGGCATGATACTGATAAATATTTGGGAAATTCCATGTTAGGTCACAATCATACACAACATTGTGCCTTGCACAGTTCTATAATGGGGAGAATGTATCTCGCAATTCTATTATATTATGACAGTTCTAAAAGAAGTGGAGTAATAATAATGATAAAAACAGTGATCTCGTCACTAAGGAACTGAACTGAAAGGAAACAAATATATACATAATGCGAGAAATACATAGTTTGTTCTGGTCAAAAGTACAACAGTGCTACAGCCATCTGCCCAAAAGGGATACACAAGAGTTTATCTGTCTA
The DNA here is from genome assembly GCF_009905375.1 of Apium graveolens. NCBI lineage: Eukaryota > Viridiplantae > Streptophyta > Magnoliopsida > Apiales > Apiaceae > Apium > Apium graveolens. The sequence continues at coordinate 128,747,724 of NC_133656.1, forward strand.
GTCAGAAAAAGGGATGCTATATTCAAGTCAACTATCCCGGAAAATTGGCTCTTACTATGGCCTCGACTAACTAGACAACTAGACTATCCCATCGTCGGTCCAGAATCACGCACCGGAGCGGGTCAGCTCCCATACCATTTCCATCGCATAACGGAAGATATAGTCGGCTTGCCGCCTGGAGATCCTACCATGCCTATCCCCCTGGAGCGAGCGCAGTCTCGCTCGGGACGTGAGCTCTATCCCCGTCAGCTCCCTCCTCAAGGATCGGGGTATAGTAGCCCTAGTCTCATAAGCTCGGGCACGCCTACCTGCCCTCTCTGCATCCAACTCCCTCCTGACCTCATCCAGCCGGGCCTCAGCAACAGCCACTCGGGTCCTCAATACATCCTGAACATAGGCGTGGGCTAACAAAGACTGCCTATGGGCAGGGTCGAGAGGTGGTGAATCCGGAGCCGCTGGGGGTGCCTCCTCGGTCTGCCTAGGCTCGGAAGTATGGGTCTCTAAGCTGTCATCATAGGGGCTCCAAGATAGTGGTGGAGGGGTAGGAGCTCTGACCACCGGGAGTGAGGGTAAAGGGGTACCAGTATACTCCACTATAGTTCCGACATGCTCCTCAGCTACTGGGACCTCATCCGGGTCCTCCTCATCTGAAATAGCAACAACCTCTGTCTCTGACTCCTCTGAGGGGTCCTCCTCATCCTCCTCCATCTCAGGCTCCTCCTGATACTCGGCATCTAGCAGTGCCTCATCATGCTCACGCTCGAACATCTCAGGGTCCTCTATCTCATGTGCCTACACATTAAATGAGCTAAGTTACTATCATGATACTTATAAGGGTTCCCGTAAGGGTTTTAACTATCAGTGCTACTTTATGTAGTCCGACTATGAACTTGGAAAAAGTTCTTATTATCTTTGTGAGTTGATTATTATATCGTCGCATCATATATGAGGTTTATAACGCTTGGCTCTGATACCATTTCTGTAACAACCCCAGATCCGGGGTCGGGGATCCGGGTCATCACGGTCTTTTTTCCACAATATCACTTAACTTAATTAATAATAAATTACCTCATGCTGTGACCCCACACTAACACACACCACAACCCGTTATAGTCTCAGAGATGAAATTGAAATAAGTACAAGTCCTTGAATCCACAATTTAAAAGTTATTACAACCCAAAATGATTACTTGATAAGTTTACAGTTAATTGCCATTATCTGCCACAAGTTATAATTATACAATATTTGGTTCCCAAAAGTAGAATGCCTGATCTACCAATAGATCTACCTCTGCAGCTATAGCAGCTACAACATTAACGGGAAGACGCGGGATGCTTCCCACGCGCTTGCGCTGGGTCTGCTTGAGTCTGGCCATCTTTCCTAACTGTTGTTGTGTGATGAAGAAATGAAGCAAGAGTGAGCATTACAGCTCGCAAGATAATATATAGTGTAAATAATAATGCAAGTATCTAAATGGATAACCTACTAGAATCCTTTATCAAGTGTAAGGTAATTACTTACCGGATATAAGCTTAAAGGAAGATGAATTTACCAATTACTTCACTATACTTATACCATTTTTAGAAATCTACTTGAACTACCACTGTTCAAAGTATAATAAGTTTCAAAAGTTCGTCCCATAGATGAGACCACAAGTTAAGACTTGAATAGATTCAATCTTTGATTTAATGTTTAAAGGAAATGAAGTTATGAGATACTTCATTCAATGGAAACACCATTACAACTGTTTGACCCATGTCAATGCTTCGGCAATCACCCATTTGTAGCCTTTCGATCGAAATGCTTCGGGTCGTGTTGCAGAAATATCCAACTGGATGATGAACTCATTACGGGAGTTTGTCGCGCCAGGAATACCACTTACGATGATCAGTCGTAGCAGTGCAACCCCACCATTTTCTACATGTAGAGGAGAACCTGTCGGATTTACTTGCCAACCGAACACTGGACTCCTAAGGAATGGACCGTTTTAGCGGAACTTCCGGGCCATTTGGGCCAATATAATAAGGCTGGGACGGCGCCACTCGACCACTTACGCCACGCCTAGTTCAGATGAAATCCATGACTCCGAAACGTAAAGCTCGTCCCCACTTTCCCCAAGTAGAAACTTGTTGATACGGCTCCACCAAGAAGTCGTCTCTAGTTGGAAAGGAAAACTCACCGATATTTCCCAGGCGATGCCTGTTAATGGATTAACTTGTTCCAAGAATTTTACTTCCCGAGTGTTGGGTAAGTAATCAAAAATTCTTTTATCAGAGTAGCAACCTTGTTGCGAATATAAAATACACCACAGAGCCGGATCCCTCAGGTTTTGAGCGAGTATTTAAATCCTCTTCGAAAGGAGGATCTTAAATATTAAAATGAGCTTTGGGATCCGCCCTAACCTTTAAAATCATTTTGAAGACTCGAAAACATTTTTAAGAATGTTTAGAGTGATGCTGATTTAATAAAATAAATCAGTCCCAATATATTCGAAAATATCTGAATATTATTATTTAAATAATATTCCCATAAAGAGTAATCTTTATAAAAATAATTGAAGTAGAAGCTTTAAAACTTATACCTGAAATGAATATTAAATAACCAAAGATATACTTATACGAAAGTACTATCTTTATTTAAATAATCGAAAGTGAGTTTGATTATCGACACATTATTCTTTAATAAAATAAAGAATAATAATTAGTAAATAATCGGAGTCATAAGTCCTCGAATGAATATTCAAAATAATATTCATTAATAAAATAGACGGAGTCATAAGTTCTCGAATGAATATTCAAAATAATATTCATTAATAAAATAGACGGAGTCATAAGTCCTCGAATGAATATTCAAAATAATATTCATTAATAAAATAGACGGAGTCATAAGTCCTCGAGTGAATATTCAAAATAATATTCATTAATAAAATAAAGTTATCGAATAAAACTTATTCGATTCATAGTTTTGAAAACTATATCTATATATATATATATAAATATATATATAATATACTCGGGAATATCGGCTCCCGGTTTTAGCAAATGTTCACCTTGGGGTCCCCTATACTAAGGGTATACGCAGTTACTGCTTATCTCTAGCATAGGTATTATGCAACTGAATCAACAGATATATGTATCAAGATTACGAAACAGGCATGCATATATACCATATCACATGCTCCAATATATCGCAAGAATTTGCTAATTAACCATGATGCATCTATCACAAGATAATGCATATACATATGTATACATCACAACAACAGTATAACGGGTAGAAAACTTGCCTGAGCGACTGGGGGTGATAAATGGATTGGGACGAGTCTGGTAACCTATAAATAACATATAAGTTGGAATTAAACCAAAGTCACTTATGAATCTATACTTTAACCAATTTAGACTCTAACGCTCGCTTTGCGCTTACTGATTCTCTTAAGTCGCTCGAGTACCCTCGGCTCCACCATTTTTAATAAATTAACCAGTAAGAGTTTTAAGGCGATTCTTTCGCGAGTGCCTTACCAACTTCCTAATACACTTTACATAAATGATTCATACTCCAATTAGTCCTTTAAGGTCTTTAACCTATGCTCCAAAGTAAGGCGAGGGGTAATGGTTCGTTCGCGAAACGCCGTTACTTAAAACGGTCGTTTCTCCTAAACCGTACATCGGATTCAAACGAACCACATATCAAAACGAAGCTCGTAACATGAACTATCTAATCATGGCAATTGTCAAAATCTAACAGGGAATTTTCGGGTCCTGATGTTAAGAGCAAAAACAGTCTAAACTAAATCGGACATTAGGACGGCTATATTTACGCGATTACCAATTTTTATTCTACTTCAAATCAACCACCAATCAACCACAATTCATTCATACAACCAAAATCCATCCATACCATACTAACAGTCCCAACACCTCAAGTTCTCCAATTTATATTATTCTCAAACATGAATTAAAACTATACTTAAGTTCATTAATCAATAATCCAAGAATTACAACTCCAACTCATTACAAAAGCAACCACACTCTAAATCTATAAGAATCATGCTTCTCATGAACCATAACAACAAAACTAAACCTAATACTCAAATTAAAGTTAGGGTTTGGAGGGGTTATACCTTCCTTGGAGAGTGGAGAATCAATTAGGAAGCCTTAATTAACCACTAGTTATCTTTACTAAGCTTGGATCTTGAAGAAAACATAAGAAAACACAAAGTTAGTTTCTTGAAAACACTATTCACCAAGAACTTTGATGAATTGATTGGCTATGTAAATCATGGAATCTTGAGCTTAAACTTATGGCTCATCTAAGTTATGAATTATGGAAGATAAAGAAACAAACCTCTTGATTTTTGAAGGTGTGTAGCTAGGGTTTTGATATTTCTTCCTTGGTTTAAGAAGAAAAAGCTGAGAGCTTTTGTCCTTGAAGAAGAGAAGTAAACTTCTACTTTTGATGAAATGAATTATTTTGGCTTGGTTGATTTTGTTTTGTTTTGATTTATTACTTTCAACCATGGTAACTTTTGTGTGGTTCTTAATCAACCAACAACACACTTTTCTTTGGTCATGCTTATGTCACCTTGTTATGTCATCCTCCCACACTTGTCCTCTTCTTATTGGTGTGATGACATCATCCTCACTAACCTCTTTGATTAGCTTCTAATTACTTGGCTAATGACCGCTGATCTGTTATTCGGTTCGCTTAACTTTCGTTTTCGTTTATCGTTTGAGGGATCATACCCGGGATCTTATTACTTGGGTTTCCTTAACCTTTCTCAATACATTATATTCCTTTTATGATCCTCTTTTATAATCCTTGAATTTAAATCCTTTTTATCCTGTTACCTTATACTCAATTCTTTCGGTATCTGGTGGATTTTCGGGAAAAAACCAAAGTGTTCGAATTTGGATTCTGACGATCTTTATATACACTTATTTATCGTATAGAGTACTAATACGATCACAGAATAACAATAAAAGAACCCCTACATAGTGTGGCATGAAAAGTTTTCTTATTCAGCAATATCAGCAAAAACACTATTCATAAGGGTTACAAAAAGTTCAAAATTTTGGGGGTTATTACAAGTGGTACGGGCTGCAACACAGGTGGAGGTAGTATAACCAACACTGGTGGACAACAGGACGTGGATCCGAAGACGGCACTCCAACTGAAGGCTCTGAGTGATCAGCTGATACAGGAATAAAAGAGTTGGCCATCGCTACTATCTGAAATCATATCGCAATATAAGAATCTTGAACCATAAAGCGAATTATACTAATACCTGTTATACCAAAACACTCAACCTCTCGACGTTCTATCTTTCTATTCCTTACTTCTAATCCTAACCCTCTAACCATTCCCGTTAACCTAGGCTTGTGTCAGTGACTTATAACCTGTAGCTCAGATACCAAACCTATGGCGCCCTCCAAACTCAGGTCAGAAGTTTGGGGTCCACATACCCATCTTATATATAACCTGCTTATAACAATAATAAAGATAATAATAATATGTAGTGACCTTACTTACCAACCACCACAGACCGTAACAGGTTAAAGTATGCACACAAGCCAAACACACTATTATATTATAAACGTTCAAATCCCAACTATTCCAAACTCAAAACTGAGTATTAAACATTATTACAAACTTTTACAGACTTAAATTATCCCAAAAGAAGCCTACTAGCTCAGCTCAATCAACCTGAACCCCTAGCTCTCGCGCTGGACTGGGGATCCTCGGTACCAACCGGTTCATTCTTAACTGGAAAAGAACAGAAACAATATCGCATAAATAAGCTAAGTAGCTCAGCAAGTCACAATGACAAAACTGAGAATAATGATCATCAGGTGAACATCGTTATGATATCAAGTGAACAATGGATTATGATTTAGAATTGCATATTATATTTTCATGTTAAAAACCAAGGTTAGGCTGCTGATCAGTCACGCACTAACCCCGAGCAAAGCACACAACACTGCTCTAACTACTGGATCCAAGGCACACATTGGCCTAACTTGACCATTATATGGTCTGACCACGAATCTGGTCCACAATTTTATAAAAACAATCCAATTCTAACATAATAACAGAATAAGCAATAATAAACAATAACCAGAATCATTAACATCATTTGACGTTCCATAATGAAATGGTTTTAATCTGCATAAGGATCAAAAGAGCATTTTCAAAGTTTGGATGCTAGGTAATGAAAAAATTGGCTAACAATGAATCAATATTTCAGGGTTTCAAGGATTTAGTCTTTCAAAGCATAAAATACAATGGTTTGAGTATGTAGGTAACTCGATTCAGTGTATAGTATTTAGTTTGTATGTATTTGTGGAGTAGTATCGTATATCTGTGGTTCATATCTGGGTATACAACAATCAATGGTCTAGAAAGAATCAGGTTTACGGCTCAAGATCAATAGCTGGATTCATGGTTAGGGTTCAGTGCTTCAAAGCACTTGCAATATAAAACAGGAATATCAATCACGACAATATCTCGAGAAAGTTCAGAACACTTGCCTGGTATTAGCTTACTACAATGCACTCGCTTCCAATCACAATCGTCTTACTCCTCAACTACCTGTTTCCCTTTCCTACGTCTTGCTTCTTCTGCTCACATATCATAAGCATCTATCAATATTTAACTCATAGGATTATATTCAACACATACTTCTATCTACCCTTCGTTTCACCCAAATCCGATTATCGGATTGAAAGTTACGCAATAAACCAGTAAACATCGAATATACAGACCGACAGTCAACCAACAAGTCACATATAACACATAACACGTCACATAATCAATGATATATCATTTATAAATAAGTCTCGGGTCATAAACAGGCTTTCAGGTATTTAAAATGATTTTTAAAACATTTTTCAGAATTAAAACGGGTCGTTGGATCAATTTCGGGGTAATAATCAGAGTTCGGTTGGCTAATTCTGGCTCCGAAACAATTTTATAATAATAATCGAGCCTTGGAAATAATTTAGAATAATATTTTAAAGCTCCAAACTATTTTTTGGAATTTTTAAATCATTTTAAATAATTAAATCTAATTAAATAATTAATTAAAATCAATTAATAATTAATTAAATCAATTACTCATTTATTTTTCAAATTAATTGACCAATTAATCAATTAAAAATTAACTGAAATTAATTAACTAATTAATTCAGATTTATTTTTAAATTAAAAATAATTTTCGGAATTAAAATAATAATTTTTGGAATTTTCAGAAATTAAAAACGAATTTTTATAATAAAAATAAATAGGAAATATGATTTTTAAATAATTTGTAAACAGGAATGCTAAATTTGCAAACTCTGGAAACTTCAGGGACCAAACTACAGTGTCCCCAAAAGTTCAGGTACCAAACTGTAATTTTCCAGGGGGGGTCGCCGGAAAACACCATGTCTCGCCGGAGAACACGATCCAGGGATGCTCAGGCCACCACCACCTCCATATCACATCTACACAACACCAGGAACACAACCATGCAATCAATTCATCCTAACAATCCCTGAGTTGGCCGGAAAATGGCCGGGAAGTTCGCCGGTTTTCGGCGAACTCGACATAACTTTAAAATCATAACTCCCTTCTCTACATACCTCGTTGATTCATGAAACTTGTACGACTGGATTGCAAATATCACAGAGAACACAACCCACTATACCACAACATCAATCTATTCCAAAATAAAAACCCCCAAATTTCAATTAAGAACATTCATACGGGTTATAAACCCTAATTTTAAAATTCGAAAATCGAACTCAAATTTGAACATGTTATTGAACTCCAAATCAGACGTATAATATATCAAACTCATCAGGAAAACATGCTCTACAGCATGCAATTATCAAATCATACAAACAATCATCCGAACAAAAATTCATATTTTTAATAAAATTAATTCGAAAATAAATAAAAATATAGAAAATACCCTTGATTTCTGCAGTAAAACGAAGCTCAGAATCTGGTAGAACACTCCAAAACCTTTAGATTGAGTACTCAAGCTTTGAAAACAGAGATCGGTAACGCCTTCATTTTGCGGTTTGATTCTTAGAACAGTTTATGTAATTAGGGTTTTTCTCTGGAAAATATTATAATTACTATCTGCAAATGATTTTGATATGAAATAAAATACGGGAAAAGGCTATTTATAATTACGGAAAATTAGTATCCCGTTGGATCATTCCGGATATAAAACGGTACGTTTATTTATAAAAATTGATCCAAATGGTATCGGTTTTCGGGATAATTATCCAAACCAGTACAATTTGTACTGCGGTCTTGGTCTCAGCGCCTGGTTACACGTACTACGAGGTGATAATTGGGATAGTTTAATAAAAAACTCCCGTTTATCGAAAATACGAGTTTTATTGATTTTACCAAAATGAATATTGTATCGAAATATTGCGCCGGGACCCGCGCAGAACAAACCGTACGCCGGATCGAAAAAGTCGAAACATGGAATATGCTCGGAATATTACAATTAGTTTAGGAAGGAGTTCTCGGAAGAGTTTCGGGTTCCAAAAACGTAACAACAGATGACGTCGGTTGGTTCCCGTTTTTATAAAATAGATTTTAAATACTCGGAATAAGATTTTATAAATTTCATATGATTCTTATAAATTCATAAATCAACATAAAAATGATTAGGAAGATATGAAAATTATCTATATTTTATTTTAGCCATATAAAAATTAAAATACTCAATTAATATTATTTTTAAATATCCAAACACAGATAACACTTAACAATTAATTCACATAATGGATACTGAACACATATATTAATCATTTATTAATAACATAATTACACGATATATCCCGGATATTACATTCAAGATCATGAAGTTCAAAGTGAACTATATCATGAGATCAAGCAAAGCAAAGTTCTCGATATATTTACACCGTCATTTCACAACAAGACAAATGAAGGTACAAATTTACCATAAAAGGAGAACTGGATCACAATAGCATATTGAACATGGAGATGGTCCATGCACATGTATCAAGCCTATAGTTAAACTTGGAGAGAAGGAAAAGAATAAATACCCATAAAAAAAAGAGGACGTATGGAAGAATAACGTGGTCCTGAAAAGCTGCCACGTGTCTCCTTGCAACGTGTCGCCTTGTAGAATATGATAGTTTACTTCAAATTTATGTGCACACCTTGTAATACATTATTTTATATATAGAGTGCACATCCCATTATTAGTTGTGTGTAACAGATACGAGGTTCACATTCTAATATAATTTCTCTCTCTATAAGCCAAACTCGAGAACTTGTTCTTGAGAAGAATCCAAGAAGAACATCATTATTTTTCTTGAAAGATGTAATTTATTTATATCTTATATAAAGTAATTTGAATAAATTATCTTTGGGTTCTTGCATAGTATTTATGCAGTTAGTTTTATATTACAGTTAGTAAACGTATATGTTTAAAATGACATAAATTAATATCTTTAATGAATTAAAATTAACCAAAAGAAATGACCACTGTCAGTGGTATTGTATCAAGAATCTTAAGACATATAGAAGAAATACATGTAAATAATCACTAACATATTTGACAAATAAGTTGAAATTTAGGGTTACTAACTCAATGACAGAAATCTATACAAACTAAAATTAGAGCAAAGAAAATGTAATAATTTTATTGGACAATGGTAAATAATAAAGAAAAATTAATGCTTCTTTTAGATGAACTAACTAAACTCACATAAGATTGTAACTAAATTGGAGTCATCGTGAATGTTTATATCAACTACTAGTGATTTGACACTCTTCAATATTCTGTTGGCATAAGTCAATATCTTCAAACTGATCTTGTAATTCAGTTTTATTACTTTTTAATTCAAGCTACATCCATTTAAAAAATGAACAAAAAATGACAGGTAAAATTGAATGGGAAAAATTAAACATGTAAAATGCTTGTAAAATACTTATAGATATACGTAAAAGAGAATGACTTACTCATAGTTAGGGTCAAGTTTACCACATCAACTTGGAGTAGTAGCAAGAACCAAATGATGATCAATCAGTCACCTCGTCAAGGGTACCATGCAAGTCAAACATATAAACAACATATTTCAAATTACATTATATGTTCATATAGGAAATATAAGAAGCAAGCATTTCCCAATATATAAAGAGATATTAAATTAATTAGAAAAATAAAATCGAGAGAAGAAGTTTGGACACCGTATATCTCATCTTGGAAAGTCCATGTTTTAAATTTTTTCTAAATAAACAAATGCTTGCAATCGTATTTGCAAGTTTCCGAAGCTGATTGTAGTTTAACAGATCTACTCGAACAATAAGATTTTAACTTCAGGTCCACCAAAATTCACATATTTTTCATGAAACTCTACACTAAGCTTTTCAAATATCTCATTTCCAATGGCTATCTTTCAATAAATTCCAAGTCCTTGTATTTTGATACGTTTTCGGATAATATTGTTATGGCCTTAAAGAACAGTGGAGTGTAAAATTCTATTGGGGTTTTTAACAAATCTTTGTAAACCATAGGTGATTTCAGACAAGTTAAGGGGTATGGTGGTTTAGGATTTGTTCATGAAATTGTTATGAATAAAGAGAGTAATTTTGTGAGGACGCTACTATAAAAAGTAGAATAGACATCGCATCTTAGACATCGGTTGCTTTTGTGACCGATGTAAAGGTGTTTTTTACATAAGTTTTGGGATACCAATGTCTTTTATTGTTATAAACATCAGTTCTTTAGCCCAAATGATGTTATATGTTTGTTTTAAAAAAATTAATCAACCCCCCTTCCTCGTTTCCCCCCTTAACCAAATAATTCATTTCCTCCATGTGTTTCCCCTTGTTTTTTGACTTAGTAAAATTCTCTCCCCTTTTTTCCCCCACATCTTCCCCCTCTTTTTTATTAAAAAAACAAAAACAAAAAACAAAAAACAAAAAATGTATTCTCTCATCTCTCATCTCTCATTTCACCAAGAACATTTTTCTCATTGTGCTCTCATTTCACCAAGAATATTTCCCACTCTGTGCTCTGTAGATTTGGGGGTTGCTCTCATTTCACCAAGGTTACATTGCATAGATTCCAAGTCAGATTCAGAGTTGCATTGCATTGAGTCGAAGTCGTAGTCGAAGTATGAGTCAGAGTTGGAGTTCAACTCGGAGTTTACGGTTTCAGTTCATGTCGGAGATTGAAGCTAAGTTGGAGGTTAAAGCTTGAATTAGGTAAGTTTTAAACCCTAATTTCAGAATTAGGGGTTTCAATTTGAAACCCTAATTTTTTAATTTTTAATTTGTTTAAGCATCTGCATTTGCTTGTTTGAGTTGCTTGTTACATATTCTGCAGTATGGAAATTAGTTGCTTGTCATCTAGAAAACCCTAATTTGCTTATGCTTGTGTCTTTATTTAATTTATTTTGTTTAAATGATATAATTTTGTTATTTTCAGTTTACTTAAAAATTTTATATATGTAAACATATATAAAATGATAGGAATTTATAGTATAATGTGAACAATATAGTGCATGCCCTGTCTTGTACTACCAAATCGATACTTGGTATAACAATCAATTCTAAAAATGCAGATTTTTTTATAGTATAATGCAGATTACTGAAAAGGAATAATAATCAATTTTGATTTTGGGAGTGTAATCTTTGAGCAGTACTCTTGTATATATGTACTTTAATGAATTATTCAACCTCTAATTAATCAAGCAGAACTTGTACGTTCTGCTATATGATTGCAGGTTAGATTTATACGATTAATATTCTGAAAATGAATGAAACGACAGACTGTTGCAATCCGTTATGATCGGATGAAACAAACAGAGGGAATAAGTTGTTTATAGTTGTAATAAAATAACAAAGTAGCTAGAATAATACTTTTTAATATAAAGAATTAATAGAGGAAGTGTATAAGAAAATTTAGAGCAATTGAAAGGTGACTTGTGCTCACATCATCCATTTCTTACATAAGTACATATAGAACTTTTACACTTAAAGTTCTGATTCTTGTTTGAGAAATGATAGTTAGCATGTGAATAGAGTTTTCTTGGCCTATGGAAGCTAATACTTTACGAGCATCAGTGTTGGGTGGTGGTTGATTTTGCTCATTACAAATTATATTAATCTTCTATGTTTATTGTCTAGTGTCGTGCTCTTCTTTAATCTGTGTTTTATTTCGTTTCATCATTTTAATCAATCAGTGTCGTGCTCTGCTTTTCCGGTAATTATACATAATAATACATATATATTACTAATTGCATGTTGCTTGTTTCTTAAATATTTGATATGAAAATTAAGTAGGAAATAGGTTAGCCTGCGAATATGGAGAAAGATTGGATTTCAAAAAAGAGGGATTCGTTGGAATATAAAGTCAGGGTTGAAAAGTTTTTGATTTACACCGAAGAAAATTGTAAAAATCCTAAAAAACTACTTTGCTCTGCTGTAAATGTGTTAATTTCAAGAAATTTCCGGTCAAAGTAATAAGGGGTCATCTCTACCAGAATGGTTTTAGTCTTTGGTATATTGATTGGATTTGGCACAGATCCAAGACTGGTAGGTCCTCAATTGGTAGCACACTGCCCCCTCATGAAGAGTAGCAGAATGCGGATGCATTTAAATCAGTCTATGAAGCTGCATCAGAAACGGCTACTGCATCGGAAGCGGCGACTGCTGGTGCTTCACAAGCTGTTGTGGTTTGTGAAGCATCATATCGTAATCTGGGGGGTAAATCAGGGGGTGATGACAAAGACTCGCATGATTTTAAGAGGTTTGTGGCTGATGCTCAACAACCTTTAATTGAGGGCAGTGACTCTATAAAATTAGATTCAGTGTTAAATTACATAACTGGAAAGAGAGATTTGGTGTGAGTGATAGCGCATTTAGCGATCTTCTCTCTACGGTTGGCTCATTCCTACCTCAGGATAATGCATTACCTGTTAACGCATATGAAGCAAAGAAACTCTTTCAAATTTAAGCCTTGAGTATATAAAATTCAATGTGTGTCCCAATGAATGTGTTTTATACAAGGGTGTAAATGAGACTGCTTCGGAGTGTCCAAAGTGCAAGCTATCTCACTGGATGGTGGGTAAGGATGGTAGAGAAAGGTATAAAATCCCGGCGAAAGTTATGTGGTAATTTCCGGTCATCCCAAAATTTAAATAGATGTTTAAATCTTCTTTGACAGCTGAGTTATTGACATGGCATTCCAACCAAAGAATTCTTGATGGCCAGATGCGCCACCTTGCCGACTATCCTTCTTGGCGGAATATCGATTACAGGTGGCCTACCTTCGAAAGTGAGCCAAGAAATCTTCGACTAGCTTTATCGGCTGATGGTATTATTCCACATAACAATGGGCTGACCAGTCGGTATTCTTGGTGGCTGGTAATATTGGTAACATATAATCTTCCTCCGTGGTTATGTAAAAAAAGGAATTTCATGATGTTAACTATATTGGTCTCCGGTCTATATGAACCAGGTAACAACCTTGATGTGTTCTTATAACCGTTAGTTGATGATTTGAAAAAGCATTGAGAAGAAGGTGAACCGAATGTATACGATGCTTTCATAAAATATTTTTTCACTTTAAGGGCGACTTTGTTATGGATGATTAATGATTTCCTGACATATGGTAATTTGTCTGGCTATCTCAACAAGGGTTATTTGGGTTGTCTAATGTGTGGTAATGATACCGTTGCTAACTATTTACCTTATAGTAGGAAAATATGATACCAAGGTCATCGTCGATATTTGCCTAGGCATCATCCATACAGGAAGAAGAAGGCAGCCTTTAATGGTCAACAAGAGTTTGGACAACCAAGGCAACCCCTTTCTGGACAAGAAGTGTTGGCACAACAAGAAAACATTAAATTTTCTTATGGAAAGGAAGTAAAGAAGTCGAAGAAGGTGGACTACGCTTGGAACAAGAAGTCGGTATTTTTTGAGCTGGAATACTGGAAATTCAATCATGTTCGTCACTGCCTCGACATTATGCATGTTGAGAAAAATGTGTGTGATAGTTTAATTGGGACGTTACTGAATTTAAAGTTCAAGTCCAAAGATAGTGAGGCATCTAGGATAGATATGATGGAAATAGGGGTTAGGACTGATTTAGCTCCTTCCAGTTTGACTCTAACAAAAGCTGAAAAAAGAAAAGTGTTGAAATCACTCTCATCAATGAAGTTGCGATATGGGCATTCATCAAACATCAGAAATTGTGTATCCATGGAGGATTCAAAGATATTTGGGATGAAGTCTCATGACTTCCATGTACTCCTTCAACAATTACTCCCGGTCAAAATTTGTTCTGTACTTCCGAAGAATGTTAGAGTTAGCATAATATGACTCTGCTTCTTTTTCAAAACATTGTGCAACAAGATTATTGACGTATCAAAACTTGATAAATTGCAAGCTGAGGTGCTATTAACCTTATGTGAGCTCGAAAAAATATTTCCACCTTTTTTTGATGTAATGATACATCTGATAGTGCACCTGGTCAGGGAATTACGTTTATGTGGACCAGTTTTCTATATATGGATGTATCCATTTGAGCGTTTTAATAAAGTATTGAAAATTTACATGCGAAACCGTTATTTTCCAGAAGATTGTATACCCGAAGCATACTTGAAAGAAGAATCTATAGAATTTTGAGCAGAGTTTTCTAGAAATAGTTTCACAACTGCCGGTCTTCTGAAGGACCAAGGGAAACTTTCTTGTCCATTATCAGCTGCAACAGTTAAATCTTTTGAAGAGAAAGAACGAGATGAGGTGCATTTACACGTCCTCTTAAACAACAGTGAAGTGTTTCCATATATTAAGTAAGTCACTTTTCTTTTTCTTTTCTTGATTAATTTTGTATAAGTATTATTTTAGTTTGTAACCAAAAAAATTATGCATTTTGAAAGGATGTATACGGAGTTGCTTGAAAAAATTTATGAAGGAAAAAAATACTATTCATTGGATGATTGGGGATCATAATAGGCTATTTGCTGATTGGTTTGAGAACAAAGTTATGACTCAATTGAACGAGAAAGTCGAAGGTGTTTCTGAAACGATAAGGTGGCTAGCAGGAAAACCATCGTTTACTATTTTGACTTTTGATGACTATCTAGTTGACGGGATCTGATACTTCACAAAGGAGCGAGACGATGCTAGGGTTGTTCAATATAGTGGAGTCTCTTTAGTTGCTAAGACTCTCCAAGTTTCTAGTGCTAAGGATTTAAATCATGTAGAGACTGATATGACATTTTATGGGAGGATTGAAGAAATATGGGAATTGGATTATCACTCATTTAAAGCCCCGTTAGTATGATATTATCTGCTTTGTCCACACAGATTTACTAGCTTATTAATAACGAGCAATTTTCCACTCCCACAATGATGTGGTACAACTCCAAAATATCTCTCCTTTCACACATAAAACTCAAGACCTTCCAAATCTTCGACCTTGTATGATAATTTGGCTCAACCTTGACCCATACTAAAATCCATCTGCCTCTGTGCCTTTTTTAAACCCATACTGGAAGGCCTGCTTGCCTCCTCCATAGGCCCATACGAGGGTAGCCTATCTTCCTCTTCCTAGGGACCTCATTTGAGAAACTTATGGACCAATATAACCTCAAACTCTAATACCACTTGTTGGACTTGTTAAGCGGGCCTTAACTCTACATTAGTAATGAGGCCTTTTGGGATGTGCCAAATAAAAAATCTATTCCGGCTCAACCAAAAGCGGATAATATTATCTTAATGTAGAGTTAATTTCTTTTTAGTAAGGCCAACAAGTGGTATCGGAATTGCAGGTTATAACGGTCCATACAAATTTCAAATAAGCTCCATAAGAAGCGGTGTATAGACTATTTCAGGATACACCTAAAGGGGAGTAAAGTAGGCCTTCCGGTATGGGCTATTCCTGTATGACTTAAGGGGGAGCTATATCACACATTCAGGTGACAATTTTAGCAAGTGTCGTTCTCGATGTATAAAGGGGAGACTGTTAGGAGTTGTCCTACATCATTTGTGGGAGAGGTAGATTCGTGGTTAATAAGCAGCGCGTTAACTCCGTTAGTATGACCTGTTGGGATGTGCCTAAAAATAAATTCGTGCAGTTTTCGCCCAAAGGAAAAAATATCATACTAATGTAAAGTTAACACTCGCACGCGGCCCAACCTACTTCCTCAACTTTCCATTTCTAAATATCTTGGTATGTTTCTACATGACTTCATCATATTCTTACACTTTATATACACCCACAAACACAATCAAGCAAACTTTCAAAGATACACTTAAATGGCTAGACGAGAATATTAGAACCCTGATAATAGAGGGTGATAAAAAGGAAAAGTTGGATAAATGCTGTAATATTATTGTTTTAATGATGCGGCAACCTGAGAAACCTGAGAAGTAAGTTACTAATATGAATATGTGAGGAAGATGGTAGTTATGAATACGAATCAGAAACCTGAGAAGTCAATCTCTAGGGTTTTTGAAAGTTTGGATCCACTTGAATCTTATCTTGCAAAATATCTACAATGTATAAATGAAAACGTTGTCAGCAAGAAATGTAATAGTAGTAGTGGCTTTTGGGAGTCGGTAGTGGGCACAGAGAATAATGATGATCTATTTTTAATCAATGGCTACAACTGGGAAGATTACTATAGAGAGGGTAATCACATAAATAAGTGTGATTACTCAATGGCTACGGCTGGGAAGATTCATGAAGCACTATTCCCAAAACATAAGAAACGGAAGACTGAAATATTTATTCAGATACCTGATGACAGAACTTGCACTAGTAATCTTACGATAGTGAACTCATGTGCCGAACATCTATAAGAAGCAGTGGTGGCTGAAGCTTGCATAAATGCTGCTGAAGTGAGGCATGAGGATACTATATGGGGATCAGTAAACTCCCTGCTGACATTTGACAAAGTTTTAGTGTTGTGAATATGTTGTGTACTTAATGATCACTTAAACAAAATGTCTAAGTAGATTTTACTTAGTGAAATAATGTAGCACTCGATGAATAAGAGTTTTAGTCCCGACGGATAACTCATTATAGTCCCGACGGATGATTAACTTATTATCCATCGAGTGAGTAGCTTATGTAATAATAAGTTTGTAGCACAGTGTTGTATGGACCTTTGTATAGAATCTGTAGTAGCATATAAGTCATGTTGACTTTAACTAGATATGCAAAATAGGTTGATTAACTGTACATAAGCAATGTCTTGTAATTCGGTATAAGTGAAATGAAGTCAAGTGCCAAAATAGCTACCAACGGATGATTAACAAAGCTTCGACGGATGATCAAATGACTATCAACGGATGTTTAACATAGCAGTCGACGGATGATCAATTAAGTCATCGACGGATAATCAATTAAGTCATCGACGGATGATCTGAAAGTCGACGGATGATCATATTAAGATTCAAACATCAGTTGAACATTGAAAGCTGACACACAGCCGTTGAGTTGGATACAAACACTCTGTGGAAGCCCATTGACTGGGTAATAGAGGAAGAAAAGCAGCAAAGATCAAGACTGTTAGATTTTATATTTATTCAGTTCTTTTGACTTTGTAATCTTGGTAATATATAAACCAAGAGAGTAGCAAATAGAAAAAGAACGAAGATAGCTAAGAAACCAAAAAAATAGAGAAATCTTTGTAAGCACTATCTTTAGCATTTCCTGTATTCTCAGCAGTTTTATTTTTTGTAAGCAGCTGTGAGCAATTCTGCACACAGAGTCCTCTCGATATATTATATATATCTCTGGTGAAATTATTTAAATCCACCAGAAAGTTTTTAAAGACTCTTGTTTTTAATTACTTATGTTTTGATTCATTCAAGTTTATATTCCGCATTGTGCTAATCAAAACAGATATATCCATAATCGAGTTGAACATTTTTATTTCAAGAAAAAGGGTCAAAAATTCCATTCAACCCCCCTTCTGTAATTCTTGCTATATTGTTAAGGGACTAACAATTGGTATCAGAGCAAGCTCTTAATCTACAAAGAGTTTAAAGATCAAAACAATTCAGCAAGATGAACAAGAAAGATGTTGGAGTCAAGATTCCTTTTCTTGATAAAGATAATTACCATCATTGGAAGGTAAAGATGCATCTTCACATTCTTTCTTAAGATGAGGCCTATGTGGACTGCATAGAAAGAGGCCCTCATGTTCCAATGAGAGCTGCAACAGGAAATGAACCATCTGTTCCAAAGCCAAGGCATGAATGGTCTGATCCTGATATTGAACAAGTCAGGAAAGATAAAAAGGCCATGAATATTCTGTTCAATGGTGTTGATGCAGATATGTTTGATAACATCATCAACTGCAAGACTGCCAAGGAAGTTTGGGACACAATATAGATAATTTGTGATGGTACTGAGCAAGTAAGAGAAAATAAAATGCAGCTCCTCATTCAACAATATGAGCATTTTCATAATGAAGAAAGTGAGTCACTCACTGACATTTTTAGTAGATTCCAAAAGCTACTAAATGCTCTTAAATTGCATGGAAGAGTCTATCAGACTAAAGACTCCAATCTGAAATTTCTCAGATCTCTTCCAAAGGAATGGAAACCAATGACAGTCTCATTAAAAAACTCACAAGATTATAAGGAGTTTACTTTGGAGAGACTGTATGGCATTCTGAAGACCTATGAGCTTGAGATAGAGAAGGATGAAAGAATGGAGAGAGGAAAGAAGAAAGGAAGATCCATTGCACTTGTGGCTGAACTGGAAAAGGAGAGAGAAGTAAAAATGGAAGCTGTGGAATCAACTTCAAAGGCCTGTGAAAGCAAGGGTAAAGGGCTAGCTGCAGAAAGTGAAGATTCATTGAGCCAAGATGACATGGAGGACATTGATGAGCACCTAGCATTCCTTTCAAGAAGATTTTCCAAGCTCAAGTTCAAAAAGAACTTTGGAGCTGCCAAGCCAAATAGAAACATGGTGGATAAATCAAAATTCAAGTGTTTCAAATGTGGCTTGGCAGGGCATTTTGCAAATGAGTGTAGAAAGTCAGATTCCAGTAAGAAAAGATTTGAGTCTGTGGATTATAAGCAAAAATACTTTGATCTACTCAAACAGAAGGAAAGGGATTTTATTACACAAGAGAATGACTGGGCAGCTGATGGTTTGGATGAAGATGAGGATGTCAGCTATGTCAATCTAGCCCTTATGGCCAAGTCTGATGAAATAGAGACAAGTTCCTCAAGCAATCAGGTAATCACTACAAACCTTGCACATTTATCTAAAGTTGAGTGTAATGATGTAATAAATGACATGTCTACAGAATTGTATCATTTGCGTGTTACACTTAAGTCCCTCACTAAAGAAAATGCTGAAATCAAAGAAAACAACTTGCTTTTGAGTGGGAGGAATAATGTGCTTGAGTCTCAGTTTGTTGAGTTTGAGAAACTAAAAATTGAGTGTAGAATTGCCAAGGAGGAATTAACTGAATCCTTGAAAAAGGAAGAAATTTTAAAGAAGCAGCTCGATCGTGAACAGGAGGTGATTAAAGCATGGAAAACATCCAGAGATGTTCATGCTCAAATCACCAAGGTTCAAGGAATTGAGTCTTTCTGTGAGGAAGCCTGGAAAAAGAATAAGGAGAAACTAGAACCTACTTTGGTAGATGGATTGCTGACCGATGTAGACTCGACGGATGGTGAGGACTATCCGTCGGATAACAAAAAGTGCTATCCGTCGAATGATAAAAATCCTCATCCATCGGCTGTGAGCAAACCCATTAGCAAAGCCAAATTAACCAAACTAAATGAAAAATATGGGTCTGTTTCCAAGAACTTTGTTTCAGGAGAGTCAAGTCAAGCCAAGAAAGGGAAGAAGGCTAATGTTGGTCACATGACTATCAAACAGTTAAGTGACAGACTTGAGAAGATAGAGGTAAAAACAGAGACTAAAAGGAAAAACAATAGGAATGGTAAAGTAGGGATTAACAAACATAATAACTACACACCTGACAAATATGCTCCTAGAAAAATTTGTGTCAAGTGTGGTAGTGTAAATTATTTGTCTGTTAATTGCAAATCTGCCATGCCTACTCCCATGTCTGTTCAGCCTCAATTCTCTAACATGAATGCCATGCCTCCCATGCCTGTTAATGCTATGCCTACACAGAACATGAATGCACAGTTTGCTAACATGCCATTTGCACCTAATCCATATTATGTTGCATACAATATGCCTCAAATGTCATTTAGCATGCCTTACTGGAATAACATGTTTGCACCAAGCATGCCATTTCCTGTTAGCCATAACATGCATGATAATTCTGGTGCATCTAGTGGTTTCAAAGGCCCAACCCAAATGACTAAGGAAGAATCTGAAATTCTTAAGTCAAATGAGTTGAGACCTAAGAAACAGAAGAAGAAAGCTAACAAGGCAGGACCCAAGGAAACTTGGGTACCAAAATTAACTTGATTTGATTTTGATGTGTGCAGGGAAACAGAAGGAATCTTTGGTACTTGGATAGTGGTTGTTCAAGACACATGGCTGGTGATTCTACCCTGCTCACAAAGTTTGAAGAGAGAGCTGGCCCAAGTATCACTTTTGGAGATGACAGCAAAGGTTATACTGTGGGATATGGCTTGATTTCAAAGGAAAATGTCATCATTGAAGAGGTTGCCTTAGTGGATGGTGTCAAACACAATCTGTTGAGTATCAGCCAGCTTTGTGATAAAGGCAACTCAGTAACCTTCAACAAAGAAACCTGTGTTGTGATTAATAATCAAAACAACAAAGTGGTTCTCACTGGTGTGAGAAGAGGAAATGTGTATCTAGCTGACTTCAACTCAACTAAAGCAGAATCTGTAACTTGTCTTCTTAGTAAAGCAAGTCAAGATGAAAGTTGGCTATGGCACAAGAAGCTATCCCATTTGAACTTCAAGACCATGAATGAGCTGGTAAAGAAAGAGCTAGTTAGAGGCATTCCTATGGTGGAGTTTACAAAGGATGGACTGTGTGATGTCTGCCATAAAGGGAAGCAGATTAAAGCATCATTCAGGAAGAAACTTGATTCAGCAGTTGAAGAGCCTCTGCAACTGCTTCACATGGATTTGTTTGGACCAGTTAATATATTGTCAATCTCAAAGAAAAGATTTTGCCTAGTAATTGTAGATGATTTCTCAAAGTTCTCTTGGACCTATTTCCTAAAGTCCAAGGATGAAGCTAGTGAAATCATCATCAATCACATAAGGCAAGTTAACAATCATCCTGATTTCAAAGTTAGAAGAATCAGGAGTGATAATGGAACTGAGTTCAAGAACTATGTCATGAGAGCATTTTGTGAGGAAAATGGAATCTTGCATGAGTTTTCAGCAGCAAGGACTCCACAACAGAATGGAGTAGTGGAAAGAAAGAATAGATCTCTTATTGAAGCTGCAAGGACAATGCTTGAAGAATCAAAACTACCAACATACTTCTGGGCTGAAGCTGTAAACACTGCATGCTACACTCAGAACATCTCTCTGATTAATCAAGCAAGATGCATGACACCTTATCAATTGTTCAAGAACAAGAAGCCAACTCTGAACTTTCTTCATGTCTTTGGCTGTAAATGCTATATTCTGAGAAATTAAACTGATCAAAATGGGAAGTTTGATGCTAAAGCAGATGAAGGAATTTTTGTTGGATATGCTGTTGGTAAAGCATATAGAGTCTACAATCTAAGAACCAACATTGTTGTTGAATCTATACATGTTGTGTTTGATGATAAAAAGATTGAAGGACTAAAAGATGGAGATTACCATGAGAGCCTCAAATTCGACAATGTTGAGATGGTCAGTGATGAAAGTGATGATGAGAGTGATCAAGAAACAGTGTCTAAGGATAATGCAGACAAATCTACTACAAATGAAGCACAAAACTCAACATCCATCGAGTTACATAACGCTTCATCTGTCGGAAGGCAATCTGTATTATCCGTCGGAAGACAACCTGCCTCATCCGTCGGTACTCAAAATTCACCATCCGTTGGGTTATCAAAAGGACCATGAAGTCAAGGAAGATCACCCATAGAAAGCACCCCAATCTCAAATCAAAGATCCACAAACTCAGGGGGAGTTTCTAGCAATCAAAACTCAATCACACATCAAGATAACATTGAGGTCTCTTCATCTAGGGCTAATCTACCCCAACCAAGAAAATGGACAAAAGATCACCTCTTTGAACTGATTATTGGTGATGTATCTTCCAGAGTTCAAACCAGGAGAGCAACTCAAGAAGAATGTCTATACAGCAGCTTCCTGTCTAAGGAAGAACCAAAGAAGGTAGAAGAAGCCTTGTTAGATCCTGATTGGATTGTAGCTATGCAAGAGGAGCTAAACCAATTTAAAAGGAATAAAGTATGGAAGCTGGTACCCAAGCCTACAGGAAAGAATCCAATAGACACCAAATGGGTATTCAGAAACAAGATGGATGAAAATGGCATAGTAGTAAGGAACAAAGCAAGATTGGTTGCTAAAGGCTATTGTCAGCAAGAATGAATAGATTTTGATGAAACATTTGCTCCTGTTGCAAGACTTGAAGCCATCAGAATCTTCTTAGCCTATGCATCCCATGCCAATTTTAAGGTCTATCAAATGGATGTCAAAAGTGCCTTTCTAAATGGAGATTTGGAGGAAGAAGTGTATGTAAGTCAACCTCCTGGCTTTGAAGATCCAAATTTCCCAGAGTATGTCTATTATCTACTGAAAGCACTTTATGGACTGAAGCAAGCACCTAGAGCCTGGTATGAAACTTTATCAAAGTTCCTTTTGGAAAATTACTTCACAAGAGGTACTGTAGATAAAACTTTATTTTTCAGAAATGTGAATGGCTCTAGCATACTTGTTCAAATTTATGTAGATGATATTATTTTGGCTCTACAGATGAGAAACTTTGTAAAAAGTTTGCCAAACTGATGCAAAGCAAGTATGAAATGAATATGATGGGAGAACTAACTTACTTTCTTGATTTACAAGGTAAGCAAGTTAGTGATGGAATATTCATTAGTCAAACTAAATATATTTTTGATCTTTTAAAGAAGTTTGATCTAATGGATTGCACATCTGCAAAAACTCCCATGGCCACTGCAACTAAATTTGAACTAAACACTACTGAAAAGTCTGTGGATATTTCAAGTTATAGAGGCATGGTTGGCTCACTTCTATACTTAACAGCTAGTAGGCCAGATATAATGTTTGCTACATGTTTGTGTGCTTGATTTCAGGCTGATCCTAGAGAGTCTCATTTGATAGCTATTAAGAGAATTTTCAGATATCTCAAAGGAACACCAAACTTTGGCATTTGGTATCCTAGAGATTCTGGTTTTGATCTAACTGGTTATTCAGATGCAGATTATGCAGGTTGCAGAATTGATAGAAAAAGCACAACAGGAACCTGTCAATTTTTAGGAGACAAGCTTGTGTCCTGGTTCAGTAAAAAGCAAAATTCAGTTTCTACTTCTACAGCTGAAGCTGAATATATTGCTGCTGGCAGTTGCTGTGCACAGATTTTATGGATGAAAAATCAATTGCTAGACTATGGTTTGCAAGTTGAAAGGATTCCTATTTTCTGTGACAACACAAGTGCAATTGCCATCACTGAAAATCCAGTGCAATATTCAAGGACAAAGCATATAGACATCAAGTACCATTTCATAAGGGAACATGTAATGAATGGTAATTTACTTCTCTTTATTATGTTTATCCGTTGATTTTGAGTAAAGTATAAAAGCTTATTTCATTCTAATCATTTTCTTTTATCACTCTCAAATTCAACTGTGTTATTTCATTCTCTCTCAAGCAAAAATCCTCTTTCTCTTCAAGCTTTTCTTCTCTAACAATGACACCCCTAGTAAAGATGATGTCACAGACTGGGTTCATCTATAAGAAGAACAACTTCACTGCTTTGGTCAATAAGGGGATTTAGCAATCTGAAGATTATCATAAGATGATGGACTTCATGAAAAACTGCAAGTTAAGTTTTGCAATGCTGGAATCACCGACAATTTATTATGAAGTTGTTGAGGAGATGTGGACAACAACAATCTACAACTCTACTGACAAAACAATCACTCTGACCATCAAAGGTAATGATTTCTGTATCAATAGTGATGTAATAAAAGCATGTTTCAAGATTCATGATGATAATGTAACTGCACCACACACTGACACTGATATTGTCAATATGCTCAATTCCATTCATTATGCACTTCCTACTGCAAAACTAAGTGAAATTAGAAGACTAGGTCTTAGGAATGAATGGAGGTACTTGTGTGATGTAGTAACTAAAGTATTTTCTGGAAAAATCAGTAATTTTGATTCTGTGAACATTTCCATGCTTAACATGCTATACATGCTAGTTACAGACAAATATTACAATTTCAGTGACCTTGTTGTGTATGAGTTCGGTTTTAAACTAGGTGACTTAGCCAAAAGAGGAAAGAATGTTTACTATGCTAGATTTTTTATGCTTTTGGCTAACCATCTTTGTCAAGAGATTGTACTTGAGAACCCTGACAACATATTAGCTTGTTAGGTTCAAGAGAGAAGAATCATTGCAGACTTGAACAGAGCCAACCATCACAGGGATGTGCCAATGTTCTATTTTCCTGTAATGCTGACACCTCAGGTAAGTGAGGTAAGTTCATCCATACCCTCAACCATTCCAATCTCTTCTATTTCTTTGACTATAGGCATGGCTATGACAACTGTGGCAATGACCAAACAGTTGCCTACCAAAGCTGCCAAAACAACTGTTATTTCTAAATCCAAATCAAAGAAAACCCCCTCTGGTATCTCTCAAAAGGTACCAGTTGAAAAATCTACCAAAGCCAAAGTGGGGAGTGTGAAGGAGTGTAAGGTAGGTGAGGGAAGGGGTGAACATCAAAGAAGCCCCAAGGATAAGGTTGGAGAGTTTAGTGAATCCCAGCCTAGCCACACTGCAGTTTCCCAACAAACTGTAGTGCTTAAAAAGGACAAAAGCTCACTTCTAGCTGCATCCTCCCAAAAGGATGTGGCTATTGAACAAAGCTCAATCAAGAGCACAGGCCAAGAGGGTTAGAGACACAAGCTCACACCAAACTTACACTAGAAAGAAGAAATCCAAAATAACTGGGGATGCACAGGGCACACACTTAGTGCAAACTGGTGCTAAAGACACAGTCCCTGCACCTTCTCAAATTCAGATTGATGTGGCTCCAATAAATGTGGAGTCATAGCCAAAATCTCTCGTAATGGAAGCCACAGAAACACAATACTCACCAACTAACTCACTAGAAGTGGACATGATAAACACTTCAATTCCTGATTCCCCTTCTTTAACTCTGTTGGGGAAGCCAAAATCTAGTGCAAGTGAGCATCATCTTCTAGATGATTTGTTGGCTCACTTGCCAATTCTTTCTGATTCTATTGTGACATCTGTGCCTCAAATAACTTCAATCAACACAGAGTCAATAATAGTTTCTCTTCCCACCTCATTCATTTCTACTCTCTCGATGGATATTGCTCATCCGTCGAGTAGTGATTGTGTCCCGACGGATAAGCTTAACAGCAATTATCCGTCGGATAGCTTTACCACTCACCCGACGGATATCACTTATCCGTCGAGTGTCTCTGCACAACTTCAAACTTCAATACTTTCAAGTGCAGAAGATTCGGTGGTAATACAATCACTCTTAGGACTGAGAGAGGAGAGTGTATTGAGTGAGAGGCTGGGTTGCTCCAAGGCAAAAGGAGAGGAAAAGAGTGAATCTCAGCAATCCATTCATTCAGGATTGGCAAAAGTGAGTGAGAGGAGTCCCACCTTAGTAGGTGAAGGTGAGGGTGTGAGGGTGGGGAGCCAGGGTGAGACCCTGATGCAACAAAAGAGAGAATATGAGAGAAAGGCAGGTACTGGAGAAATAAGGATGGAACCGGTCATTGCTAGTGAGTCAATGATTGTGGATGATGCTGAAAAGGAAAGACAATTTCAGCAACATTACAAAGCTGTAATTGATAACATTTCCTTGGATGCTGACACTTTTACTCACCCTGTTTCAGCCTATCAACTGTTGGCTGCTCAGGGCAATGTGGAGGCAGAGCAGACTTTGAATCTAGTGCACACCACAGAATCTCTTCAAAGAGATAAAGCTGCTGTGAACAGAATGCCTTCTCAAGCTGGAGAGCCATCTGAAGAATTTGGAGTAAATTCTGATGATGATGACTCTGGTTCTTTGGATGGAAGCATGAACTTAGGGGGAGCTGAAGGCCCAAGTTCTGCTTTAAGTTTACCTGAATGGGCATGGGCAAAGGAATTTACACCAGGGCAATTTGAGGTGTCTTTGGTAAAACAAGTGATAGCTATTCAGCAGGCCCTTCAGGAAGCTTCAGATGCTGGTACCAAGGCTGTTCTTCAAGCTCACCTAGACTCTTTACATTTAATGAAGATCCAACACTCAAGACAGAATCTCAGTGTGGATGAATTGAAAAAGGATATAGCCGACTTAAAGACATACAACTCTGAGAAGCTAGATTCAATAATGCCATATGGTACCATGCATGATCTATTACTAAGATTAAGGAGAGAATCAGATTCTGACAAGAAGATAGCCAAGCTGAAGAACAGAGTTCAGGTTATTGAGAATTCAGTGGCTCTACTTCTTTAAAATCAACAGACTCAGACAAATCTTCTTATACAACTGGCTAAAGCACAAGGCCTAACTCCTCCACTTGATGATAACAAAAAGGGGGAGAGAGAATCAAGTAAGGGGGAGAAAGGACCAACTGAGGGGGAGAAACTTCTAGTTCAAATCAGCAAAGTAATTGTGCCTTCAATTACTATCTCCAAGCCACCAGTTGCAGATGGAATAGATCTTATAAATGCAGCAGCAACAAATTTGAAAGATGCTGATAAAGGAGAGTTGACTCTGATCAACTGGAAAAAGATTGATGAGGCAATACAGAAAAAGTTTCAATTAGTCAAGGAACCAGATCAGTCAGCCATCCATCACTCTCATGTCAAGCCAATCAATGTGAATGAGATGAGCATGAACTATCTGGAGAAAGGACAATCTTCCTGCATCAAGACTACAAAGGCTGAGATAATTCTTAAACCAAGGGCAAACTATCCAAAGTCATCTTTGAAGAACCCTATGGATACTGTGTATGAGACACCCAAGCCTGATGAAAAGAAGCTTCTGTCAAGATCTATTCTCCTTTACAAAGATCCAGTTGATTCAGCCTCAAGAAAGAGAATTGCAAAGATATTCAGAAATGGGAAGGAAATTTGTGGGGTAGCTGGACATCCACAATTTGCTCATGCAAAGGAAGAAGAAAAAGCCAGATTGAAGCAAGAAAAGAGGCAAGCTGCTCTAGATGCAAAGAAGTCTAAACAAAAGAAAGAACAGTTTGCTATCTTGGCGAAGCTACAGGCTGTGAATTCTTCTCAACAAATTCCCTCTCAACCATCTCAAACTACTGAATCAAAGAAGAAGATTGAAGAACAGAAGAAATCCCCAAGAAAGAAAGAACTGGCTAAAAGAATAAAAAGGAAGTTGGATGTTGTTGACAAGGAATTGGAAGATCAATTTCTAAAGGAATCCACTAAAGCTGAAACTCAAGCATCAAAGCCCTCTGTGGTATTTGAAGACATAAGGGTGGTGGACCCCTACAGGAACATACATGGAGAGCCTATTGTGCCAAAGGATGAGCCAATAGAGTGGGATAAATTACCAATTCCTGACTTCAACTTTCCAATTCTTACTAAGCCAAGAAGGACAAAATCAAGGGCAGTCAAGAAAGTGAAGCTGTCACCCCTCAAATCCAAGTCAGTAGTCAAAGCTCAACCCAAGATCTACAGGGGAGACTACATGTACTTGTGTGACATCAAAGAATTCTCAGACCTGAACCTTTATCCGGAGGAGCTGGATGAGGTAAGGGTAATTGATGCATACAGAAACCTACCTGAAAGGTTGGTGTTCAAGTACAAAGGAGGAAGGGAGATTCAGTGGCCTCTCCACAGGATACTTCAAGAAAGCCAAGTTGTGTTGATCAAAGTCTATTCATCCTTCAAGAAAAATTTTGGGTTCAATGTAACTGCAAGAAGATTAGTATTGAAGAAGATTGAAGAGCTAAGGAGTATTAGAGCCAAAGATGCACTTCCCAAGACTCTTATCATCCCATACACAGGGAGAAGAGTGCATCTAAGGCCCTACTGGCTGATGGAGTTCATGGATGATAAGGGTGTGAGAAGATTCTTCAGATTAGAAGACCAATTGAGCATCTCTAGCAATGAGACTCTATTGGAGATGCAAGAAATATTAGATCTCTCAGAATCTGATGAATTAGAATTCCACAGACAGCTCCAGAATCAAATTGAAGAAAACAACAGAAAGCTTGGAAGAAGATCCAGACCTTCAAGAAACTAGAAAAATCTGCTCAGGCTAGAGGAGCATCTTGAACTGACTGTGAGCCAAACCTTGTACATTTTGTTTAAATTGAAGCACTTTCAGTTTTATCTATTTATCTTTAAAGATATATGTTTAGGATGTTTTGTGATCATCAAGTGTCTCTTAATTTATGGCTACAATTCCAGTAGACATAAATTGGGGGAGATTGTTGTGAATATGTTGTGTACTTAATGATCACTTAAACAAAATGTATAAGTAGATTTTACTTAGTGATATCATGTAGCACTCGACGGATAAGAGTTTTAGTCCCGACGGATAACTCATTATAGTCCCGACGGATGATTAACTTATTATCCATCGAGTGAGTAGCTTATCTAATAATAAGTTTGTAGCACAGTGTTGTATGCACCTTTGTATAGAATCTGTAGTAGCATATAAGTCATGTTGACTTTAAGTAGATATACAGAATAGGTTGATTAACTGTACATAAGCAATGTCTTGTAATTCTGTATAAGTGAAATGAAGTCAAGTTCCAAAATAGCTACCAACGGATGATTAACAAAGCTTCGACGGATGATCAAATGACTATCAACGGATGTTTAACATAGCAGTCGACGGATGATCAATTAAGTCATCGACGGATAATCAATTAAGTCATCGACGGATGATCTGAAAGTCGACGGATGATCATATTAAGATTCAAACATCAGTTGAACAGTGAAAGCTGACACACAGCCGTTGAGTTGGATACAAACACTCTGTGGAAGCCCATTGACTGGGTAATAGAGGAAGAAAAGCAGCAAAGATCAAGACTGTTAGATTTTATATTTATTCAGTTCTTTTGACTTTGTAATCTTGGTAATATATAAACCAAGAGAGTAGCAAATAGAAAAAGAACGAAGATAGCTAAGAAACCAAAAAACCAGAGAAATCTTTGTAAGCACTATCTTTAGCATTTCTTGTATTCTCAGCAGTTCTATTTTTTGTAAGCAGCTGTGAGCAATTCTGCACACAGAGTCCTCTCGATATATTATATATATCTCTGGTGGAATTGTTTAAATCCACCAAAAAGTTTTTAAAGACTCTTGTTTTTAATTACTTATGTTTTGATTCATTCAAGTTTATATTCCGCATTGTGCTAATCAAAACAGATATATCCATAATCGAGTTGAACATTTTTATTTCAAGAAAAAGGTTCAAGAATTCCATTCAACCCCCATTCTGTAATTCTTGCTATATTGTTAAGGGACTAACATTTAGAGCCTCACACCAGTGACGCACATGGCATCTCTTCAGCGGATTATTCATTAAATTAACATTCTTCCATTATTGAAGAGAAACATAAATTACTCCATTCGTACTATTATCAAAAGTATTATTATCTGCAAGTTATAGTAAGTGTAATAAACAAAAGGAGAGGCCTTAATGTTCATCATTTAATGTAATTTGCATAAAATTATAGTGCAACATTGATTCACTCGTGGAACAAACAATCAAGCACATCCTTTTAATGCAGTATATACTGAGCAAGCTGAGAAGCTTGACAAATGTGCTGAGTCAAAGGTGAGTTGTGTACATTCTATTACGTCATGTTTCAAACGAACATATTTCAGTAAAGAGTATATCATACTTGGTATTTGGTAACTTTCATATGTTTTATATATAGGGACTTCAGTGCAAGGAGGATCATTAATTAGTTGACTTGTCACAATTTTTATCACTTGAAAATGATCTCATCAATTTATATATATGTGTGTAAAATTCGTATGCAATATATATCTTTCTATAATTCTTTGCAATAATTTAGTAGACATTCATTTCCAAAATCATGTCCTTTTGTATAAAACCCCTTTCTGGCTTTAACAGTTTCTACAGCGAAAAAAGGGAGTTTATGATATTAATTATTCTTTCCTAGTAATTTACTCCTGTAGAATTCTACAGTTGGTTAACTAGGAAATCAGTACATGCGGATCTTTCGGTAATGAGAAAGTAACAAGCTGGGGAATGGAAGTGGGAAATCGAATAATAGTTTTACCAGTGACGGTAGAAAATATTAATATAAGTGGGCAAATGTTGACAAAGATAAGATTTGCGTACATATTAAACCATTGTTGATGATTGTTTCAATATGCTGTCTTCTTCCTTTTTTATATCTTTGCACGTTTGAGGGGAGTGATCAGTCCCATTATCTGGAATATATTGAAATAAGTCTTTGTACTTGTATGCAGATGGTATGTGAGGATTGCATCCCCTTTTCTGAAATTGTGAGCTTGGGTATAGCAATATTAAAGGATGTTACAGAAGTAGACATTGGGAAAATCTTGATATACTATGTGGTGGATGTACTATTCTTTGTTAAATGTGACATGGCAACTTCTTGTTTCTATTGCATTTCAAGTTGCAAAGTGTTGATTAACCAGCTCATCTAAAACCTTAAGGTGTTAGAGGAAGGCCCCAATAGGATCGTATATTGAACACTCCCCCTCACTCGAAATGGGTCGAATAGTAGAACACCGACACCCATTTTTGTGGTATTAATTACCTTTAGTGTTCACAATAAAATGTGAGAATGTTGGGAGTGGCTGGGAATCGAACCTTAGTCCTCCCGCCAGCCTAAGCTCTGATACCATGTTGAGTAACCAGATCTTCTAAAATTTTTAGGTGTTAGAGGAAGGCCCCAATAGGATAATATAATTAACACAAAGAACAATTAACTTAATAAAAGACTATTTCTATAATCCTTTATTTCAAATCCTTCGACCTTAGTGGTTTTATGTTACAAGTGTAATTTACACTAATATGTTTAAATTGTTTTTAAAATTATACTCTTTGATGGGGCAGGACAATATGAACATGGACAATGCATTATGCTCACTCTTGTAGATATTGCAACAAAAGGCATATGTTCAAGGGTTGTGAGGTTTAACAAAAAGGATTGTTTGAAAGAAAACACACTATAAACCTAAAATAATGGTCCTTAAAGTATAATTGTGTTTTTTGGACTCTATATGAGTGGTTTTCGACCGTACGGATTCAGTAAGTTCTTAGCACCCGGATACAGAAAACATGTTGCTGATACCCTTATTTGATCACCTTGTGGCGTGTGCTAGCACTATAAAATCTACACTTTTGAATTTGTCGTTTGAAACAATCTGTACTCATAAAGTAGGAAAAAGAGTTATTTAAAAAAATGAAGATAAAAAAGCTATGTTGGTTCTGGAAAACTCGACAATACACAGAGTAAAGACAATATCATAATTGTAACTTTTATATATAAAAAAATAAAAAAATCTT
This sequence comes from Apium graveolens, assembly GCF_009905375.1. NCBI lineage: Eukaryota > Viridiplantae > Streptophyta > Magnoliopsida > Apiales > Apiaceae > Apium > Apium graveolens. Next base: position 128,779,427 of record NC_133656.1, read on the forward strand.
CAAGTATACAGCTACCTGCGTAAGATCTCCAATTTGGGGGTAGCAGAGCACTCGGAATTGGCGGAACATCAACCCAATGATCTTGATGAAGAAATTGAAGGCCGGCAATTGTGTCATGTAGTAGTATAGTTAGAAATATATGGTTTGAATATGGTGGAGCTCCAAAGGCAAGATCAGGCTCATGGAAAGCCGGATAATATAACCAGGCCAAGAACTCACTTTTCATGCAATCAATGCGCGATAAATAGTCACTGCTTAACCCTAATGCTTTAGAAAGCAATTCTGACAGGGCCTCTCTCGGTATGATTTTTGACTGCACATAATGTCCCATTTTTTTCCTGCAAAATAAAAAGAAAAATAAAAAAATATGTGCCTCTTGTAAAAAAATGGAAGATAAAAGAGATGACGTATAGCTTAACAAATTGACAGTAGTAGTTGTACTTAATAGCAATTTGCATCACATGACACTAACAAACTACAACCAAATCCCTAAAAATAAAATACTAATAGATTGCCACAATTCATCAAATGATATTACAATATAACTAGAAAATAAATAAATATAAAAGTTTATCTACCTTCAGATTTGAGGTACTTGTTCAGAATCTAGTTTTTCATCTAAACAAGCACAAGCTAGAGCATACATCCAAGGACCATGCTTAGATTCTTGGACTGATCCATTGACATTATACGACCTAACTTTCTGGCTATTTTCATCTGAAAATAATCCCATCTTGTGCACCCTTGGCTGCTCATATGCCTTCGTGTGGCTTCCACAGTTGCTTTAATCACATTAACATTCATTCCATGATTCACCATTTAAAAGAATCCTCATTTTTTCCATGCTTGTCAGATTTGCTCCACTTTAGCTTTCTTTGAACACATTCAACTCCATGGAGGTCTATCAGTGGAACTTGAAATTTAACATTGCATTTCACAATTGATTCTGATAATGTTGGAAAATCCTTGGAATTTTTGTGACACCTGAGTCTACAAGACCTTTGACCTCGAACACCTTCACTTCTTCAGATTTTTGACCTTTGAAATCACTGAACGTGACAACTTCCAGATGGTGTATAGTAAAACTTTTAGAATCTTCTATCCCGTAATTCTTAAGATCGTCTTTATCGTCATACGCACTCTGATAGAGAAAGCATTTCAGATTTATCACATAGTAGATATAGAGATTCAAATGAGTTGAAGTGGATATGACTTAACGAGATATATAGGTTACAAAAGTTTGAAGTACTCTGAATCAACAAATCAAACAAGAACCCTTAGATAAATCAAATCAATCAAGAAATTCATCTTTGAAGTTTAATATTAATCTTCCGTAGGATGGAAATCCTTATGTGAGAGTTTTACTAAAATTAGAGGCAGACCGAGATATGAATCAGGAAAATCTTCCCAAGAGAATAACGTCGAGCAAGAAATAAACTGAACAACATCAAATGGGATATTGCAATAGAAAATTGATCATTTAGAAGCCTTTACATGAAGCCCAGATGAGCTAGAAAATGCACATACACCTCTCTTAAGAGAGTTTACTGAAGAAATATTTCCTCCATGTTATCAGTGAATGTTAAGTGCATTAGTTCCAGTGAGCCTTAAACAACTGAACATCAGTGAATATTTTAATGTAGGGAGACAACACCTCCATAGTCAGTACAAAGAGATACGCTGGCAATGTGGCGTGCCAGATTTCAAGAAAGGTAGCAGCTTGGGAGTGACAAAGAAATTTTTTGAAGCCATGAAGCATTTACCATAACTCTGAAAAGCCTGCCAGAAATAGGGGCATTTTTTTAACTATTCACCAAGTGTAGTCCAGTGCTACGAAGGTCAGCGATAAAATTACGAAACTTTGATATTCCAGTAGAACGAGAACAGCTTCCACGCTGGTTCTCCGATATATCTCTAATGTCATTTAAATCATCACACAAAATCCCTGGAGAACCCTCACCAATAGAATGAGCAAAGTCCTGCAAGTAATTCAACAGCCATCTATAAGAGATAATATTCATCATAAAAATCAATAAAGAAATAGAAAAGGGAGACCTTTGAAGATCATTCTTCCTAGCTACGCCAAAAATGGCTTTCTACAACATTGTAAATAAGTTTCCACAGGCCCAATAAATGTTGCAAAAGCTTAAAAAAAATTAACGGCAACACTTTTCTGATGTTAGTATTTTTGATGTTGCCTAAGGCAACATTTTCTTATTTAGGGCAAAACCGAGAATTATGTTGCCAAACACTATGAATTTGCAAAAAAAATGGGCCCACGTGACAGGTGGAATGTCACGTGGACTGCCACTAAGCGTGACATGTGGCACTTTAACACGTGGCATTTTGACACGGGGCATGTGGGTCCCACTGACAGATGGGCCCACTGACAGGTGGGGTCCACTAACAGGTGGGGCCCACTGATAGGTGGGGACCACTGACAGGTGGGGCCCAGTGAGTGGGCCCACTAACAGGGCCCTCGCTGTTCTCATGCTCTTTTACAACGTTTTTTAAAGATAATTGCAACATTTTTAATACCTATTGCAACACTTACACAATGATTAATTTTGAAATATCCTTTCAGCATATATCAATGCCCAGTTCCATATAGAACTCTTTTCCCAATCAAAGTCATCAGAAACACAATACAATATCACCAATACTGATTAACTACATCATTTAGACAATTTCCAAGTACCAAAAGATCACATTTACAAATGTCATATTCCTGGATAATAAATACCAAAAGGTCACATTTGCCAATGTGATATTACCGGAGGTGCATACACCAATACCAAAGCATCTAAAGACACACAAGTACCATCTTACAGAACAAAAGTAAATAAGGGTCCTGGCGAATTTGCAAGCAGATATTTAAGGGATATAAAGTACCAAAAGACCACTCAATATCTGCCTAAGCCAACTTCGAATCCCTGGTCAACGGAGTACCATAGTCTTCGCCACTAGAAATGGTCGCACAAAGATCTCCTAAATTAATTTGCAAAGTTGGATTAGCCTGGCTCAACTTTTTAAGAACCCAGGCCAGCTTTGAATCTACTTCTTCCTGTACATTCGTTTTTGACCTCTACAGCGACATCCTCCTTTACCTTGGCTTCAAATTCAACTTGGAGATTTCGTTTAAATTTAGTTGTCAAATCCTCGATGTCTGTGTCTGTGGGAGCAGGGGCTGAAACATCGACATATTTAACCTATCGCCCAACAAGCCAAGAAGGGCCATGCGATTTACCATCAGTAACAAGATCTTCGACATTACTACTTCCGTCCTCTGCAGTCAGTGTTTTTTCAATTTTTCCCTGAAAAACAAACCAAGAACAAATTATGACATTTGATACTACATTAAGTAATTTGTTTCTATTGGATTGACTAGAAATCAGATGCTTACAAGTTTGTAATTCATCACCGCAGTATTAGACCTGTACTTGCGCCCGACTTTTCGCTTGCGAGTTTCAACAAAAACTGCTGCATCTGATGGTATGGGCTGATACATGCATCAACTATTTTAGTTAGATATTTTAACAAATCTAAAGAATGTACAGATGACCGAACAATTTGTGAATTGTTAACTATAAGCATCCTTTTTTATTATCTATTTTATTAATTTAGCCTACACATTAAAGTACAGTAGTATTTTGCTATTTCTATTAGTCCCATCATTTCTCTGGTGATTTTTTTTCGTTGATATCATCTCTTTATCTGAATTTATATATGGGCATACATATATATATAAACCTTTCTTTCAGATATATGCCTTGATATATGAAAACAAAGTCAAGTAATATAATGGGGCTATTGAATAACATAAATAACATAAAAGAGGTAGTATGTACCAATTTGTTCCGAATTTGGGCAAAAGATACGGGACCAGCAGTGTGTGTGTCCGTATATAATTTACGACTTTCAGCATTTTTCTCAGCCTTTTTCTGCAATAACAAGAAAAAGATCATTTCATTATTCCGCATAAAAAATCATACCAGAGGATGGACAACATAATAGCATCAATTTTCAAATTCTACCTGAACTTCTTCATCAGCCCAGTACATTAGCAGCACTTTGAATTCCTCCAATGGAATATCATCTGGCCTGTGTTCTTGCCTCTCTTGATCAGTTTTATAAGCCAGATAATGATTCTTTTTAGTGCGACACTTGCACCCCCTCCAGAAATCACGAATTGACTAGATACAATACTTTTCCAATTGATAGGGAATAATCTAACGTTGCTTAAAAAAAATTCAAGAAAAAAGCATAAGAATTAATAAGAAATGTTGGTGTATCAGAATTATTATTTATTTATTTAAACATCAGAATAATGAATACAATACCTTTTCATAATCCCGCATAGTCTTCTTCAAGGTTGCAGGAACATGAGCCCAATTTTTGTAGGTCAGTGATACACACCTCCTCAGCGTTCCCAAAAAACTTCCCAACTCAGCTCTAATTTTATCATCATCTCCTATAAGTTGGAACTTGTGATTCATTCTTATGACAACTCGTTTTTCAACTGACCTAGTATGGACTTTATCCATTCTAGTCTTTCCCCTGGGTCTTATAGGAGCTTTATCTACAAGTATAATGTACCAAAAAAACTAATGACAATTATAGTTAAATAATATCGTAAATTAAAGTGTAATTTATGCAACTAAAATTCACAGTCAACCTAATTCATTATTTTACCTTCGCTTAAATTCATTATTTTACCATACTTAAAATAATCAATAAAATTGTTAAGTTAATTTTCATTATTTTCAGAGTCAACCTAATTTAGAGTCAACATTACGCAACATTATAGAAAAAAACTTAAAAATCCAACACGAATTTACATACCCTCAACATCTTCATTTTCAAATAATGGAAACTCGTCTTCATTTCCGGCATTTCCAGCCTCTCTTTGATTTACAGTGTCGCCTCCACTTGTACCACCATTTTCATTATCTTCTCTCAGGCGCTTTCTCATACTATTATAAGCAAGCATCATTACTGGTCCTTGCAGTGATGTTAGTTGAATGGTACATGGTGGTGCAGGTTCCGTAAGGACTGCTTCTTTGGTTTCCTTGTCAGGTGCATCCTTGTTGGTTGGAGTTAAACCGTTTGCTTGTGAGCGAGTTTTTGGTCCAGCACGAGGTTGTTTTTTCTCAGCTTTCTTTATTTTCTGAAAATGAACATACAATTACAAAATTAAATTATAAGTGGAAATCACGTTATTCTTATAAGTAAAAATAACCAAGTAAAACTGGATTGACAGACCTTTTTGGGTTTTTCCAATGTTTCATCTTCGCTCTGTTCCTCATGTTCAGGAATGTAATCCTGATCGCAACATTCCTCTTGAGTTATTGCATCTCTCTCTTACACCTTTTCTTTCCCTTTAATATTTTTCAATGTCTGTCTAAAACCAGTTCCTAGTGTAGGTAAATTGTGTTTCATAAAAACTTCATTATTTCGCATGACATTCAGAATTTTCTTTCTCTAGTACTCTATCAAATTATTGATGTTTGTAGCGTGCATCTTATCTGACTCTGACATCGGTGGTGGAGGGGGTGGAGGGGGTAAATCCATTTCCTTAGAATAAATAACAAGAAACTCATTGAGTTTTGGCAGGGTAATAAATTAATTAAGAAATAGTTATGAATTAAAAAAAATATAAACCTATTTTCATAGAGAATTCGCCAAGACATAAATAAATCTTAATATTGATATATGAAATACTCATCAATTCAAAAAGTTCATCATCTCTCTAATTATGTTAAAAAGATTAAAATTATTTAGAATATTCATCATTTCTCAATTATGTTATAATATTTCAATTATTTACATAAAAATCCTATTACTTTGAAAGCTAAGTAAAATGCTAAAGGAAAAAAAACAATAATTGCACAAAATGTGAGAATTTGATGTCAATGACACACTCATTGCTTCTGTCTTTTCCCGGTCATCTTATCTTTACTATTTTTTATGTAAACTGGATTCTCTATTTATATTAACCAAACATTGTCCACGGACAGGAAAGCATAAAAAGAGATTTCAAAATTAATTTAAATGTTTATTACTGTAAAATAGTCTGCTGAATTTTAAATAAACCAGTTTGATGGAAAAATAATTAACGTAGTTATTATTTAAATAAACGTGGATAATATTTTCATCTGTTGTTTCATCTTCAGCTGGTGGATCACATATATCCAGTCTCCTCTTAACATTAGCGGAGCTCAAATTCACAGCTGCTTCGCTAACTTCTTTTTGATTTATCACATGTGCTTCTTCGCAAACTTCTTTTTGATTTGTCACCGGCACTGACTTCTTACAGCTGGTCACTCCAGTTGACATCTGTTTCACAGTTGAATCACTAGCTTGTGGATTTTTGACTTGTTGCTTATTAAGGCGTGGCGACATCCTTGGATTGCATACAACAACTGGTTTCTTGTTCCTTTTTTGTTGTAGTTCATGAGTTGTCACATACATCCTCTTTGGAACTCCTAAAATACAAGTAAAATAGAAAATTAACCAACCATAGCTATGTTGCAGAAAAACACATTTATACATAAAAATTTGACTAAAGTATTAAACATAGTCATGATTTATGATACCTGTAAATAGATTAGGCCTTGGTCTTACAAGTACATGTGGTTGCGTCTTCAATGGCTCGACTTTTTTGTCGACCACATTATCGATATACAAATCCAGGTGGCCACCATTGTCTGCCCTGTCACCCACTTTACACAGCTCCGCATCAGTTTTAAACATTTCCCAGTCACCATTCTCGGCATTCCTCCTATACACGCCTCCAATTTCAGTATATTTGAGGTCATCCCTGACAAACTCCATTAGTACTGGTAAAGATAGTAGTTCAGGGTTAGCGATTATAACAGTCTCTTATCCGCCAACATATCCTGTTTGCTGGAATTTGCCCTTATGGTGAAATCTGAGTTTAACTATTTATTCCGACATCCTACAACAATTAGAAAAACAACAATCAAATCAATAGTGAGCATAAAAATAAAAGTCAAGTACAAGTAATAAATAAAATCAATAATTAGTACCAATTCAGTTAACAGTGCAGACAATAGTTGAGTGTGTAAAAAAGATAAATAATGCAAGTACAACTAAAAGCATTAACAGATGAATAATTTTACAACTTACTGAGCATAGATAAATAATGCAAGTATAACTAAAAGCATTAACAAACGCATAATTTTTCAACTTAATTAGCAGTACATTACAATTTCCTTATGATTATACAATTCCTTAAATAAACTGGTGGATAATAATTAGGAAGCAGTTTCCTTAAGTTCCCTAGGTGGAATACGAACTTTCCTAATTGGTACATCATCCCTACACCAATTAACAACATCAATAACTTGATTTCCTAATCCATAACCACTACGAATCTCTTCTAAAACTGGATCTTTTTGAGTTTCTTCGTCTACAACTACGTTGTCACACAAGGCCCTTGGCAATTTCTTGATAACATTATAGAACCCCTTCTCAACTGGATCTTCTATGTAAAACACTTGTGGGAGAGGCAGATTGGTTGTTACATCATTTGTGGGAGAGGCAGATTGGTTGTTAATAAGCAACGAGTTAACTCTATTAGTATGATCTTTTGGGATGTGCCTAAAAATAAATTTGTAAGGTATTGGCCCAAAGCAAAAAATATCATACTAAAGAAAAGTTAAGACTCGGACGCGGCCCAACCTACTTCCCCAACTTTCCATTTCTAAATATCTAGGTATATTTCTACATGACTTCATCATATTCTTACACTTTATATACACCCACAAACACAATCAACAAACTTTCATAGATACACTTAAATGGCAAGATGAGAATATTAGAGCCCTAATAAGAGAGGGTGATGAAAGGTAAAAGTAGGATAAATGCTATAATTTTATTGTTTTAATGATGCAACAACCTGAGAAAACTGAGAAGTCAGTTACCAATATTAATACGTAAGGAAGACGGAAGTTAGAAATAAGAATTAGAAACCTGAGAAGTGAATCTCGAGGGTTTTTAAAAGTTTGGATCCACTTGAATCTTATCTTGCAAAATATCTGCAATATATAAATGAAAACGTTGTCAGCAAGAAACATAACAGCAGTAGTGGATTTTGGGACTCGGTAGTGGGCATAGAGAATAATGACGATCTATCTTTACTCAACGACTATAGCTGGGAAGATTACTATAGAGAGGGTAATCACATAAATAAGTGTGATCCGTGTTCAAATTTTCTTGCTGGCTGTGAGATTCATAAAGCAGTATGCCCAAAACATAAAAAATAGAATATTGAAATACCTGTTCAGATACTTGATGACAGGACTTGCATTACTAATCTTAAGGCAGTGAACTCATGTGCCGAACATCTATTAGAAGCAGTGGTGGTTGAAGCTTGCATAAATGCTACTGAAGTTAAGCATGAGGATACTATATCGCGATCAGTAAATTCCTTACTGACATTTTTAGAGCGTCACACCAATGACGCACATGGCATCTATTCAGCAGATTATTCATTAAAACAGCATTCTCCATTATTGAAGAGAACGCAAATTACTCCATTCGTACCTCTGGAGACTGTTAGGAGTTGTCCTACATCATTTATGGGAGAGGCAGATAGGTTGTTAATAAACAGCGAGTTAACTCCGTTAAGATGACCTTTTGGGATGTGCCTAAAAATAAATTCGCGCGGTTTTGGCCCAAAGCAAAAAATATCATACTAATGTAAAGTCAAGACTCGCATGCGGCAGAACCTACTTCCTCAACTTTCCATTTCTAAATATCTAGGTATGTTTCTACATGACTTCATCATATTCTTACACTTTATATACACCCACAAACACAATCAAACAAACCTTCATAGATACACTTAAATGGCAAGACAAGAATATTAGAACCCTGATAAGAGAGGGTGATGAAAGGGAAAAGTTGGATAAATGCTGCACTATTATTGTTTTAATGATGCAGCAACCTGAAAAACTTGAAAAGTCAGTTACCAATATTAATACATAAGGAAGACGGAAGATACGAATACGAATCAGAAACCTGAGAAGTCAATCTCAAGGGTTTTTGAAAGTTCGGATCCACTTGAATCTTATCTTACAAAATATATGCAACATATAAATGAAAACGTTGTCAGTAAGAAACATAACAGCAGTAGTGGCTTTTGGGACTCGGTAGTGGGTACAGAGAATAATGATGATCTATCTCTACTCAATGGCTACAGTTGGGAAGATTACTATAGAGAGGGTAATGACATAAATAAGTATGATCTGTGTTCAAATTTTCCTGCTAGTTGTGAGATTCATGAAGCACTATGCCCAAAACATAAAAAATAGAAGACTGAAATAGTTGTTCAGATACCTGATGACATAACTTGCATTAGTAATCTTACGACAGTGAACTCATGTGTCGAACATCTATTAGAAGCAGTGGTGGCTGAAGCTTGCATAAATGCTAATGAAGTTAAGCATGAGGATACTATCACTAATGTCATTAAAATCATCACACAAAATCTCTGGAGAACCCTCACCAATAGAATGAGAAAAGTCATACAATTAATTCAACAGCCATCTACAAGAGATAATATTCATCATAAAAATCAATAAAGAAATAGAAAAGAGAGACCTTTGAACATCATTCTGCCTAGCTAAACAAGAAATACATTGAGCTTTTTTCAAAATACGTGAGACATTGCACATAGAATCATCCCGTCCCACCGAAATACATCCATTATGGGGGTATTCTTAGTTGAAACTCCATTTAATGTGGATTGCTAACGAAGTAGCTCAGGATAAAGTAGTAGACTCTTGAACTCTAGTCTTTAGAATAGCAAAAAGAGAGACTTCATTATTGCAATAAAATCCTTTTTAAAAGATACTTTATTATCGAGTCATCTCACATTAAATAAACAAAAATCAATCATAAAAAATGTCAAGTGGACGATTGAGTTAGGTAGATCCCCAAACTACTCTTTTCTTAAATTTCTTTCGCTTATTATTAGGCATCTGGGGAAGTTTATCTACCGAGACCATGTCCTGGAAGGAATTAGGCAGATGTTGGGATTATTTGGGGGGCTAATGGCTTTGTTCATTTTAGCGACATGCGCTCAACCCTGTGTTGGGCCAACATCAGTTTGAACAACATTTGATAGTTGGTTGATTTTAAATATGGAAGGCGGAGACGCAACAACTTGCTTCAATTTGCTTGAGCTAGCATCAACATTAACACGTTCTTTGAAGTTAACCAACAAGTTTAACACTACTTCACTGGATCGGCAAAGTGCATGTGCTAATGTGTATGGTGCTAACCATTTACGTGCATTGTAATGAAAAAATGGACATATTTTTTAGCACAAGTGCATTATTTGATAAAATATATATGAGAGATATAGGAACATGGAAATATCAAAGAGTGCGGTTTGAAAACTTCAAGTTTTCCCAGATTTGTCTCAAAATATGGTCTTTTTCGTAGCCGCGATGACAAACAACAACTACAATATGATGCAATACAAGAGATGGATATAAGAACCTAAAGTCAGAAAGCATATAACACAATAACTCTACCAGGCTATCAAAAATACTTAACTGCAGATATCATGCTTTATGTAAATATTGGAAAATATAAACCCATGCTTAGTAATATAAATGGAAATAAAATGTTTCAAACAGGGATATCCCTATCAAATTAAAAAGTTCCCACTAGTACGTAGTGGATATGGATTCATCTGAGATAAATATAAAAGAAATCCAAGATAAAGGTAATGAAACAAATGAAGATCCAAACGGGTATAGTAATGAAACAAATTAAGATCCTAACAGGTATAAATAGTACAATTTTAACTTTTTACTCCTAAGATTTGTTAGAAAATAAGTTTCAACGTTGTTCCCGTTCTTCGACTTTTTGCTCCAGCAACTCAAAAAATGTAGTTGGCACTTCCTTGAGGAACAAGGGCAGATCCCTGGAAAGATACACAGAGTTGAGAATGTATATCATTACATATAATAACAGTTTAATTTGAAACATGTTTGCTACACAAAAATGTGTGCCTCACTTACCGATGCATGTACTCCAACTACCATCAATGATCCTTGCTTTCTTCAATTTTTTTCTCCTAAAAATCAAATAAAATTTTAATTACCAGAATATTAGAGAGTCTATCTTACTTAAAACAATAACTACAAGATAATTGAATTTAAACAACTTTGATTCCACTACAATTAATGGAAAAAATATTATTTTACAATTTAGGCACTGCGAGATTCATGGGTAGAATTGCATTTTAAACAACTTGGATTCCACTACAATCAATGGAAAGAACATTATTTAACAATTTAGGCACACTTAGATTATTGGGTAACAATCAATGAAGAATATCATTATTAAGTCTACTATGTCAATGAAAAGTTTTAGACTTGAGCATGAGACCCCATATAGAATAGTGTATGCCTTCAACTCTTTTCCAAGCAGGGAGCAATTTACATTTTTTTCAAATATATATATCTAGCTTTGTTGCCCAATAAGCGATTAATGTAGAATTAAATATATATGAAAATAAAGCATGTACCGATATGCAAAATAATAGCTTATGAGCAATGCGCAACATAGTGTGAAGATGAGGGGGGAAACCAAAATACAATGCTCAGTCTCACTACACCTTTTGATTATATTTTTAAAAAAATGTGAATTATTTTAAGTCTTGTGTTCTCTTACCTTGGAAAATATTTGATATATCATTCATTAAAAATAAAATGTGATATATATCTCTAATCATCTTCTATTTCTTTATATGAATATTTTAAATGAAATTGATTTATCTTAATTAAGGCTATTCCCTTGTCATTAGATTGTGTGTTCCTTTCTTACATTGATTGAGACCACACATTTCTTATAAATTTCCCATAACATGTCATGTGTTTAATCCTTTGTTATCGAACTATAGGGACACATGCAATCGATAATTCGTGAAATTTACATGAAAAGATCATATGTAAGAATTTACTTGGGGGAAAGAATTAAATACTGGTGAAAATAATATTCGGAAAACATAATAAGATAACATCGTTGTTGCAAGTAGAAACATAATTCATCTGCATAATTTTTAAAAAATATAAATATGTGTTGCTAATTTGATCACCAAACATTTTTGCACATGAGTAAAGCACATGAATAAGATAAAAAATAAAACAGACAAAGTTAAAATTGACTCACATTTTGTGGTGAGCCTTTCTGAGGTATTTGCAGTGATTGTAGCATCAGTGTGGCTTCTTTCACATGAGACTGAAAATGAATTGTATTAACCTTGATTGCATATATAAGATCTCGAATTGAGACTCAAATGTACATAAAATAATTATTTATTGATGATTTAAAATTCATGAATGATATTACTATAAAACCTGTGCAGGTGATTGTGGATTCCCCTCAAGCCAAAATGCAACCCACGATTCCTTCAGCAAACTATAACCATGATTCATCACTATGCTTCTAAAACTATGTTTCTAAAATGGTGATTAGGGCATATTATACTTAAAATGGAGGAGGCACCATTCAATTAAATATGTTTCTAAAACTATTCTTTCACTTCAAAGATATAATCATATATATAAGAAGAAAGACACTTACATTGAGACTTCTTAACATTTGCGTCTCTGGCAAAAATTTCAGCAGTCTTCTCAAATCCCTCTTTCTTCAAATAATCATAAATGTATAGATTCAGCCTAGAAATTTCCAAATCAAATAAATTCAAATGGTGAATTAGAGAGATAATATAAAAGCAAATAATGTAATGCCTGGTTTGTTGGGCTTTTAATCTAAATTTGTGGGCTTCATTTTTAGTCCAGTTTTATTGTTTGTATCATTCTACAAGTCTGGAGTCCATCTGGTGGAAGCAGTCAATAAGGACGTGGAGATCTTTTAGGAGATTACTTTGCAAACATTTGAATAAAGAGTTGTACTAGGAAGTTAGTTGATATGCTTTCCTTGTTTTTCTCTGCTTATTGTTATTTCTTTTGTATTCAGTATATGTACTACGTTGGTTATCCAAATAAACTAAGATGTTTTACGTACAACTTGTTTTTCTCAGTTTTTCCAATACACAGTTATAGGCGTATAACTTGTTTAAACACAACAATCTGGTATCAGAGCTTTGACACTTTAGTGCATGCCCAAGTATATGCCCAGAATGTCAATAACGGAAAAAAAATGCAAGGATGGTACGTTGAGTCTGAGTTATCCCATGCTGAGAAGAGAGAATTATACAGTTTGGGCTATGAAGATGCGTGTGTTTATGGAGGCCCATGCTATTTGGTAAGCCATAGATCCAGAGGGATCGAAAACACCAGTTGAGACTAAGGTGGATAAGGTAGCTCTGGTAGCTATTTACCAGAGTGTACCTCAAGACATCTTACTGACATTGGCAGAGAAGAAGACTGCTAAGGAGGCTTGGGAGGCTGTGAAAACACTATGCCAGGGAGCCGAACGGGTAAAGAAAGCAAGGATTCAAACCCTCAAAGCTGAGTTTGAATCAATGAATATGAAGGATTCTGACTCACTCGATGACTTCTGTTTAAAACTGAATGGTTTGGTGACTAATATACGTGCACTTGGGGAGAGTGTAGCTGACTTATATGTGGTAAAGAAAATACTCGGTGCGGTACCCAAACGATTCTTACCGATTGCTTCGACCATCGAGCAATTTGGAGACGTTGACACAATGATAATAGAAGAAATAGTTGTCTCCCTGAAAGCACATGAGGAGCGAATGCGAGGACAAACAGAGAACAGTGGGCACCAGCTGCTTCTCACCGAAGAGGAGTGGAACAAAAAAGAAAAGGGGGAACAGAAGTTGTTGTTAACTAGAGAAGAGTGGTTAAAGAGATCTAACAGAGGAGAAGGGGCGACTGGAAAAAGATTTTGAAACAAGGATAAAATGAGATGGGTTAAAGATAAGAGTAAAATTCGATGCTTTAGTTGTGGTGCTTACGAACACTTCGCTGTGGAATGCAAAAAATCAAAGAGAGATAAGGAAGTAAAGGAAGAGGCATTGTTTGCGTCAGTCCATGATGAAGAACCAGCTCTACTTATGATGAAGTGTGAAGGAAAACAAGAGAGCTCGATGCTAATAAATGAAGAAAAGGTAACCCCTAAATTAGGCCCAGAGAATCCTGAAAAAGGCATGAAATCTAATTTATGGTATCTGGACAATGGTGCTAGTAACCATATGTCTGGACAAAGAGAAAAATTTGATGACTTGGACGAAAGCGTGTCTGGAAAGGTAAAATTTGGAGATAACTCGTTGGTGCACATAAAGGGTAAAGGTTCAATCACACTACAATGCAACAATAGAGAAAGTAGAAAGCTTGAAGAGGTATACTATATTCCTTCCTTATGCAGCAACATCATAAGTTTAGGCCAACTCTCAGAAGAACGACATATAGTCACACTCAACGGAGACTTTCTCTGGGTTGGTGATAAATAAGGGGAAGTATTAATGAAGGTGAAGCGCTCCAAAAACCAATTATACAGACTGATCATATAAACTGGAGAACAAAAGTGCTTGTTGTCCAAATGCGAAGATAAAAATTGGTTGTGGCACTCTCACCTCGGGCATGTGAACTTCAAGGCTCTCACGTTGATGTCAACCATGAATATGGTGCATGGAATGCCGAAGATCGTTCAGCCTAGAGAAGTCTGCACAGGGTGTTTAATGTCAAAGCAAACTAGGAAGGGGTTTCCATAACAAGCTGAATTTTACGCAAAAAGGCCTTTGGAATTGATACATGGTGATCTTTGCGGGCCAATAACTCCTTGTACTTCTGGAAGAAATAGGTATATTTTCCTTATAGTTGATGATTTTTCCAGAGTTATGTGGACATACTTATTGAAAAATAAATATGATGCACTTGATGTTTTTAAAAAATTTCGAGCACTGGTTGAGAATAGTCCAGAAAAAAAGATTGGAACACTGAGAACAGATAGGGATAGAGAATTCATGTCAAATGAATTCAGTCAGTACTGTCAAGATGCTGGAATCATGCGTCAATTTACAGCTCCTTACTCACCGCAACAAAACGGTATCGTTGAAAGGAGAAACCGTACAATGATTCAGATGGCTCGTAGTTTGCTAAAGGAAAAGGAGCTACCAGTTTATTTTTGGGGAGAGGCCATTCGAAATTCGATTTATTTACTGAATAGGTTGCCCATACGTGCAGTCACGGGAGTAACGCCTTATGAGGCCTGATCAGGTTCAAAACCATGTATGGATCACTTACGCATTTTTGGTTGCCTGGCTCATATGAGAATACCAAATGTAAATTTAAAGAAGCTGGATACAAGGAGTAAGGTGGTGATATATCTCGGTAAGGAACCCGGTATAAAAGCACACAGGGTTTATGATCCTAAAAGTAAATCGATACATGTCAGCCGAGATGTGATATTCGAGGAGGATAAGGCATGGGATTGGAATCAAGAGGATGTGACACGAGCAACTCAGTCAAATAATTTTCTGGTTCTCAACACTGATGTTGCGACTCAAGGTGAGATAGTTGATAGCGAATATACTGGAAGCACTCAGAGTAGCACTGGAAGCAATGACAGCTGTTCAGAAGGTGCCAACAGCAATTAAGAATCCAACAACAGCTCAGAATCACATACAAACATGGAGCAATCTGCTACTAGTTCAGAAACAGATGAACGTCCATGACATTATAGACGCTTAAGCGAAATCTACAATGACACGGAACCTATTGAGCTAGATGAAGAAGAATTGCTTGTGATGGGAATTGATGAGCCTGTTAACTACTCTCAAGCAGCAAAGGAAGAAAAATGGAGAAGGGCCATGAAATACGAGATAAATGTAGTGGAGAAAAACGGAACCTGGGAACTAAAGGAATTGCCTCCAGATCGAAAACCAATAGAGTTGAAGTGATTTACAAGATCAAGCGAGACGCTAGTGGACAAATCATCAAACACAAGGCCATAATTGTTGCCAAAGGATATGTTCAAAAAAGAAGGGGTGGATTACGAAGAAGTCTTTGCACCTGTGACTCGACTAGAGACCATACGACTTATTTTAGGACTTGCAGCAAAGAACTCCTAGGAGGTACGCCACTTAGATGTTAAAAATGCATTTTTGAATGGTGAAATTGTAGAAGAAGTTTATGTTACAAAACCGGAGGGGTTCGTCAAAAAGGGTAAAGAACATCTGGTTTGTAGGTTGCTTAAGGCCCTGTATGGCCTAAAACAGGCACCACGGGCATGGTACTCAAAATTTAACAAGAGTTTAGAAGATATTGAGTTTATTAGATGCCCCTACGATCAAGTTGTCTACACGAGAGTGGTTCGGAATAATGTACTCATAGTAGCTGTCTATGTTCATGACCTCTTGGTCACTGGATCGAGTTCAACTATTGTACGTGACTGCAAACAGCAAATGGGACATAAGTTTGACATGAGTGACTTAGGCAAACTGTCGTATTACCTAGGTATCGAGGTTGAACAAGGAGTTGGTTATATTCGACTAAAACAATCGGGTTATGCAAGGAAACTGCTTAAGAAGTCTGGTATGCTTGGATACAATCCTACAAAGTACCCCATGTATCTCAAAGAAGCTATTCATAAAGATGAGAAAGGTGTCCCAGTTAATGTAACGGAGTACAAAAGTGTAATAGGAGGTCTTCGATATCTTGTACACACGAGACCTGACCTGGCCTATGCTGTTGGAATTATCAGCCGGTTTATGGAAAGGCCAACATCACTACATCAGAATGTAGCTAAATGTGTACTCAGGTATGTGAAAGGTATAATCAATTTCGGTCTGACTTACACACAGACCAACAAAAATAACATCTTGACAGGCTACTCGGATAGTGATCTCGCTGGTAACATTGAAGATAGAAGAAGTACAGGTGGCATGGCATTTTACTTAAATGATGGGTTAATCACTTGGGTTTTTCAAAAGCAACGATGTGTCTCTCTTTCTGTATGTGAAGCTGAGTTTACGGCAGCTACTGCAGCCGCTTATCAAGCAATTTGGTTGAAAAAACTTCTGGGGCAAATAACGAGCAAGGAGACTGGTCTTGTGATAATCTACATCGACAACAAGTCAGCAATTGACTTGACAAAAAACCCCGTGTTCCATGGTAGAAGCAAACACATTGACATTCGATACCACTTCATAAGAGAATGTGTTGAGAAGGGAGATATAATTGTCAAACATGTATGCACCGATGAACAACGAGCAGATAGCCTTACGAAAGCTCTAACCACTGTCAAGTTTGAAAGAATGAGAAAGTTGTTAGGTGTTGATTCAGGAACTCAGATAAATTTTGATTAAGGGAGAGTTTGTTGGGCTTTTAATCTAAATTTGTGGGCTTCATTGTTAGTCCAGTTTTATTGTTTGTATCATTCTACAAGTTTGGAGTCCATCTGGTGGAAGCAGTCAATAAGGACGTGGAGATCTTTTAGGTGATTACTTTACAAACATTTGAATAAAGAGTTGTACTAGGAAGTTAGTTCATATGCTTTCCTTGTTTTTCTCTGCTTATTGTTATTTCTTTTGTATTCAGTATATGTACTACGTTGGTTATCCAAATAAACTAAGACGTTTTAAGTACCAACTTGTTTTTCTCTGTTTTCCAATATAGAGTTATAGGTGTATAACTTGTTTAAACACAACATGGTTAACATGTGTGTACATATATGTATAACTTACATAGTTCTTTAAAAGACAAAAAAAATTACATCTGATCAACATCTCTTTCTTTTCCAAGAAACATGTTTTTCTCATCTTTCAAATCTCTTCCCAATTCCATTTTATGGAAGATTGCCATATACACATTTCAAGATCAAAAATAAAATAAATTAAGAGTTTTGGATATAAAAGAATAGAGTACATATATAAGAGTAACTTACACAAAAGAAATATTATATATGATTAAAATTTTAAAACTATAAGGAATTTGGGACACCTTTACACTGAGAAAACACAAACCTTAATTTGTAAAATAAGCTCTACTAGAAAATCCAACACTTGTAACACTTCTTAAAAACAATTGTTTTGGAAAAATCTACCACCTTGTGTAATATCAAGATTATATATTAAATTTTAAAATAAAAGATTCTTGATTTCTCTATTAAAAAAATAGAGTATATAGGAAAAGAATTTTGAATTAATCATAATAAAGGCATAGTATGTAAAACAAATATTATGGCATATAGAAAAGAAGATTAGAGTATATGGGAAAAAATCATCAATTTATTGTAAAAATATATGTTGAAAAAAATCTTTAATTCATTATTTGAAGAGCAAAGCAATAGATGCTTATCACTAATTAAGTTTGATACCACTAACATTTTTTCTTACTACAAAACAATAAAAAAGGTAAAAAGGCATGAGGCAAAAAATAAATGGTTCACCTACCACAATATCACGCTAGAAAATATCTTGTAGATTTAAATAAAGGAAATCATCATACAAATCATTTATCTTAAATAAATATAACATTACTAATTAAAAATATAAATAATTTCTCGATACAAGTAAATATAGCATAACTAATTTTATAAATTTATGTTAAAATTTTAAATAAAAAATGACCAAAGTACAAATTTTCGGAAAAAAGTATGGGATAATTACTTTGATCAAATGGTTGATAGTCTAGATATCTAAAATCTTAAACAATCACTAAGCCTAAGGCTATTATGAATTATAAGTTATTATTAGGCTATACCATCATAACAAGTCAACTCAACTGACAATATCACTTTACATGGCAAAATAGACTCAACCATTTGGAGTAGTGATAGGTTTCTTTTGCACATGTCTTGCTTTCCTTTTAGAAAGTTCAGAGTCTTTTAAGAGCTTACAGGTTTCTATGCAAAAGTTTTATATATAATAGATATAGAATAATTAAATTTGAAAGAAGTTCATTGAAGATAGTTAGAGCAACAAATTTAGGGAAGAAGAATTTTTGAAGTCAATAAGTTGGAGGAATTCCTCTAAGACCTATATTGTGAAGTCTAGAAGACCTATGTAGTTAAGTTCATCAAATCCAAGTAGTAAAGTTTAATTCACGGCCATATCCTGAAATTCAAATTTGGTCTATATCACTATAGATAGAGAAGTTTAACTTTGTGTTATACCCTGACGTCAAAAAAGATAATGCATCGAGAAGTCAGGTTATTCATCATCATGAAGTTCAAATTGAACTATATCATGAGGTCAAGCAAAGCAAAGTTCTCAATATATTTACACGGTCATTCACAACAAGACAAATTAAGGTACAAATTTATCATAAAAGGAGAAATGGATCACAATAGTATATTGTACATGGAGATGGTCCATGCACATGTATCAAGCCTATAGTTAAACTTGGAGAGAAAGAAAAGAATAAATACCATTAAAAAAAGGACGTATGGAAGAATAAAGTGGTTCTGAAAAGGTGCAACGTGTCTCCTTGCAATGTGTTGCCCTGGAGAATATGACAGTTTATTGTAAATGGGTGTGCACACCTTGTAATACATTATTTATTATATACAGGTTATTAGTTGTGTGTAACAGATAGGAGGTTCATATTGTAATATAATTTCTCTCTCTATAAGCCAAACTCGAGAACTTGTTCTTGAGAAGAAGCCAAGAAGAACATCATTATTTTTTCTTGAAAGATGCAATTTATTTATATCTTATATAAAATAATTTGAATGAATTATCTTTTTTTTTCTTGCATAGTATTTATGCAGTTAATTTTATATTACAGTTAGTAAACCTATATGTTTAAAATGACATAAATTAATATCTTTAATGAACTAACTTAACCAAAGAAAATGACCACTGTCAGTGGTATTCTATCAAGAATCTTAAGACATATACAAGAAATACATGTAAATAATCACCAACGTATTTGACAAATAAGTTGAAATTTAGGGGAACTAACTCAATGACAGAAATCTATACAAATAAAAGTAGAGCAAAGAAAATGTAATAATTTTATTGGAACAATGGTAAATAATAAAAAAAACTAATGCTTCTTTTAGATGAACTAACTGAACTCACATAAGATTGTAACTAAATTGGAGTCATCCTGAATGTTTATATCAACTACCAGTGATTTGACACTCTTCAATATTCAGTTGGCATAAGTCAATATCTTCAAATTGATCTTGTAATTGAGATTTATTACTTCTACATTCAAGCTACATCCATTTAAAAAAAGAACAAAAAATGATAGGTAAAATTGAATTAGAAAAAATAAACATGTAAAATGCTTGTAAAATACTTATAGATATACATAAAAGAGAATGAGTTACTCATAGTTAGGGTCAAGTTTACCAGATCAACTTTGAGTTCAACTTTGAGTAGTAGCAAGAACCAAATGATGATCAATCAGTCACCTCGTCAAGGGAACCATGCAAGTCAAACATATGAACAACATATTTCAAATTACATTATATGTTCATATAGGAAAGGTAAGAAGCAAGCATTTCCCAATAATTAAAGAGATGTTAAATTAATTAGAAAAATAAAATCGAGAGAAGAAGCTTGGACACCGTAAATCTCATCTTGAAAAGTCTACGTTTTAAATTTTTTCTAAATAAACAAATGCTTGCAATCCTATTTGGAAGCTTGCGAAGCTGATTGTAGTTTAACAGATCTGCTCGAACAATAAGATTTTATCTTTAGGTCCACCAAAATTCATATATTTTTCATGAAACTCTACACTAACCTTTTCAAATATCTCATTTCCGATGGCTATCTATCAATAAATTCCAAGTCCTTGTGTCTTGATACGTTTTTGGGTAATGATGTTTTGTCCTTAAAGAATAGTGGAGTGTGAAATTCTATTGGGGTTTTCAAGAAATCTTTTTAAACCATAGGTGATTTCAGACAAGTTAACAGGTATGGTGGTTTAGGATTTGTTCGTGAAATTGTTATGAATAAAGAGAGTAATTTTGTGAGGACAATACTATAAAAAGTAGAATAGACATCGCCTCTTTGACATCAGTTGCTTTTGTGACCGATGTAAAAGGTTTTTTCAACGTCAGTTTTGGGAAACCGATGTCTTTTATTGTTATAAACATCAGTTTTTTAGCCCAACCGATGTTATATGTCTGTTTTAAAAAAATTAATCAACGCGCCTTCCTCGTTTCCCCCCTAAACCAAATAATTCATTACCTCCATATATTTCCTCCCTTGTTTTTTGACTTAGTAGAATTCTCTCCCCTTTTTTCACCCACATCTTCCCCCTTTTTTATTAAAAAACAAAAATAAAAAACAAAAAACGTATTCTCTCATCTCACATTTCACTAAGAAATTTTTTTTCACTGTGCTCACTGTGCTCTCATTTCACCAAGAACATTTCCCTCTTTGTGCTCTGTAGGTTTGGGGGTTGCTCTCATCAAGGTTTCTCTCATTTCACCAAGGTTGCATTGCATAGAGTCCAAGTCGAAGTCGGAGTTGCATTGCATTGAGTCGAGGTCGAAGTCGAAGTCGGAGTCGGAGTTCAACTCGGAGTTTAAGGTTTCAGTTCAAGTTGGAGGTTAAAGCTTGAATTAAGTAAGTTTTAAACCCTAATTTCAGAATTGGGGGTTTCAATTTGAAACACTAATTTTTTAATTTTTAATTTATTTAAGCATCTGCATCTGCTTGTTTGAGTTGTTTGTTATATATTCTATAGTATAGAAATGAGTTGTTTGTCATATAGAAAACCCTAATTTGCTTATGCTTGTGTCTTTATTTAATTTATTTTGTCTAAATGATATTATTTTGTTATTTTCAGTTTACTTATAATTTTTATATATGTAAACATATATAAAATAACATGAATTTATAGTATAATATGAACACTAAAATGCATGCCCAGTCTTGTACTACGAAATCGATACTTGGTATAACAATCAATTTTGATGATCCAGATTTTTTTATAGTATAATGCAGATTACAGAAAAGGAATAATAATCTATTTTGATTTTGGGAATGTAATCTTTGAGCAAGTACTTTATTAAAACTAATATAAAGTTGTGTGGTGTTATAAATTTACAGTACTCTTGTATATATGTACTTTAATGAATTATTCAACCTCTAATAAATCAAGCAGAACTTGTACGTTCCGCTATATGATTGTAGCTTAGATTTATACAATTTATATTCTGAAAATGAATGAAACGGCAGACTATTGCAATCCGTTATGATTGGATGAAACAGACAGAGGGAATAAGTTGTTTATAGTTGTAATAAAACAACAAAGTAGCTAAAATAATACTCTTTAGTACAAAGAATTAATAGAGGGAGTGTATAAGAAAAGTTAGAGCAATTGAAAGGTGACTTGTGCTTTCATCATCCATTTCTTACATAAGTACATACAGAACTTTTACACTAAAAGTTCTGATTCTTGTTTGAGAAATGATAATTACCATGTGAATAGAGTTTTGTTGGCCTATAGAAGCTAATACTTTACGAGCATCAGTGTTGGGTGGTGGTTGATTTTGCTCATTACAAATTATATTAATTTGCTATTTTTATTGTCTAGTGTCATGCTCTGCTTTGTTCTATGTTTCGTTTCATTTCATTATTTTAATCAATCAGTGTCGTGCTCTACTGTGCCCGTAATTATACATAGTAATACATATATATTACTAATTGTATGTTGCTTGTTTCTTAAATATTTGATATGAAAATTAGGTAGGAAATAGGTTATCCTACGAATATAGAGAAAGATTGAATTTCAAAAGAGAGGGATTCGTTGGAATATGAAGTCGGGGTTGAAAAGTTTTTGATTTACGCCGACGAAAATTTTAAAAATCCTAAAAAAATACCTTGCCCTGCTGTAAATGTGTTAATTTCAAGAAATTTCCGGTCAAAGTAATAAGGGGTCAACTCTACGAGAATTATTTCAGTCTTGAGTATATTGATTGGATTTGGCACAGATGCAAGACTGGTAGGTCGTCAGTTGGTAACACACTGCCCCCTCATGAAGAGGAGCAGAATGCTGATGCATTTAAATCAGCCTTTGAAGCTGCATCAGAAGCGGCTGCTCGATCGGAAGTGGCGGCTGCTGGTGCTTCACAAGCTGCTGTGGTTTGTGAAGCAGCATATCATAATCCGGGGGGTAAATCAGGGGGTGATGACACAGACTCACATGATTTTCAGAGGTTTGTGGCCGATGCTCAACAACCTTTAATTGAGGGCAGCGACGACATAAAATTAGATTCGATGTTAAAATTACATAACTGGAAAGCGAGATTTTGTGTGAGTGATAGCGTATTTAGCGATCTTCTCTCTACAGTTGGTTCATTCCTACCTCAGGATAATGCATTACCTGTTAACGCATATGAAGCAAAGAAAACCCTTTCAAATTTAGGCCTCGAGTATATAAAATTCCACGCGTGTCCCAATGAATGTGTTATATACAGGGGTGTAAATGAGACTGCTTCAGAGTGTCCAAAGTGCCAGCTATCTAGCTGGAAGGTGGGTAACGATGGTAGAGAAAGGTATAAAATCCTGCTGAAAGTTATGTGGTACTTTCCGGTCATCCCAAGATTTAAACAGATGTTTAAATCTTCTTCGGTAGCTGAGTTATTGACATGGCATTCCAACCAAAGAATTCATGATGGCCAGATACGCCACCCTGCCGACTATCCTTCTTGGCGGAATATCGATTATAGGTGGCCTGCCTTCGGAAGTGAGCCAAGAAATCTTCGACTAGCTTTATCGGCTGATGGTATTAACCCACATAACAATGGGCTGACCAGTCGGTATTCTTGTTAGCCGGTAGTATTGGTAACATTTAATCTTTCTCCGTGGTTATGTTAAAAAAAGAAATTTATGATGTTAACTATATTGGTCTCCGGTCCACATGAACCAGGTAACAATCTTGATGCGTTCTTACAACCGTTAGTTGATGATCTGAAAAAGCTTTAGGAAGAAGGTGAACTGAATATATACGATGCCTTCATAAAATCTTTTTTCACTTTAAGGGCGACTTTGTTATGGATGATTAATGATTTTCCGGCATATGGTAATTTTTCTGGCTGTCTCAATAAGGGTTATTTGAGTTGTCCAGTGTGTGGTGATGATATTGTTGCTAACTATTTACCTTATAGTAGGAAAATATGTTACCAAGGTCATCGTCGATATTTGCCTATGCATCATCCATAGAGGAAGAATAAGGCAGCCTTTAATGGTCAACAAGAGTTTGGACAACCAAGGCAACCCCTTTCCGGACAAGAGGTGTTGGCACAACAAGAAAACATTAAATTTTCTTATGGAAAGGAAGTAAAGAAGTCGAACAAGGTGGACTGTGCTTGGAAGAAGAAGTCAGTATTTTTTATTTTGGAATACTGGAAATTCCATCACGTTCGTCACTGCCTCGATATTATGCATGTTGAAAAAAATATGTGCGATAGTCTAATTGGGATGTTACTGAATTTAAAGTTTAAGTCCAAAGATAGTGAGGCATCTTGGCTAGATATGATGGAAATAGGGGTTTGGACTGATTTAGCTCCAGAAGTAGGAGAAAAAAGAACTTATCTGCCTCCTTCCAGTTTTACTCTAACAAAAGCTAAAAAAGGAAAAGTGCTGAAAGCACTCTCATCAATGAAGTTGCCATATGAGCATTCGTCAAACATCAGAAATTGTGTATCTATGGCGAATTTAAAGATATTTGGGATGAAGTCTAATGACTGTCATGTACTCCTTCAACAATTATTCCTGATCGCAATTTGTTTTGTACTTCCGAAGAATGTTAGAGTTAGCATAATAAGACTCTGCTTCTTTTTCAAAACTTTGTGCAACAAGATTGTTGACGTATTAAAACTTGATAAATTGCAAGCGGGTGTGCTATTAACCTTATATGAGCTCGAAAAAATATTTCCGCCTTTTTTTTTGACATAATGATTCATCTAATAGTGCACCTAGTCAGTGAATTGCGTTTATATGGACCAGTTTTCTATATATCGATGTATCCATTTGAGCGTTTTAATAAAGTGTTGAAAATTTACGTGTGAAACTTTATTTCCCAGAAGGTTGTACAACCAAAGAATACTTGAAAGAAGAATCTGTAGAATTTTGCGCAGAGTTTTCTAGAAATAGTTTCACAACTGTCGGTCTTCTGAAGGACCAAGGAAAACTTTTTGGTCCATTATCGGTTGCAACAGTTAAATCTATTGAAGAGAAAAAACGAGATGAGGTGCATTTATACGTCCTCTTAAACAACAGTGAAGTGTTTCCATATATTAAGTAACTCACTTTTCTTTTTCTTTTCTTGATTAATTTTGTATAAGCATTATTTTAGTTTGTAATCAAAATATTTATGCATTTTCAAAGGATGCATAAGGAGTTGCTTGAAAAAATTTATGAAGGAAAAAAAGACTATTCAGTGGATGATTGGGGAGCATAATAGGCTATTTGCTGATTGGTTTGAGAACAAAGTAATGACTGAATTGAATGAGAAAGTCGAAGGTGTTTTTGAAACGATAAGGTGGCTAGCAGGAAAACCATCGTTTACTGTTTTTACTTTTGATGGATATCTAGTTGACGGGATTCGATACTTCACAAAGGAGCGAGACGATGCTAGGGTTGTTCAAAATAGTGGAGTCTCTTTAGTTGCTAAGACTGTCCAAGTTTCTAGTGCTAAGGATTTAAATCTCGTAGAGATTTTACATTTTACGGGAGGATTGAAGAAATATGAGAATTGGATTATCACTCATTTAAATCCCCGTTAGTATGATATTATCTGCTTTGTCCACACCGATTTACTAGCTTCTTAATAACGAGCAATTTACCCCTCCCAAAATGTTGTGGTACAACTGCTAACAATATCTTCTTTCACACATCAAACTCGACACCTTCCAAATATTCAACCTTGTATGATATTCTGGCTCAACCTTGACCCATATTAAAATCCATCTGGCTCTCTCCCTTTTTTAAATCCATACTAGAAGGCTTGCTTGCCTCCTCCTTAGGCCCATACTAGGGTAGCCTATCTTTCTTTTCTTAGGGACCTTATTTGAGAAACTTATGGATCAATATAACCTGAAACTCTAATACCACTTGTTGGACTTGTTAAGCAGGCCTTAACTCCACATTAGTAATGAGGCCTTTTGGGATGTGCCAAACAAAAAATCTATGCCGGCTCAAACGAAAGCGGATAATATTATCTTAATGTAGAGTTAATTTCTTTTTAGTAAGGCCAACAAGTGGTATCGGAATTTCAGGTTATAAAGGTCCATACGAATTTCAAATGGGCTCCATAAGAAGCGGTGTATAGACTATATCAGGATGCACCTAAAGGGGAGGCAAGGAGGCCTTCCAGTATGGGTTATTCCGGTACGAGTTAAGGGGGAGCTATATCACACAATCAGGTGGCAGTTTTAGCAAGTGTCGTTCTCGACGTATAAAGGGGAGACTGTTAGGAGTTGTCCTACATCATTTGTGGTAGAGGTAGATTGGTTGTTAATTAGCAGCGAGTTAACTCCGTTAGTATGACCTTTTGGGATGTGCCTAAAAATAAATTCATGCGGTTTGGCCCAAAGAAAAAAATATCATACTAATGTAAAGTTAACACTCGCACGCGGCCTCAACTTTCCATTTCTAAATATTTGGGTATGTTTCTACATGACTTCATCATATTTTTACACTTTATATACACCCACAAACACAATCAAACAAACTTTCATAGATACACTTAAATGGCAAGACGAGAAAATTAGAACCCTGATAAGAGAGGGTGATGAAAAGGAAAAGTTGGATAAATGCTGCAATATTATTGTTTTAATAATACAGCAACCTGAGAAACCTGAGAAGTCAGTTACTAATATAAATACGTAAGGAAGATGGAAGTTGGGAATACGAATCAGAAACCTGAGAAGTCAATCTTGAGGGTTTTTGAAAGTTTGGATCCATTTGAATCTTATCTTGCAAAATATCTGCAACATATAAATGAAAATGTTGTCAGCAAGAAACGTAACAGTAGTTGTGGCGTTTGGGACTCGGTAGTGGGCATAGAGAATAAGGATGATCTATCTTTACTCAATGGCTACAGCTAGGAAGATTACTATAGAGAGGGTAATCACATAAATAAGTGTGATCCGTGTTTAAATTTTCCTGTTGGCTATGAGATTCATGAAGCACTATGCCCAAAACATAAGAAACGGAAGACTGAAATATTTGTTCAGATACCTGATGACAGAACTTGCACTAGTAATCTTACGATAGAGAACTCATGTGCCGAACATCTACTAGAAGCAGTGGTGGCTGAAGCTTGCATAAATGCTACTGAAGTTAAACATGAGGATACTATATCGGGAACAGTAAACTCCCTGCTGACATTTGAAAAAGTTTTAGAGCCTCTCACCAATGACGCACATGGCATCTCTTCAGCAGATTATTCATTAAAACAATATTCTTCCATTATTGAAGATAAACGCAAATTACTCCATTCGTACATCTGGAGCAAATAATGCATGACAAGTTACCAAAAGCATTATCATCTGCAAGTTATAGAAAGTGTAATAAACAAAAGGAGAGGCCTCAATGTTCATCATTTAATGCAATTTGCATAATATTATAGCGCAGTATTGATTCACTCATGAAACAAATAATTAAGCTGAGTTGTGTACATTCTATTACGTCATGTTTCAAAGGAACATATTTCAGTTAAAAGGATGTCATACTTGGTATTTGGTAACTTTCATATATTTTATATATATTGGAGGATCACTAAAGTTCTTTCATATAAGGACTTCAGTGCAAGAAGGATCATTGATTAGTTGACTTGTCACAACTTTTATCACTTGAAAATGATCTCAGCAATTTATATATATATACATGTGTGTGTAAAATTGGTATGCAATATATATCTTTCTAGAAGTCTTTGCAATAATTTAGTAGACATTCATTTTCAAAATCATGTCCTTTTGTATAAAACCCTTTCTGGCTTTAACAGTTTCTACACGAAAATAAGATTCTTCGGATATTTAATTTACAAAAAAAGGGAGTTTATGATATTAATTATTCTTTGCTGGTAATTTACTCATGTAGAATTCTACAGTTGGTTAACCAGGAAATCGTTACATGTGGATCTTTCGGTAATGAGAAAGTAACAAGCTGGGGAATGAAAGTGGGAAATCGCATAAGAGTTTTACCAGTGGGCAAATGTTGACAAAGGTAAGATTTGCATACTTATTAAACCATTGTTGATGATTGTTTCAATATATTGTCTTCTTCCTTTTTTATATCTTTGCATGTTTAAGGGGAGTGATCAGTCCCATTGTCTGGAATATATTAAAATAAGTCTTTGTACTTGTATGCAAATGCTATGTGAGGATTGCAACCCCTTTCTTGAAATTGTGAAAATAATAAGGAGCTTGGGTTTAGCAATATTAAAGGACGGTACAGAACTCGACATTGGGAAAATCTTGATATACTATGTGGTGGATGTACTATTCTTTGTTAAATGTGCCATGGCAACTTCTTGATTCTATTGCCTTTCAAGTTGCAAAGTGTTGAGTAACCAGCTCATCTAAACCTTAAGGTGTTAGATGAAGGACACAATAGGATCGTATATTTAACACTCCCCTCACTCGAAAGCCCATTTATGGGTCGAAGAGTGGAACACTGACACCCATTTTTGGGTATTAATTACCTTTAGTGTCCACAATAAAATATGAGAATGTTGGGGGTGGCTGGGAACTGAATCTTAGTTCTCCCGCCAGTCTAACCTTTGATATCATGTTGAGTAACCAGATCATCTAAAACCTTTAAGTATTAGAGGAAGGCCCCAATAGGATCATATATTTAACACAAAGAACAATTAACTTAATAAAAGACTATTTCTACAATCCTTTATTTTCAAATCCTTCGACCTTACTGGTTTTATGTTACAAGTGTAATTTATAATAATATGTTTAAATTGTTTTTAAAATTATAGTCTTTGCCCGGGCAGGACAATATGAACATGGACAATGCATTGTGCTCACTCTTGTAGATATTGCAACAAAAGTCATATGTTGAAGGGCTGTGACGTTTAACAGAAAGGACTGCTTGAAAGACAACACACTATAAACCTAGAATAATGGTCCTTAAAGTATAATTGTCTTTTTTGGACTCTACATGAGTGGTTTTTAATTTCTTGTTCATCAGATCTTTTTGTCAGATTTCAAAATTGTATAATGCTGCGAGGGAGCGGGTGTTTGTTTGGTTTTTTTTCTTGGTGAAGTTTCGTGAGAGTTGCGATTTTGTGCTGTGTTGAATTCGCGTAATTTTTAGATGAGGTACATGTATAATGTATTATCAAATGAATCTTTGGAAAGCTTAATGTGTGCTCTTTTTTTAATATTACAAAATTAAAAAAATAGCAAACATTTAGGATTTGGATAAATTTATACAGGCATGAGCTATATTACCATTTTTACTTGTCTTGAAAAATTAACAGCCCACCACCAGACAAACACTACTCTTTTTCTTGCAATTGCCTGTCTGCCATTTTTTTCATATCTTATAGTGAGAAAGCGTTGACTCAGCATCCATTGCCATGGACTGTTGGTAGTGTGCATATTCCAAGGGCACTACTTCCTTGTACAAAGGTTTGTTGTTGCCAGACATAAGCTTCATTATCAGACCATACGAATTCAGTACGTTCTTAGCACCCGGATACTGAAAACATGCTGCTGATACCCTTATTTGATCACCTTG
This sequence comes from Apium graveolens, assembly GCF_009905375.1. Classification (NCBI taxonomy): domain Eukaryota; kingdom Viridiplantae; phylum Streptophyta; class Magnoliopsida; order Apiales; family Apiaceae; genus Apium; species Apium graveolens. The sequence continues at coordinate 128,809,116 of NC_133656.1, forward strand.
TGGCGTGTTCTAGCTCTATAAGATCTGCACTTTTGAATTTATCATAAAGTAGGGAAAAAAGTTATTTAAAAAAATGAAGATAAAAAATGCTATGTTGGTTCTCGAAAACTCGGCAGTATACAGAGTACAAACAGTATCAGAATTGTAATTTTTATATATATAAAAATAAAAAAATCTTCAAGTATACAGCTACCTGCGTAAGATCTTCAATTTAGGGGTATCAGAGCACTGAGAATTGGAGGAACATCAACCCAGTGATCTTGATGAAGAAATTGAAGGCCGCCAATTGTGTCAATTGGAGCTCCAAAGGAAAGATCAGGCTCAGAGAAAGCCAAATAATATAACCACGACAAGAACTCACTTTTCATGCAATTAATGCGTGATAAGTAGTCACTGCTTAACCCTAAAGCTTTAGAAAGAAATTCCGATAGGGCCTCTCTCGGTTTGATTATTGACTGCACATCATGTCCCATTTTTTTCCTGCAAAATAATAAGAAATATAAAAAAATATGTGCCTCTTATAACAGAAATAAAAGACAAAAGAGATGACATATAACTTAAAAAATTGACAATAGTAGTAGTACTTATTAGCAATTTGCATCACATGCCACTAACAACTACAACCCGATCCCTAAAAATAAAATACTAATAAATTGCGACAAGTCATTAAATGATATTACAATGTACCCGAAAAATAAATAAATATAAAAGTTTATCTACCTGCAGATTTGGGGTACTTTTTCAGAATCTAGTTTTTCCAAGCACAAGCCAGAGCATACATCCAAGGACTAGGCCTAGATTAATAGACTGATCCATTGACACTGTAAGACCTAACTTTCTAGCTATTGTCATCCGAAAAGAATCCCATCTTGTCCACCATTGGCTGCTCATAAGCCTTAGTGTGGCTTCCAGACTTGGGTTAATCACATTAACATCCATTCCATGATTCACCATTTGAAAGAATCCCCATTTTTCCCATGCTTGTCGGATTTGCTCCACTTTAGCTTTCTTTGAACACCTTCAACTTCATGGAGGTCTATCAGTGGAACTTGAAATTCAACATTGCTTTGTACTTTTAAGATTTGTTAGGTAATGAAATAAATGGAGATTCAAAGGTGCACGGTAATGAAACAAATTAAGATCCTAACCAGTATAAACAGTACAATTATAACTTTCTTAGGAAATGAGTTTCAATAATATTTTCGTTCTTCTACTTCTTGCTCCATCAACTCAAAAAATGTAGCTGGTACTTGAATCCTTGAGGAATAAGGTTAGATCCCTCGCAAGATACACAGAGTTGTCATTGTATATCATTACATACAATAACAATTTAATTTGAAATATATTAGCTATGGAAAAAATGTATATGTCACTTACTAGTGCATGTACTCCAACTACCATCAAGGATCCTTGGTTTCTTCAATTTTTTTTTCTAAAAATTAAATAAAATTTTATTTTCCAGAATATTAGAGAGTTTACCTTGCTTAAAACAATAAATAAAAGATAATTGCATTTTAAGAAACTTGGATTCCACTACAATTATTGGAAAGAACATTATTTAACATTATTTAGGCACCGCAAGATTCTTGGGTAGAAATGGCCGCAGAAAATGCTAATTATTTCATTTACTTTATTATCATTACTAAAAATCTGAGAATATCATAAATAACTCCATTAAGTCAATGAAAAGTTGGAGACTTGAGCATGACACCCGATATAGAATCGTGTATAGAGCTCCAACTGTTTTTCAAGCAGGGAGCATAACTTACATTTTTTTCAAATATCTATCTAGCTTAGTTGCGCAATAAGCGATTAATGTAAAATCAAATATATATGGAAGTAAAGCATGTGCCTCTATGCAAAATAATAGCCTATGCGCAATACGCAACTTAGTGTGAGGAAGAGTGGGGAAACCAAAATACCATGCTCAGTCTCACTACACGTTTTATTATATAATTTTTTTTAAAATATGTGAATTATTTTAAGTCTTGAGTTCTTTTATCCTGAAAAATATTTGATATCATTCATCAAAAAGAAAATCTGATATATTTCTCTAATCATCGTATGTTTCTTTCTCTAAATATTTTAAATAAAATTGATTTATCTTATTGAGATTATTCCCTTGTCATTAGACTGTGCTCCTTTCTTACATTGATTGAGACCACACGATTCTTATGAATTTTCCATAACATGTCAAGTGTTTAATCCTTTGTTATCGAAGTACAAGGACACAAGATATCCATTATTCACGGATTTTACATGAAGAGATCATATATATATATGAATATACTTGGGGAAATAATTAAATTATGGTGTAAATAATAAAGGAAAGATAATTTTATATGAAAATACCATATATGGGGAGAGAATTAAAATACATTGTTGGTGCAAGTGGAAACATAATTCACATGCATAAATACTATAACATAAATTGTCTGCTATTTTGACCACCAAATATTTTTGAACATTAATAAAGAACATGAATAAGATAAAAAGAAAACAGACAAAGTGAAAATTAACTCACATTTTGTGGTGGAAGTTTCACGGATATTTGAAGTGATTTTAGTATTAGTGTGGCTTCTTTTAAATGAGACTCAAAATGAATTGAATTAACCTCAAATGCATATATAAGACCTCGAATTGAGACTCACATGTACATAAAATTAATATTTATTAATAATTAAATATTCATAAACGATATTACTATACGATATGTGCAGGTGAATTTGGATTCCACCTTGGATGTTCTATCATCCTGGAGCGGAACTCAAGCCAAAATGCAACCCATGATTCCTTTAGCAACTATAAACGCAATTCATAACTAAGCCGAAAATGTCAACAATTTACATTAAGAACATAAGAGTATAAAAAGACAGTCTAAGAAAATTGGCACATATTATACATAAAAATTATAATGGAAGAGGCAGTAATCAATTAATTATTTTTTTGAATCATTCTTTCACTGCAAAGATATAATCAAATATATAAGAAGAAAGACACTTTTCTGACTTCTCAACATTTGCGTCTTTCACAAAATTTTCCACGGCCTTCTGAAATCCTTCTTTCTTTCAATAATCATAAATATAGAGATCCAGTGTAGAAATTTTCGGATCAAATAAATTCGAATGGAGAATTAAAAGATATAAGATAGAATCAAACAATATAATGTTGAATTTAATATGTGTGGACATATTAAAAAAAGAATTTTCAATTAATCGTAATAAAGGAAAAGAATGTAAAAAAGATAAATAAGGTATAAAGAATATAAAATTAGAGTATGTGGGAAAAAAGCTTGAATTAATTGTAAATATATATACTGAAAAGAATCTTTAATTCATTATTTAAAGAACAAAGTAATAGATGCTTATTTCTAGTTAAGTTTGATACAACTTTTGTACTACATAATAAAAATAAATGTAAAAAATAACAAGGACAAAAATAAATGGTTTAAGTACAACAATATCATTGCAAGAAAATATCCCGCGAATTTAAATAAAGGATATCATCATACAAATCATTTTTCATTATAAATAAATATTACATTACTAATTAATTTTTTTAATAATTTATCAACACAAGTAAATATAAAATAACTAATTTTATAAATTTGCTTAAAGATTTTAAATAAAAAATGACAAAAGTATAAATTTTCAGAAAAGGGTATCCACAAATCTTTAGATTTTTTCTTTAATTTTTTTATTATAAAATGAATGTGGAAGAAGGGTAAAGGGTCACGGTTGATATTATAGAGATCTAAAAATCTTAAACAGGCTAAGTGTTGGAAATAATCAAAACATTCTTCCTAGCTGTCTCTTTGGAAGCCACGTTGGTTTGATAGTGAACAAGTCGTAGTGATCGTTGAGGATGTTTAGGAGTTGTTTGAATAAAAGAAGAAGTGGAGATCTTGTAGGAGTCTGTTGTTATTTTTCTTGTAGTTCAGTAGAATAGTAATTTTGTTTTTATATAAGTTTCTATTCATGCCCAGTAAGTAACGAATAACTTAATAAACCTTTGTTTTTCTTTCCTCATATGCTTGCTGTTATAGTCTGAGACCAATACATCAGTTTTGTGCTGGGATTTAATTTCTACACTTGGTATCAGAGCGAGTAATCGGCGTATGCCCAAGTATATGCCAAGAACAGTTTCGATGAAGGCAATGAAAAGCAAAGACGGAACGGTGGCACTAAGCTACCCCATGCTGACGAAAAGCAACTACACAGTATGGGCAATGAAGATGAGAGCGTTCATGAGGGCACATGGAATATGGGATGCAATCGAGCCCACAGATCCAAAGGGTGCTGTTGATGAAAAGGTGGACAGGGTAGCGCTTGCAGCTGTGTACCAAGCTATCCCTGAGGACATCTTATTGGCAGTGGCCGAAAATACAACAGCCAAAAGCACTTGGGAAGCAATAAAGATGATGTGTCAAGGAGCAGAGAGAGTCAAGACAGCCAGGATCCAAACTCTGAAAATTGAGTTTGAGACCCTGAGGATGAAAGAAACTGAGGGAATTGATGAATTCAGCATGACTCTGAGTGGCTTGGTAACCAATATTCGGGCGTTGGGTGAAACGGTGCAAGAGAGCCACATAGTAAAGAAATTATTGAGGGCGGTCCCAAACAGGTTTCTTCAGATAACCTCAACAATGGAACAATTCGGAAAAATCGATGAGATGTCATTTGAAGAAGCTGTTGGATCTCTGAGAGCACATGAAGAAAAATTGTGGGGCCAAGTGGAGACGGGCATTGGGCAATTGTTACTAACAGAAGATGAGTGGATGAAACGCGAGGCAAATGAGGGACAATTCCTCTAGACGAAAGAAGAATGGCAAAGGAGGTCGAATAAAGGTGGTACAGAGGGCTCACCAAATCAGAAAATTCGAGGCAATTTTCAAGGAGTTCTTGGAGTTCGTGACAGGAGCAGAGTGAGGTGTTTTAATTGCGGAGGACTTGGACATTTTGCTATCGAATGTCGAAAACCAAAGCGAGAGAAGGAGCCCAAGCAAGAGGCAAACCTAACGCAGATTCAAGATTATGAACCTGCATTGCTTCTTAACGAAACAGATACGAAATCATTTCTGATTAATGAGGAGGAAGTAACGCCAAAGTTGGTTAATAATGAGGATACAAGGAGTTATTCAAATCTGTGGTATTTGGACAATGGAGCAAGTAATCATATGACATGGCAGCGGTCAAAGTTTAGGGAGCTCGATGAAAACATTATTGGACAGGTTAAGTTTGGAGATGGCTCAGTGGTAGACATCAAGGGTAGAGGCACAGTGGTATTCAGATGCAAGAATGGCGAAGACATGGTGTTCAATCAGGTATACTTTATTCCGAACTTATGCAGCAATATTATAAGCCTCGGAAAGTTAGCTGAAAAAGGAAATAAAGTTATTTTAAATGGATTATATTTATGGATTTATGATCAACAAAAATGATTGGTTATGAAAGTGAAGAAATCTGCCAACCAACTATACAAAATAATTCTTGAGACCAGTATGAGTAAATGTTTTATGTCAAAATTGGAGGAAGAATCGTGGCGTTGGCATAGTCGTCTTGGCCATGTGAAATTTCAGGCCATGACACTGATGTCATCGAAACACATGGTACATGGAATACCGGAGTTAGGCCAGCCAAAAGGCGTGTGTTCTGGTTGTTTGATGGCTAAGCAGACTAGGAGAAGTTTCCCAAGTCAAACGAGTTTTCGAGGCAGTCATCCCCTGGAATTAATCCATGGAGATTTGTGTGCCCAATATCGCCGGAAACGAAAGGTGGAAATAGGAATTTTATGTTACTTGTGGATGACTATACTCGAGTAATGTGGGCGTACATGTTGGTCACTAAAGATGAGGTTTTGGAGGCTTTTAAGAAATTCAGAGTACTAGTCGAGACAAGTACTGAACACAAGGTCAAGATGTTAAGAACGGACAGAGGTGGCGAGTTTTGCTTGAATCGATTTGCTGCATATTGTGAAGACACGGGAGTAGCAAGGTAGTACACGACTCCGTACACCCCTCAACAAAATGGGGTGGTGGAGCATAGAAACCGTACGGTTGTAGCCATGGCAAGAAGTTTTCTTAAGGAGAAGAAGTTACCTTCGTCTTTATGGGGAGAAGTTGTACGACATTCTGTCTACGTTCTAAACAGGTTGCCCACGAGATCTTTGTCAGAGAAAATGCCCTATGAGGCATGGACTGGCAACAAACCAGACCTTGGTCACCCGCGCGTGTTCGGTTGTGCTGCATATATGAAGGTACCTGTGAATCAAATCACCAAACTGGATGATAGAAGCAGAATGGTGGTGTATTTGGGTCGTGAACCAGGGACAAAAGGGTGCAGGCTGTACGATCCAGAGAGTGGAAAAATCATGGTAAGTCGAGATGTGGTATGCGATAAATCAAAGGGTTGGTCTTGGCAAGTACAACAGTGTGGGTCTCAGATGGTGCAAGGGTCGTTTGTAGTCTCCAGTATGACAAGTGGGGTGCTTACGACTGCAGAATCTGAGGGACACGAACAAGAACCTGTAACACCTTTAAGTTGCAGAAGTGAGAGTGAAAATTTAGTGACTATACCACAGACACCAGGAACCGGGGAGAGCAATTTTGAGTCAGAACCATCGAGTATTTCAAGCAGCAGCACCGAGCCTGTGAAGTTTCGATTATTGAGTGATATTTATGATGAAGCACCTGAGATGGAGTTGGAGAACAAGCTGCTGTTGGCTGGAATTGATGAACCATCCAACTTTAGTCAAGCTGTGACAGAGGGGACATGGAAGAAGGCTATGGAGCAAGAAATAGAAGCAATTGAGAAGAATCGAACTTGGAAGCTTGTCGAATTACCATCAGGTCATAAACTGATTGGTTTGAAATGGGTGTATAAGCTCAAGAGGGATGCAAACGGTAACGTAATCAAACACAAAGCTCGCCTGGTTGCGAAAGGCTATGTACAAAAACAGGGCATTAATTACGATGAAGTATTCGCGCCAGTAACAAGACTTGAGACAGTAAGATTGTTATTGGCATTGGCAGCGAAAAATGAATGGGAGGTGCATCACTTGGACGTGAAATCAGCCTTTTTGAATGGAGAATTGCAAGAAATTGTGTATGTAAAACAGCCCGAGGGTTTCGTTAAGGAGAATGAAGAGCACAAGGTATATCAGTTAATCACAGCACTATATGGGTTACGACAAGCTCCTCGAGCTTGGTATTCAAAACTAAATAACTGCCTCATAACTCTTGGTTTCGCAAAATGCCCCTATGAACATGCCGTGTATGTCAGGCGAGAGGGAGATGAAGTTCTAATTGTTGGAATCTACGTTGATGATTTGTTGGTAACGGGGACGAGTATTTCGAGTATTCAGAGGTTTAAAGATCAGATGGCTGCAGAATTCGAAATGAGTGACCTTGGTAAACTCATGCATTACTTAGGTATCGAAGTTGACCAACAGAAGGGGTTCATTCAACTGAAACAAACGACGTATGCAAAGCGTTTACTTGAAAAGGCAGGATTGGCAGACTTCAATTCAGTGAAATATCCTATGGAACCCAGACAGCAAATTGACAGGGATGAAAAAGGGAAGGAAGTTAATCCCACTGTGTTTAAAAGTCTCGTTGGTGGGTTAAGATATCTGGTGCATACTCGCCCAGATATCGCATATCCTATTGGCATTATTAGCAGATTTATGGAGCGTCCTACAACTCTTCACTTGAGTGTAGCAAGACGTATACTTCGGTACATGAAAGGTACACTAAATTATGGTCTAGTTTATTCAAAAGGAACTGGGAATTATTTGTTGTCAGGGTATTCGGACAGTGATCTAGCCGGTAATATCGAAGACAGAAGGAGTATCGGGGGAATGGCTTTTTACTTAAATGAAAGCTTAATTACTTGGGTATTTCAGAAGCAGCGTTGTGTGGCGTTATCCTCCGTGCCAAGGGGTTAGGCTTCGCAATTTGCTCACAGAGATAATTGATATACAATATGGACCTGTAGTGATTTATGTAGAAAACAAGTCTGCAATTGATTTAGCAAGAAATCCGGTCTTTCATGGTCGTAGTAAACACATTGACATACGATATCACTTCATTAGAGAGTGCGTTGAAAGGGGAGAGATTTTGATTAAACATGTCAAGTCAGAGGAACAACGTGCTGATGTTCTAACGAAATCGTTGCCTGCAGTAAAGTTTGAAAAGATGCGAGCTCTATTGGGAATTCAGAAGTTGCCAGAGAAAGTTTAGATTATGGGAGAGAATGTTGGAAATAATCAAAACATTCTTCCTAGCTGTCTCTTTGGAAGCCACGTTGGTTTGATAGTGAACAAGTCGTAGTGATCGTTGAGGATGCTTAGGAGTTGTTTGAATAAAAGAAGAAATGGAGATCTTGTAGGAGTCTGTTGCTATTTTTCTGGTAGTTCAGTAGAGTAGTAATTTTGTTTTTATGTAAGTTTCTATTCATGCCCAGTAAGTAACGAATAACTTAATAAATCTTTGTTTTTCTTTCCTCATATGTTTGCTGTTATAGTCTGAGACCAATACATCAGTTTTGTGCTGGGATTTAATTTCTACAGTAAGGTTAAGGCTAAGGCTAGTATGAATTATTGTTATTGTTAGGTTATAGCATCATAACAACCCAATTTCACTTTATATAGCTAAATGGACTACTGATAGGTTTAATTTGTCATAAATTGTTTGCCTTCTAGAAAATTCAGATTTCTATATTAACTTAGGGATCTCTATGCAACAGTTCTCTAAATAGTAGATATAGAATAAATAAATTTGAAACAACTTATGTAGAAATTCCTCCAAGTCTAATATTGTGAAGTCTAGAAGAGGTATGTAGTGAAGTTCATCAAAGCCAAGTAGTAAAGTCTCATCCACAACAATATTATGAAGTTCAAATTTGGTCTATATCGAGAAGTCCAAATTTTCTTTAGATCGAGAAGTCTAACTCTGTGCTATACCATGAAATCAAGAAAGATGTGATATCAAAAAGTCAAAGTTATCAAAGATCATGAAGTCCAAGTTGTACTATATCATGAAGTCAATCAAAGTAAAATTTGCAATATTTTTACTCGGTCCTTTCACCACAAGACAAACGAAGGTACAAATTTACAAGAAAATAAGAAACATACCACTACAACACATTGTACATGGAGGGGTCCATGAACATGTGTCAAGCCTATACTTAAACTTGGAGAGAAAGAAAAGAACAAATACACAGCAAAAGAGGAGGAGCTTACATAAGAACAAAGTGGTCCTAAAAGCTACAGAGGTGCAACGTGCACACCTAGTAATACATTGTTATATATATAATGCATTTACAATTATTAGTTCTGTGTAACCAATATGAAATTCTTATTGTAATATATTTTCTCTCTCTATAAGCCAAACTCGAGAGCTTGTTCTTGGGAAGTAGCCAAGAGGAATAAAATTGTTTTTTTCTTGAAAGTTGTAGCATAATTTTTTTATATCTTATATAAAGTAAATTGAGTAAAATATCTATGTGTTCTTGCATAGTTATATGTATGCAGTTAGTTTTATATTTTATTTGTTAACTAAAAAAACGACCATTATCACTGGTGTTGTGTCAAGAGTCTTAAAACACATAGAAGAAATACATGTAAATAATCACAAGTGTATTTGACAAATAAGTTAAAATTTGGGCGAACTAACTCAACAATAGAAATCTTTAGGAGCTAAAAAGTAGAGCAAAGAAAATGTAATAAATTAATTGGCACAGTGGTAAATAATAAAGATTGAAATCTTTAGGAACTAAAAAGTAGAGCAAAGAAAATGTAATAAATTAATTGGCACAGTGGTAAATAAAAAAGAAAAATTAATACTTCTTGTGAAAGAACTAACTAAACTCACATAAGGGTGTAACTAAATTGGGGTCATAACTAATTTTAGGTGCAAAAAAATCATGTATGTTTTTAGCAACTACCAATGGTCGCACACTCTTAGATATTCGGGTGACATAACCCAATATCTTTAAATTGATATTACAATTTAGTTTTATTACTTCTTCATTTAAGTTACATCCATTAAAAAAGGAACAGAAAAACGACATTTAAAATTATATAGGGAAAATTAAATATGTAAAATGATTGTACAATACTTATAGATATACATAAAAGAGAATGACTTACCCATAATTAGGGTCACGTTTACCTCATCAACTTGAATAGTAACAAGAAGCAAGCGATGATCAATCAGTCGCCTGGTTAAAGGAACCATGCTCAAACATATAACCAACATATTTCAATTTACCTTATATGTTTATACGGAAAAGGTAAGAAGCAAGCATTTCCATACAATTAAATTGATGTTAAATTAATTAAAAAAACAAAATCGAGAGAATAGGTTTGGATACCATACATGTCATCTTGGAAGGTCCATGTTTCCTATTTGTTCTAAATAAACAAATGCTTGTATTCCTATTTGCAAGCTTGCCAAGCTAGTTATAGTTTAACAGATCTGCTCAAACAATAAGATTTTAACTTCAGTTCATAGCCATGTTACTTATTGGGCCACGTGCGAACCATAACTCCACATTAGTATGGGAACATCCCACACTACAACATATTTGCAATCATATAGCTGTTTTTTGCCGTTGTGTGACAAGTATGTTTTCCGTTATGTTTCCAACACTCGTTTGATTGAATATCAGACAATGGTTGTTTTTACCCTTGTAAAAATAGAGATTAAACAACCTGTTAGAGTACTTGTGTTAACATGGAAGAAAAAATAGTTATTCTAAACAAACCATTGTTGGAACTTTTTTAAATAACTATTATTTTATTCAACTACTGTCTATCTAACTTAACAACAATGGTTTTGTAAAAAACCATTATTGTTAACTTATTCGATATTTTCATAAACAACAGTTTATAATCTTTTTTTAACTAGTGAAAACCATTGTCATGAATTTTTTTGTTTAAAAGAAAATGGTGTAAAAAATTTAAACCATTACGAAGAATATCAAAAAACAACAGTTTTTTTTAAAAAAAATATGTGCTGTGAGACATACAATGGTTTTTATCATTTTTAAGTGGGTTTCACACAAATTTTTACAAAGTTAATCTCATTATTTAAAATAAATCAATTTAAAAAAAATGATATTATAATAATTCAATTGTTATTTCACAATTGAAATTAAATTTATAATACAAAGGTTCTCTACAAGAATTATAACTATAACTTAAAATCTATTTTTAAATATGCTCATTAAGGTACACAATAACTAATTTGCATACATATGCTCATAAAGGGTAGGGACAGTCAAAGTTCCATTCCAGCCCACCCAGAATTTTCTTCTCCATAACTAGCATTTGTTGATTAGTGTAAGCTCTGTCTGAAATTTTGCTAAAGTCATTCACTTCAGGGGCCCATATCTCTTCATATTTTGAGGCTTTAAGCATTGAACTAATGCCCAATAATTGTAGTTCCTTCCTTCCCACTATCTTCGTTGCTAAATAGCGATCAATTATGTTGATTGTGAGGTAAAGAGTCTTTGGCATCACATCAATTTTTTTGTGAATTTCAATCAACCAGTCTACAAGTATGGCTCTCATTTTCTTATTAATTTCAGGATGTGATTGTATGTAGTCCAAAACCATGGTCTCATTTTACAAGAGAGAAGAGTTTGACAGGTCAGAATTGTGCAATATAGTACTACAAGTATTAGGTTCAATACAATTTGTTCAAGATTAAAATGTACCTCAACAAACTTATAGAACTTGTACATGTTCTCCATATACTCAACTGCTCCCAACTCATTATTGGCATCAGCAGCATCAATATTAACAATTTCCACCTTGGGTTTCTTAGTTAATCCGCAAGCAGCAAGAGAACTATTCCAACTGTTTCAGCAACTGAAATGACACCATTACAATGAGCCGGAATGCACGTTATAGGAGTAGATTCAAGAGCTACTGGTAATGTATCCTGGCACCGTGATTCAGTCACTGAACCTATTATGGTTTTAATGTCTAGGCTAACTCGCTGTAGTCTATCTGCCCAACTATATACTTATTAGTAAAGATGTGCTCTTAAGGAATAATTTTCCTTGAAATTGCAAAGAAGTGTTAATCATATAAATATACATTCTTTTGTGCTTCACTACTCGTTAGCACTAATAACAAGTATCCATTACACAATTAACTAACCATAAAACAGCTGAAAAAACTAGCATTAAAACTAGAGTTTTACGATAATGATGCAAAAACACAAGATTAAACTCAAAAATCAGATAAAGTCTATGACAAAACTTAACTCTTCAAGTAGTAAACTACCGTATCATCACTTTGCTACTTGTGGGGAGCATTTATTATTTGTGGGGAGCACTTATTATTTGTGGGGAGCATTCAACAATATCTTATGCTTACTATTATGCTAAATGATAAAAAACAATTATCACTACCACACCAAAATAGTACTAGACAAAAGTTCAGGAAGAAATGGGAAGAAGTCATAAATACTAAATTGTCAACAAGTTATAAAATTATGATGTGAATACTTATGAAATGGGAAGAAGTCATAAATACTAAACTGTCAACAAAAGGCCTCAACTAGTGTGACATCATTATACAAAAGCAAATAGAGGCATATAAAGAGTAACTAACAAAAAATACATTACTTAAAGGCAAAAAAACAGGCAGCACTGTAATAATTAGAAATCAATTAAAGGACTCGGACCAGTCTTAAACAGCAAAGTTCAAAGGCTATATGTCTAGGTGGGATAACTGAAATAGAAATTTAAGATAATAATGATGATCCTACGGGTTATCGCAATCAGTATTGTCCTTGTTTACAAGAAGAGTCCATTTCGTCCTTCCACTACACCCAAAATGCTTAACCTGCATGACTTTATGCCCAAATATAAATTGAAAACAAATCCTAAACTGAAGCCCTAAACTAATAAAAGAATAATGCCTAAAAATTGAATTACAAATGGAAGAATAGAAAATAGAAAACAGCAATGAATCGAAAAAAAGTACATATACATCTAGATGTGTGTGATGCGTAGAGATATATACACTTACATCTATCTGGGTGTATATGAAGTGTATTGGCTCTGGTTGTAAGATTGAGAGAGAGGGAGATAGAGGGGGAGAGATGGAGAGAAAGAGACAGTTCGATCTGTTTATGATGTTGAGATTGAATAGCGGAGGGTATGATGTTTAGGGATTGAGATAGAAGGGGGAAATCAAAACTTGAGAAGGCATAAATGAAATATTGGCCGGTGGAGGAAACAAAATATTAGTCTTGATTTAGTAAAAAAATATCAAATTTACAAGTAGTTGTATTTAAATAATAATAACTTCAAATAATTTGCAGTATAACGTAATTTGATATAAAAATTGAAAATTTTAAATTATTTTTTATAGTATTAAAAGTAATAACATTAACATTCTACAACATCATCCGAAAGTTATCTTCATGAAATTAATTTCATAATCGAGAAATAATCTTAATTTTTGGATTTGGACTTTTATTCAATTTTCATTGAAATTTAAATTTTAAATTATTTTTTACAATATTAAAAGTAATAACATTAACATTCTCCAAGATCATCGGAAAAAATCTTCATGAAAATAATTCTTTAATCGAGAAATAATCTTAATTTTTGGATTTGTACTTTTATTCAATTTTTTTTATAATCATGCAAGATATAATTTTTAGTAATTTTTTAATAACTTATCGCATTCTAGGAAGTAGTGCTTCTATAAGATTTATCTATTTCTGGCATCCAAGATAAATTTGAAATTTTTTAATAATTTTTTTATATGACTAAAATTGATATATTTTAATATCTATATGGCTGGATCATCGAAAAACTCATTTTAAAAATTTATCTTATAAATCTTGAACAAATCTCGTTATTGGGAGTAGTACTTTTAATAGATTTTTCTAATCCTGACATGCAAAATTAATTTGAAATTTTTTAATAATTTTTTCATATGAATAAATTTGATATATCTTAACATCCGTACAGTTGGATTGTCGAAAAAATCATTTTAAATATTAATCCTGTAAATCGGGAATGAGTCTTGTTGTTGGGAGTGATACTTTTACTAGATTTTCCGAATCCTGACATGCAAGATTAATTTTAAATCTTTTAATTTTTTTATATGACTAAAATTGATATATCTTAACATCCGTATGGTTCGATCATTGAAAAATCATTTTAAAAATTAATCTTGTAAATCGGGAACGAGTCTCGTTGTTGGGGGTGGTACTTCTACTAGATTTTCCAATTCATGACATGCAAAATGAATATGAAATTTTTTAATAATTTTTTTATATTACTAAAATTGATATATTTTCACATGTATATGGCACGATCGTTAAAAAACTCATTTTAAAAATTTATCTTATAAATCGTGAACAAATCTCGTTGTTGGAAGTGGTACTTTTACTAGATTTTTCTAATCCTCACATGCAAGATTAATTTGAAATTTTTTAATAATTTTTTCGTATGACTAAAATTGATATATATTAACATACGTACAGTTGGATGGTCAAAAAAATCATTTTAAATATTAATCTTGTAAATCGGGAACGAGTCTCGTTGTCGGGAGGGGTACTTTTACTAGATTTTTCTAATCCTGACATGCAAGATGGATTTCAAATTTGTTAATAATTTTTTCATATGACTAAAATTGAAATATCTTAACATCCGTATGGTTGGATCGTCGAAAAAATCATTTTAAAGAATAATCTTGTAAATCGGGAACGAGTCTCGTTGTCGGGAGTGGTACTTTTACTAGATTTTTCTAAACCTGACATGCAAGATGGATTTCAAATTTGTTAATAATTTTTTCATATGACTAAAATTGATATATCTTAACATTTGTACGGTTGGATCATCGAAAAAATCATTTTAAAATTTTATCTTGTAAATCTGGAACAAGTCTCGTTGTTGGGAGTGGTACTTTTACTAGATCTTTTTAATCCTGACATGGAAGATGGATTTCAAATTTGTTAATAATTTTTTCATATGACTAAAATTGATATATCTTAACATCTGTACGGTTGAATTGTCGAAAAAATAATTTTAAAAATTAATCTTGTAAATTAGGAACGAGTCTCGTTATTGGGAGTGTTACTTTTACTAGATTTTTGTAATCCTGGCATGCAAGATGGATTTTAAATTTGTTAATAATTTTTTGATATGACTAAAGTTGATATAACTTAACATATATATGGTTGGATCGACGAAAAAATCATTTTAAAAAATAATCTTGTAAATAAGGAACGAGTCTCGTTGTCGGGAGGGGTTTATGGGATTTTTCTATTCCTGGCATGCAAGATGAATTTTAAATTTTTTAATAATTTCTTCGTATGACTAAAATTGATATATCTTAATTTTCGTACGTTTGGATCATCAAAAAAATTATTTAAAAAATTTAACTTGTTAACCGAGAATCTCATTTTAAAAGTAATACTTTTACAATGGTTTTCTTGAAACACCATTTTATAAAGATCAACTAAGACAATGCTTTTTTTATTATAAAACCGTTGTGTAAGCATATCAGCTTTTTAAAATCTAACGACTAATATCTAATCTCATTTCAATCAAGGACTGCCATTTCCACACTTCAGCAATCCGAGTAAAATATTTACAACGTATCATGGGGTGCCACCTCATCAGGTGGTGCCCACTTAAATTATAAAATAACTATTTTAGACAAGAGTTTTATTCTGTTGTATGAAGGTTTCTAGGACAACCATTCTTAAAAGTGTTGTGTGAATTACACAACGTAATATCTAAAAGCTTGTATGAGACCAACTAAGACAACACTTTTGTTTTAACATAAAATCATTGTATAAGAATATCAGTTATTTTTCGATCTAACGACCGATATCAAATCTCATTTCAATGAAGGGCTCTCATTTCATCACCTCAGCAATCCTTGTGAATAATTTACCATCTATCACGTGCTGCCAGCTCAATACGTGGCACCCATTAAAATTTCTCAGAAAATTGTTCTTATCCTGTTGTTTGATGGTTTAGAGGACAACCTTTCTAAAAAACCATTGTCTAAATTACACATAGTAATGTCAAAACTGTTGTCTTATATCCCTATACGTTAATATAGTAATAGCGGTTTATAATCGTTGTATTAAAGATCAACAACAACACTACATTTAAAAAATCATTTTCTGACTCGATGAGAGAATAAAACTTGTACAATAGTTTAAAAAAGATGAATATCCGTTGTTTGTTCTGAGCTCACACAACTGTTTTTTCAGCAAAATCAACTAATCGTTGTATGATTTTTTAGGATGATTATTTTTTTTAACCGTTGTCTGTCAACCGTTGTCTGATTGCAAATTTCTTGTAGTTCCAAAAGTCTCGTACTAATGGAGTTACTAGCTTCTTATTAACCAACAATTTGCCCCTCCCACAATGATGTGGTAGAACTGCTAACAATATCTCCTTTCACACATCAAACTCGACACCTGCCAAATCTTCGACCTTCTATGATATTCTCGCACAACCTTGACCAGTTCTAAAATCCATCTGGCTCTCTGCCTTTTTTTAAACCCATACTGGAAACTGGGGTAGCCTATATTTCGCTTCCTAGGGACCTCATTTGAGAAACTTATGGACCAATATAACCTGAAACTCTAATACCACTTGTTGGACTTGTTAAGCGGGCCTTAACTCCAAATTAGTAATTAGGCCTTTTGGGATGTGCCAAATAAAAAATCTATGCCAGCTCAACCAAAAGCGGATAATATTATCTTAATGTAGAGTTAATGGTCCATACGAATTTCAAATGAGCTCCATAAGAAGTGGTGTATAGACTATTTCAGGATGCACCTAAAGGGGAGGCAAGTAGGCCTTCCAGTATGGGCTATTCCAGTATGAGTTAAGGGGGAGCTATATCACACAACCAGGTGGTAGTTTTAGCAGGTGTCGTTCTCAATGTATAAAGGGGAGACTGTTAGGAGTTGTGCTACATCATTTGTGGGAGAGGCAGATTGGTTGTTAATAAGCAACGTGTTAACTCTATTAGTATGATCTTTTGGAATGTGCCTAAAAATAAATTTGTAAGGTTTTGGCGCAAAGCAAAAAATATCATACTAATGTAAAGTTAAGACTCGGACGTGGCCCAACCTACTTCCTCAAGTTTCCATTTCTAAATATCTAGGTATATTTCTACATGACTTCATCACATTTTTACACTTTATATACACCCACAAACACAATCAAACAAACTTTCATAGATACACTTAAATGGAAAGATGAGAATATTAGAGTCCTGATAAGAGAGGGTGATGAAAGGTAAAAGTTGGATAAATGCTGTAATTTTATTGTTTTAATGATGCATCAACCTGAGAAACCTGAGAAGTCAGTTACCAATATTAATACGTAAGGAAGACGGAAGTTACAAATAAGAATTAGAAACCTGAGAACTCAATCTCGAGGGTTTTTAAAAGTTTGGATCCACTTGAATCTTATCTTGCAAAATATCTGCAATATATAAATGAAAACGTTGTCAGCAAGAAACATAACAACAGTAGTGGATTTTGGGACTCGGTAGTGGGCATAGAGAATAATGACGATCTATCTTTACTCAACGGCTATAGCTGAGAAGATTACTATAAAGAGGGTAATCACATAAATAAGTGTGATCCGTGTTCAAATTTTCCTACTGGCTATGAGATTCATGAAGCAGTATGCCCAAAACATAAAAAATAGAAGATTGAAATAGGTGTTCAGATACTTCATGACAGAACTTGCACTACTAATCTTACGGCAGTGAACTCATGTGCCGAACATCTATTAGAAGCAGTGGTGGGTGAAGCTTGCATAAATGCTACTGAAGTTAAGCATGAGGATACTATATCGCGATCAGTAAATTCCTTGCTGACATTTGATAAAGTTTTAGAGCGTCACACCAATGACGCACATGGCATCTATTCAGCAGATTATTCATTAAAACAACATTCTCCATTATTGAAGAGAACGCAAATTACTCCATTCGTACATCTGGAGACTGTTAGGAGTTGTCCAACATCATTTATGGGAGAGGCAGATTGGTTGTTAATAAATAGCGAGTTAACTCCGTTAGTATGACCTTTTGGGATGTGCCTAAAAATAAATTCGTGCGGTTTTGAATAAAGCAAAAAATATCATACTAATGTAAAGTCAAGACTCGCATGCGGCAGAACCTACTTCCTCAACTTTCCATTTCTAAATATCTAGGTATGTTTCTACATGACTTCATCATATTCTTACACTTTATATACACCCACAAATACAATCAAACAAACTTTCATAGATACACTTAAATGGCAAGACAAGAATATTAGAACCCTGATAAGAGAGGGTGATGAAAGGGAAAAGTTGGATAAATGCTGCAATATTATTGTTTTAATGATTCAGCAGCCTGAGAAACTTGAAAAGTCAGTTACCAATATTAATACGTAAGGAAGATGGAAGATACGAATACGAATCAGAAACCTGAGAAGTCAATCTCGAGGGTTTTTGAAAGTTCGGATCCACTTGAATCTTATCTTGCAAAATATCTGCAACATATAAATGAAAACGTTGTCAGTAAGAAACATAACAACAGTAGTGGCTTTTGGGACTCAGTAGTGGGTACAGAGAATTATGATGATCTATCTCTACTCAATGGCTACAGCTGGGAAGATTACTATAGAGAGGGTAATCACATAAATAAGTGTGATCCGTGTTCAAATTTTCCTGCTAGTTGTGAGATTCATGAAGCACTATGCCCAAAACATAAAAAATAGAAGACTGGAATAGTTGTTCAAATACCTGATGAGAGAACTTGCATTAGTAATCTTACGATAGTGAACTCATGTGTCGAACATCTATTAGAAGCAGTGGTGGCTGAAGCTTGCATAAATGCTATTGAAGTTAATCATGAGGATACTATCACTAATGTCATTAAAATCATCACACAAAATCTCTGGGAAACCCTCACCAATAGAATGAGAAAAGTCATACAAGTAATTCAACAGCCATCTACAAGAGATAATATTCATCATAAAAATCAATAAAGAAATAGAAAAGAGTGACCTTTGATTATCATTCTGCCTAGATAAACAAGAAATACATTGAGCTTTTTTCAAAATACCTGAGACATTCCACATAGAATCATTCCATCCCACCGAAATACGTCCATTATGGGGGTATTCTTAGTTGAAACTTCATTTAATGTGGATTGCTACCGAAGTAGCTCTGGATAAAGCAGTAGACTCTTGAACTCTAGTCTTTAGAATAGCAAAAAGAGAGACTTCATTATTGCAATAAAATCCTTTTTAAAAGATACTTTATTATCTAGTCATCTCACATTAAACAAACAAAAATCAATCATAAAAAAATGTCAAGTGGACGATTAAGTTAGGGAGATCCCCAAACTACTCTTTTCTTAAATTTCTTTCGCTTATTATTAGACATCTGTGGAAGTTTATCTACCGAGACCATGTCCTGGAAGGAATTAGGCAGATGTGGAAGTTTATTTTAATTACCAGAATATTAGAGAGTCTATCTTGCTTAAAACAATAACTACAAGATAATTGAATTTAAACAACTTTGATTCCACTACAATTAATGGAAAAAATATTATTTTACAATTTAGGCACTGCGAGATTCTTGGGTAGAATTGCATTTTAAACAACTTGGATTCCACTACAATCAATGGAAAGAACATTATTTAACAATTTAGGCACGGTTAGATTATTGGGTAGAAATGGCTGCAGAAAATGCTATTTATTTCGTTTACTTTTTTATCATTACTAAAAATTGGAAAATATCGTTATTAAGTCTACAATGTCAATGAAAAGTTGGAGACTTGAGCATGAGACCCCATATAGAATAGTGTATGTCTTCAACTCTTTTCCAAGCAGGAAGGAATTTACATTTTTTTCAAATATATATATCTAGCTTAATTGCCCAATAAGCGATTAATGTAGAATCAAATATATATGAAAATAAAGCATGTACCGATATGCAAAATAATAGCTTATGAGCAATGCGCAACATAGTGTGAAGATGAGTGGGGACACCAAAATACAATGCTCATTCTCACTACACCTTTTGATTATATTTTTTTAAAAAATGTGAATTATTTTAAGTCTTGTGTTCTCTTACCTAGGAAAATATTTGATATATCATTCATTAAAAATAAAATGTGATATATATCTCTAATCATCTTGTATTTCTTTATATGAATATTTTAAATGAAATTGATTTATCTTAATTAAGGCTATTCCCTTGTCATTAGATTGTGTGTTCCTTTCTTACATTAATTGAGACCACACATTTCTTATAAATTTCCCATAACATGTCATGTGTTTAATCCTTTGTTATGGAACTATAGGGACACATACAATCGATAATTCGTTAAATTTACATGAAAAGATCATATGTAAGAATATACTTGGGGGAAGAATTAAATAGTGGTGAAAATAATATCCGGAAAACATAATAAGATAACATCGTTGTTGCAAGTAGAAACATAATTCATCTGCATAATTTTAAGAAAATATAAATATGTGTTGCTAATTTGATCACCAAACATTTTTGCACATGAGTAAAGCACATGAATAAGATAAAAAAGAAAACAGACAAAGTTAAAATTGACTCACATTTTGTGGTGAGCCTTTCTGAGATATTTGCCGTGATTGTAGCATCAGTGTGGCTTCTTTCACATGAGACTGAAAATGAATTGTATTAACCTTGATTGCATATATAAGATCTCGAATTGAGACTCACTTGTACATAAAATAATTATTTATTGATGATTTAAAATTCATGAATGATATTACTATAAAACGTGTGCAGGTGATTGTGGATTCCCCTCAAGCCAGAATGCAACCCACGATTCCTTCAGCAAACTATAACTGTGATTCACTATGCCAAGAACAACAATAATTTACATTAGGGAAAAAGGAGTATAAAATGACCGTTCAAGAAAATTGGCACATAATATACTTAAAATGGAGGAGGCACCATTCAATTAAATATGTTTCTAAAACTATTCTTTCACTTCAAAGATATAATCATATATATAAGAAGAAAGACACTTACATTGAGACTTCTTAGCATTTGCGTCTTTGGCAAAAATTTCAGCAGTCTTCTCAAATCCCTCTTTCTTCAAATAATGATAAATGTATAGATTCATCCTAGAAATTTCCAAATCAAATAAATTCAAATGGTGAATTAGAGATATAATATAAAAGCAAATAATGTAATGCCTGGTTTGTTGGGCTTTTAATCTAAATTTGTGGACTTCATTGTTAGTCCAGTTTTATTGTTTGTATCATTCTACAAGTCTGGAGTCCAGCTGGTGGAAGCAGTCAATAAGGACGTGGAGATCTTTTACGAGATTACTTTGCAAACATTTGAATAAAGAGTTGTACTAGGAAGTTAGTTGATATGCTTTCCTTGTTTTTCTCTGCTTATTGTTATTTGTTTTGTATTCAGTATATGTACTAAGTTGGTTATCCAAATAAACTAAGACGTTTTAAGTACAACTTGTTTTTCTCAGTTTTTCCAATATATAACTCGGTTATAGGTGTATAACTTGTTTAAACACAACATGGTTAACATGTGTGTACATATAAGTATAACTTACATAGTTCTTTCAAAGACAAAAAAAACTTACATCTGATCAACATCTCTTTCTTTTCCAAAAAAACATGTTCTTCGCATCTTTCAAATCTCTTCCCAATTCCATTTTATGCAAGATTGCCATATACACCTTTCAAGATCAAAAATAAAATAAATTAAGAGTTTTGGATTTAGAAGAATAAAGTACATATATAAGAGTAACTCACACAAAAGAAATATTATATATGATTCAAATTTTAAAACTGTAACAATTTTGGGACACCTTTACAGTGAGAAAACACAAACCTTAATTTGTAAAATAAGCTCTACATGAAAATCCAACACTTGTAACACTTCTTAAAAACAATTGTTTTGGAAAAATCTACAACCTTGTGTAATATCAAGATTATATATTAAATTTTAAAATAAAAGATTCTTGATTTCTCTGTTAAAAAAATAGAGTATATAGGAAAAGAATTTTGAATTAATCGTAATAAAGGCATAGTAAGTAAAACAAATATTATGGCATATAGAAAAGAAGATTAGAGTATATGGGAAAAAATCATCAATTTATTGTAAAAATATATGTTGAAAAAAATCATTAATTCATTATTTGAAGAGCAAAGCAATAGATGCTTATCACTAATTAATTTTGATACCACTAACATTTTTTCTTACTACAAAATAATAAAAAAGGTAAAAAAGCATGAGGTAAAAAATAAATGGTTCACCTACCACAATATCACAGCTAGAAAATATCTTGTAGATTTAAATAAAGAAAATCATCATACAAATCATTTATATTAAATAAATATAACATTACTAATTAAAAATATAAATAATTTCTCGATACAAGTAAATATAGCATAACTAATTTTATAAATTTACGTTAAGATTTTAAATAAAAATGACCAAAGTACAGATTTTCAGAAAAAAGTATGGGATAAATACTTTATTTTTTTCTTTAAATTTTTTTTTAAAAAATAAATGTGGAAGAAGGGTAAAGGGTCATGGTTGATAGTATAGAGATCTAAAATCATAAATAATCACTAAGCCTAAGGCTATTATGAATTATAAGGTATTATTACGCTATACCATCGTAACAAGCCAACTCAAAGTCCTATATTGTGAAGTCTAGAAGACGTATCTAGTTAAGTTCATCAAATCCCAGTAGTAAAGTTTGATTCACACCAATACCGGTTAAAAAAGATAATGCATCAAGAAGTCAGAGTTATTCAAGATCATGAAGTTCAAAGTGACCTATATCATGAGGTCAAGCAAAGCAAAGTTCTCCATATATTTATACGGTCATATCACAACAAGACAAATGAAGGTAAAAATTTACCATAAAAGGAGAAATGGATCACAATAGCATATTGTACATGGAGATGGAGATGGTCCATGCACATGTATAAAGCCTATAGTTAAACTTGGAGAGAAAGAAAAGAATAAATATCCATAAAAAAGAGGACGTATGAAAGAATAAAGTGGTCCTCAAAAGCTGCCAAGTGTCTCCTTGCAACGTGTTGCCATGCAAAATATGACAGTTTAGTGCAAATGGGTGTGCACACCTTGGAATGCATTATTTTATATATAGAGTGCACATCCCATTATTAGTTGTGTATAACAGATAGGAGGTTCATATTATAATATAATTTCTCTCTCTATAAGCCAAACTCCAGAACTTGTTCTTCACAAGAATCCAAGAAGAACATCATTATTTTTCTTGAAAGATGCAATTTATTTATATCTTATATAAAGTAATTTGAATAAATTATCTTTGTGTTCTTGCATATTATTTATGCAATTAGTTTTATATTACAGTTAGTAAACATATATGTCCAAAATGACATAAATTAATATCTTTAATGAACTAACTTAACCAAAAGAAATGGCCACTGTAGTGGTATTGTATCAAGAATCTTAAGACATATAGAAGAAATACATGTAAATAATCACTAACATATTTGACAAATAAGTTGAAATTTAGGGGAACTAACTCAATGACAGAAATCTATACAAACTAAAAGCAAAGCAAAGAAAATGTAATAATTTTATTGGAACAATGGTAAATAATAAAGAAAAACTAATGCTTCTTTTATATGAACTAAATGAACTCACATAAGATTGTAACTTAATTGGAGTCATCGTGAATGTTTATATTAACTACCAGTGATTTGACACTCTTCAATATTCGGTGGGCATAAGTCAATATCTTCAAACTGATCTTGTAATTCAGTTTTATTACTTCTTCATTCAAGCTACATCCATTTAAAAAAGAACAAAAAATGACAGGTAAAATTGAATGGGAAAAATTAAACATGTAAAATGCTTGTAAAATACTTATAGATATACATAAAAGAGAATGACTTACTCATAGTTAAGGTCAAGTTTACCACATCAACTTTGAGTAGTAGCAAGAACCAAATGATGATCAATCAATCACCTCGTCAAGGGAACCATGCAAGTCAAACATATAAACAATATATTTCAAATTACATTATATGTTCATATAGGAAAGGTAAGAAGCAAGCATTTCCCAATAATCAAAGAGATATTAAATTAATTAAAAAAATAAAATCGAGAGAAGAAGTTTGGACACCGTATATCTCATCTTGGAAAGTCCATGTTTTAAATTTTTCTAAATAAACAAATGCTTGCAATCGTATTTGCAAGCTTGCGAAGCTGATTTTAGTTTAGCAGATCTGCTCGAACAATAAGATTTTAACTTCAGGTCCACCAAAATTCATATATTTTTCATGAAACTCTACACTAAGCTTTTCAAATATCTCATTTCCGATGGCTATCTTTCAATAAATTCCAAGTCCTTGTGTTTTGATACCTTATCGGGTAATGATGTTTTGGCCTTAAAGAACAGTGGAGTGTGAAATTCTATTAGGGTTTTCAAGAAATCTTTTTAAACCATAGGTGATTTGAGACAAGTTAAGGGGTATGGTGGTTTATGATTTGTTCATGAAATTGTTATGAATAAAGAGAGTAATTTTGTGAGGACGCTACTAGAAAAAGTAGAATAGACATCGCCTCTTAGACATCGGTTACTTTTGTGACCGATGTAAAAGGTGTTTTCTTCATCAGTTTTGGAAAACCGATGTCTTTTATTGTTATAAACATCAGTTTTTTAGCCCAACCGATGTTATATGTCTATTTTAAAAAATTTAATCAACGCGCCTTCCTCGCTTCCCCCCTTAACCAAATAATTCATTCCCTCAATGTGTTTCCCCCTTATTTTTTTGACTTAATAAAATTCTCCCCCCTTTTTTCACCTACATCTTCCCTCTCTTTTTTATTCAAAAAACCAAAAGAAAAAATAAAAAATGAAAAATGTATTCTCTCATCTCTCATCTCTCATTTCACCAAGAACATTTTTCTCTTTGTGCTCTTATTTCACCAAGAATATTTCCCACTCTGTGCTCTGTAGATTTGGGGGTTGCTCTCATCGAGGTTGCTCTCATTTCATCAAGGTTGCATTGAATAGAGTCCAAGTCGAATTCAGAGTTGCATTGCATTGAGTCGAAGTCGACATCGGAGTTGGAGTTCAACTCGGAGTTTAAGGTTTCAGTTCAAGTCAGAGATTGAAGCTAAGTTAGAGGTTAAAGCTTGAATTAGATAAATTTTAAACCTAAATTTCAGAATTGGGGGTTTCAATTTGAAACCCTAATTTTTTAATTTTTAATTTGTTTAAGCATCTGCATCTGCTTGTGCCAAATAAAAAATCTATTCCGGCTCAACCAAAAGCGGAAAATATTATCTTCATGTAGAGTTAATTTCTTTTTAGTAAGGCCAACAAGTGGTATCGGAATTTTAGGTTATAATGGTCCATCCGAATTTCAAATGAGCTCCATAAGAAGCGGTGTATAGACTATTTCAGGATGCACCTAAAGGAGAGGCAAGTAGGCCTTCCAGTATGGGCTATTCCAGTATGAGTTACTGGGGAGCTTTATCACACAATCAGGTGGCAGTTTTAGCAAGTGTCGTTCTCGATGTATAAAGGGGAGACTGTTAGGAGTTTTCCTACATCATTTGTGGGGGAGGCAGATTGGTTGTTAATAAGCAGCGAGTTAACTCCGTTAGTTTGACCTTCTGGGATGTGCCTAAAAATAAATTTGTGCGCTTTGGCCCAAAGAAAAAAATATCATACTAATGTAAAGTTAACACTCGCACGCGGCCCAACCTACTTCCTCAACTTTCCATTTCTAAATATTTGGGTATATTTCTACATGACTTCATCATATTCTTACACTTTATATACACCCACAAACACAATCAAACAAACTTTCATAGATACACTTAAATGGCAAGACGAGAAAATTAGAACCCTGATAAGAGAGGGTGATGAAATGGAAAAGTTGGATAAATGCTGCAATATTATTATTTTAATGATGCAGCAACCTGAGAAACCTGAGAAGCCAATTACTAATATGAATACGTAAGGAAGATGGAAGTCAGGAATACGAATCAGAAACCTCAGAAGTCAATCTCGAGGGTTTTTGAAAGTTTTGATCCACTTGAATAATATCTTTCAAAATATCTGCAACATATAAATGAAAATGTTGTCAGCAAGAAACGTAACAGTAGTAGTGGATTTTGGGACTCCGTAGTGGGCATAGAGAATAATGATGATCTATCTTTAATCAATGGCTACAGCTGGGAAGATTACTATAGAGAGGGTAATCACATAAATAAGTGTGATCCGTGTTTAAATTTTCCCCCTGGCTATGAGATTCATGAAGCACTATGCCCAAAACATAAGAAACAGAAGACTGAAATATTTGTTCAGATACCTGATAATAGAACTTGCACTAGTAATCTTACGATAGAGAACTCATGTGCCGAACATCTATTAGAAGCAGTGGTGGCTGAAGCTTGCATAAATGCTACTGAAGTTAAGCATGAGGATACTATATCGGGATCAGTAAACTCCCTGCTGACATTTGACAAAGTTTTAGAGCCTCACACCAATGACGCACATGGCATCTCTTCGGTGGATTATTTATCAAAACAACATTCTTCCATTTTTGAAGAAAAACGCAAATTAATCCATTCGTACATCTGGAGCCAATGAGGCATGACAAGTTACCAAAAGCATTATCATCTGCAAGTTATAGTAAGTGTAATAAACAAAAGGAGAGGCCTCAATGTTCATCATTTAATGTAATTTGCATAATATTATAGTGCATTATTGATTTACTCATGGAACAAACAATCAAGCATCCTTTTAATGCAGTATATACTGAGCAAGCTGAGAAGCTTGACAAATATGCTGACTCAAAGGTGAGTTGTGTACATTCTATTACGTCATGTTTCAAACGAACATATTTCAGTTAAAAGGATATCATACTTGGTATTTAGTAACTTTCATATATTTTATATATATCGGAGGATCACTCAAGTTCTTTCATATAAGGACTTCAATGCAAGGAGGATCATTGATTAGTTGACTTGTCACAACTTTTATCACTTGAAAGTGATCTCATCAATTTATATATATATATATATATATGTGTAAAATTCGTATGCAATATGTATCTTTCTATAAGTCTTTGCAATAATTTAGTAGACATTCATTTCCAAAATCATGTCCTTTTGTATAAAACCCCTTTCTGGCTTTAACAGTGTCTACAGGAGAATAAGATTCTTTAGATATTAAATTTAGCAAAAAAAGGGAGTTTATGATATTAATTATTCTTTCTCGGTAATTTACTCTTGTAGAATTCTACAGTTGGTTAACTAGGAAATCGTTACATGTGGATCTTTCGATAATGAGAAAGTAACAAGCTAGGGAATGGAAGTGGGAAATCGCATAAGAGTTTTATCAGTGACGGTAGAAAATATTAATACAAGTGGGCAAATGTTGACAAAGGTAAGATTTGGGTACATATTAAACCATTGTTGATGATTGTTTCAATATGCTGTGTTCTTCCTCTTTTATATCTTTGCACGTTTGAGGGGATTGATCAATCCCATTATTTGGAATATATTGAAATAAGTCTTTGTACTTGTATGCAGATGCTATGTGAGGATTGCAGCCCCTTTCTTGAAATTGTGAAAATAATAAGGAGGTTGGGTTTAGCAATATTAAAGGACGGATTCTTTGTTAAATGTGACATGACAACTTCTTGATTCTATTTGGATTTCAAGTTGCAAAGTGTTGTTTAACCAGCTCATCTAAACCTTAAGCTGTTAGAGGAAGGCCCCAATAGGATCGTAACTGAGAATCGAACCTTATTTCTCCCGCCAGCCTAAACTCTGATACCATATTGAGTAACCAGATCATCTAAAACCTTTAGGTGTTAGAGAAAGGCCCCAATAGGATCATATATTTAACACAAAGAACAATTAAGTTAATAAAAGACTATTTCTACAATCCTTTATTCTCAAATCCTTCGACCTTACTGGTTTTATGTTACAAGTGTAATTTACAGTAATATGTTTAAATTGTTTTCAAATTGATACTCTTTGCTGGGGCAGGACAATATGAACATGGACAATGCATTATGCTCACTCTTGTAGATATTACAACAAAACTCATATGTTCAAAGTCTATGACGTTTAACAAAAAGGACTGTATGAAAGACAACACACTATAAACCTAGAATAATGGTCCTTAAAGTATAATAGTCTTTTTTGGACTCTACATGAGTGGTTTTCGATTTTTTGGTCATCAGATCTTTTTGTCGGAGTGGAAAATTGTATGATGCTGCGAGGGAGCTGGTGTTTGTTTGGTTTTTCTTCTTGGTGAAGTTTCGTGAGAGTTGTGATTTTGTGATGTGTTGAATTCGTGTAATTTTTAGATGAGGTACATGGATAATGAACTATCAAATAAAACTTTCGAAAGCTTAATGTCTGCTCTTTTGTTAATATTACAAAATTAAAAAAATAGCAAACATTCAGAATTTGGATAAATTTATACAGGCATGAGCTATATTACCATTTTTACTTGTCTTGAAAAATTAACAGCCCACCACCAGACAAACACTACTCTTTTTCTTGCAATTGCCTGTCTGCCATTTTTTTCATATCTTATAGTGAGAAAGCGTTTACTCACCATCCATTGCCATGGACTGTTGGTAGAGTGCATATTCAAATGGCTTTACTTCCTTGTACATAGGTTTGTTGCTTCCAGACATAAGCTCCATTATCAGACCATACGGATTAAGTAAGTTCTTAGCACCCGGATATAGAATACATGCTGCTGATACCCTTATTTGATCACCTTGTGGCGTGTGCTAGCACTATAAGATCTGCACTTTTGAATTTGAGGTTTGAAATAATCTGTAATTTAAAAAAATGAAGATAAAAAATGCTATGTTGGTTCTGGAAAACTCGGCAGTATACAGAGTACAGACAGTATCAGAATTTTAACTTTTATATATATAAAAATAAAAAAATCTTCAAGTATACAGCTACCTGCGTAAGATCTCCAATTTAGGGGTATTAGAGCACTGGGAATTAGAGGAACATAAACCCAGTGATCTTGACGAAAAAATTGAAGGCCGCCAATTATGCCATTTAGTAGTATCATTAGAAATATAGGGTTTGAATATGGTGGAGCTCCAATGGCAAGATCAGGCTCAGGGAAAGCAAAATAATATAACCAGGACAAGAACTCACTTTCATGCAATTAATGCGCGATAAGTAGTCACTGCTTAACCCTAAAGCTTTAAAAGCAATTATGATATGGCCTCTCTCAGTTTGATTATTAACTACACATCATGTCGCATTTTTTTCCTGAAAAAAAAAAGAAAAATAAAAAAATATGTACCTCTTATAACAGAAATGAAAGACAAAATAGATGGCGTATAGCTTAACAAATTGATAATAGTAGTTGTACTTATTAGCAATTTGCATCACATGCCACTAACAACTACAACCAGATCCCTAAAAATAAAATACTAATAAATTAAGACAAGTCATCAAATGATATTACAATGTAACTGAAAAATAAATAAATATAAAAGTTTATCTACCTTCAGATTTGAGGTACTTCTTCAAAATCTAGTTTTTCATCTAAACAAGCACAAGCTAGAGCATACATCCAAGGACCATGCCTAGATTCATAGACTGATCCATTCACAGTGTAAGACCTAACTTTCAAGCTATTGTGGCTTCGTGAGTTGCACCATTTGAAAGAATCCCCATTTTTCCCATGCTTGTCGGATTTGCTCCACTTTAGCTTTATTTGAATACCTTTAACTTCATGGAGGTCTATCAGTGGAACTTGAAATTCAACATTGCTTTGTACTCTTAAGATTTGTGAGGTAATGAAATACATGAAGATTCAAACGTGCATGGTAATGAAACAAATTAAGATCCTAACGAGTATAAATAGTACAATTATAACTTTGTACTCTTAAGATTACATAGGAAATAAGTTTCAATGATATTTTCGTTCTTCGACTTCTTGCTTCATCAACTCAAAAAATGTAGCTGGTACTTAAATCCTTGAGGAACAAGGGTAGATCCCTGGCAAGATACACAGAGTAGTGATTGTATATCTTTACATACAATAACAGTTTAATTTGAAATATGTTAGCTATAGAAAAAATGTATATAGCACTTACTAGTGCATGTACTCAAACTACCGTCAAGGATCCTTGGTTTCTTCAAATTTTTTCTTCTAAAAATTAAATAAAATTTTATTTACCAGAATATTAGAGAGTTTATCTTGCTTAAAACAATAAATAAAATATAATTGCATTTAAAGAAACTTGGATTCCACTACAATTATTGGAAAGAACATTATTTAACAATATTTAGGCACTGGAAGATTCTTGGGTAGAAATGGCCGCAGAAAATGCTAATTATTTCATTTAATTTTTTATCATTACTAAAAATCTGAGAATTTCATAAAAAACTCTATTAAGTCAATGAAAAGTTGGAGACTTGAGCATGAGGCCCGATATACAATCGTGTATAGAGCTCCAACAATTTTTCAAGCCGGGAGCATAACTTACATTTTTTTCAAATATCTATCTAGCTTAGTTGCGCAATCAGCGATTAATGTAAAATCAAATATATATGGAAGTAAAGCATGTGCCTCTATGCAAAATAATAGCCTATACGCAATGCGCAACTTAGTTTGAGGAAGAGTGGGGAAACCAAAATACCATGCTCAGTCTCACTACACGTTTTTATTATATAATTTTTTTAAAAAAAATATGAATTATTTTAAGTCTTGTGTTCTCTTATCCATGAAAATATTTGATATAAGTCGTCCAAAAGAAAATGTGATACATTTCTCTAATCATCGTATGTTTCTTTCTCTGAATATTTTAAATGAAACTGATTTATCTTATTGAGATTATTCCCTTGTCATTAGATTGTGCTCCTTTCTTTTACATTGATTGAGACCACACAATTCTTATGAATTTTCTATAACATGTCAAGTGTTGAATCCTTTGTTATCGAACTACAAGGACACAAGATATCCGTTATTCATGGATTTTACATGAAAAGATCATATATATATATGAATATACTTGGCGAAGTAATTAAATTATGGTGTAAAGACTAAAGGGAAGATAACTTTATATGAAAAGACCATATATGGGAAGAGAATTAAAATACACCGTTGGTGCAAGTGGAAACATAATTCACGTGCATAAATAATATAACATAAATTTTATGCTATTTTGACCACCAAATATTTTTGAATATTAATAAAGCACATGAATAAGATAAAAAGAAAACAGACAAAGTGAAAATTAACTCACATTTTGTGGTGGTATTTGAAGTGATTCTAGTATTAGTGTGGCTTTTTTCAAATGAGACTCAAAATCAATTGAATTAACCTTAAATGCATATATAAGACCTCGAATTGAGACTCGCATGTACATAAAATTAATATTTATTAATAATTAAATATTCATAAATGATATTACTATAAGATATATGCAGGTGATTGTGGATTCCACCTTGGATGTTTTATCATCCTCGAGCCACGATTCCTTTAGCAACTATAAAAGCAATTCATCACTAAGCCGAAAATCACATCAATTTATATTAACGACATAAGAGTATAAAAAGACAGTCTAAGAAAATTGGCACATATTATACATAAAAATTAAAATGGAAGAGGCAGTAATCAATTAATTATTTTTTTGAATCATTCTTTCACTGCAAAGATATAATCAAATATATAAGAAGAAAGACAGTTATATTCTGACTTCTCAGCATTTGCGTATTTCAAAAAAATTTCCACGGCCTTCTCAAATCCTTCTTTCTTTTAATAATCATAAATGTAGAGATCCAGTGTAGAAATTTTCGAATCAAATAAATTCAAATGGCGAATTAAAAGATATAAAATAGAATCAAACAATATAATGTTGAATTTAATATGTGTGGACATATTAAAAAAGAATTTTCAATTAATTGTAATAAAGGCAAAGAATGTAAAAAAGATAAATAAGGTATAAAGAAAATAAAATTAGAGTATACGGGAAAAAATCTTGAATTAATTGTAAATATATATACTGAAAAGAATCTTTAATTCATTATTTAAAGAACAAAGTAATAGATGCTTATTTCTAGTTAAGTTTGATACAACTTTTGTACTACATAATAAAAATAAATGTCAAAAATAATAAGGACAAAATTAAATGGCTTAACTACAACAATATCATTGCAAGAAAATATCTCGCAGATTTAAATAAAGGATATCATCGTACAAATCATTTATTATTATAAATAAATATAATATTACTAATTATTTTTTTTTAATAATTTCTCAACACAATTATAAATATAAAATAACTAATTTTATAAATTTGCTTAAAGATTTTAAATAAAAAATGATCAAAGTATAAATTTTCAGAAAAGGGTATCCACAAATCTTTAGGTTTTTACTTTAATTTTTAATTATAAAATGAATGTGGAAGAAGGGTAAAGGGTCACAGTTGATAGTATAGAGATCTAAAAATCTTAAACAGTATATAGATCACTAAGGCTAAGGTTAGTATGAATTATTGTTATTGTTAGGTTATAGCATCATAACAAGCCAATTTCACTTTATATAGCTAAATGGACTATTGATATGTTTAATTTGTCATACTTGGTTGCCTTCTACACAATTCAGATTTCTATATTAACTTAGGGATCTCTATGCAACAGTTCTCTAAATAGTAGAAATAGAATAAATCAATTTGGAACAACTTATGTGAAGATTGTTCAAGCTTGAATTTGAGGATAGAAAACTTTTTGAAGTCAATAAGTTGTAGAAATTCCTTGAAGTCCAATATTGTGAAGTCTAGAAGAGCTATGTACTGAAGTTTATTAAAGTCAAGTAGTAAAGTCTGATCCATAATAATATTATGAAGTTCAAATTTGGTCTATATGGAGAAGTCCAAATTTTCTGTAGATCGAGAAGTCTAACTCTGTGCTATACCGTGAAATCAAGAAAGATGTTATATCAAAAGGTCAAAGTTTTTCAAGATCATGAAGTCCAAGGTGTACTATATCCTCAAGTCAATCAATGTACAATTCGCGATATTTTTACTGGGTCCTTTCAGGACAAGACAAAAGAAGGTACAAATTTACAAGAAAATAAGAAACATACCACTACACCACATTGTACATGGAGGGGTCGGTGAACATGTGCCAAGCCTATACTTAAACTTGGAGAGAAAGAAAAAACAAATACACAGCAAAAGAGGAGGAGCTACAAAAGAACAAAGTGGTCCTAAAAGCTACAAAGGTGCAACG
Organism: Apium graveolens; assembly: GCF_009905375.1. Classification (NCBI taxonomy): domain Eukaryota; kingdom Viridiplantae; phylum Streptophyta; class Magnoliopsida; order Apiales; family Apiaceae; genus Apium; species Apium graveolens. The sequence continues at coordinate 128,842,433 of NC_133656.1, forward strand.
TGCACACCTAGGAGTACATTGTTTTATATATATAATGCATATACAATTATTAGTTATGTGTAACCAATAGGAGATTTGTATTGTAATATATTTTCTCTCTCTATAAGCCAAACTCCAATAGGAGTACATTGTTTTATATATATAACACTTTTTTTTATTGAAAGTTGTAGCATAATTTCATTATATCTTATATAAAGTAAATTGAGTAAAATATCTATATGTTCTTACATCGTTATATGTATGCAGTTAGTTTTATATTTTATTTGTTAACTAAAAAAACGACCATTATCACTGGTGTTGTGTCAAGAGTCTTAAAACACATAGAAAAAATACATGTAAATAATCACAAGTCTATTTGACAAATAAGTTAAAATTTGGGCCAACTAACTCTACAATAGAAATCTTTAGGAACTAAAAAGTAGAGCACAGAAAATGTAATAGATTAATTGGCAAAATGGTAAATAATAAAGAAAAATTAATACTTCTTGAAAATGAACTAACTAACTAAATTGGAGTCATAACTAATTTTACCTGCAAAAAAATGGTGAATCTTTTTAGCAACTACCAATGGTCGGAGGCTCTTAGATATTCGGGTGGCATAAGCCAATATCTTTAAATTGATATTATAATTCAGTTTTATTATATCTTCATTTAAGTTACATCCATTAAAAAAGGAACAGAGAAATGGAAGTTAAAATTGTTTAAGGAAAATTAAATATGTAAAATGATTGTACAATACTTATAGATATACATAAAAGGGAATGACTTACCCATAATTAGGGTAACGTTTACCTCATCAACTTGAATAGTAACAAGAAGCAAGCGATGATCAATCCGTCACCTGGTTAATAACCAACATATTTCAATTTACCTTATAAGTTTATACCGAAAAGGTAAGAAGCAAGTATTTCCCTATAATTAAATTGATGTTAAATTAATCAAAAAAACAAAATCCAGAGAATAAGTTTGGATACCGTACATGTCATCTTGGAAGGTACATGTTTCCGATTTGTTCTAAATAAACAAATGGTTGTATTCCTATTTGCAAGCTTGCCAAGCTAGTTATAGTTTAACAGATCTGTTCAAACAATAAGATTTTAACTTCAGGTCCACCAAAATTCATAAATTTGGAAAACATCATTCCTGAGTTGTGATAAATTATATCCATTGCATAATTAAGAGTAACGAAATAGCATACCAGCAGCAAGAAAGAATTTAATGCAAGGTGTTAAGTATAGACTCTTCATAACTAATATCGAACATACTGAAGTTTTGAACTAACATGTTGATATCATCGCTTGGTGGGAGGAATCCAGATCAGCACCAAAAATATGTTGAGACAAAAATGATGATCATAAATAATCTCATTTAGAATAAACACGTACTTATTAACCTACAATAGAAATAAAAAGTAAACTCCAAGATGTATCTATACAATATATGAAACTACTTAAATGTTGGTCGGCTTATAATAATATTTTTGCAAAAAAGCATGGGCATAAGCTATAATATTTTATTTATTTTTATCAACCTAAGTTCAACATCAAAATGATCAAAAAAGAAAGAAGGATCCAAATCTCTGAGTTGGGCTCTTGATGAGCGCTAGTATATAGCTTGATTTCTTCTTCAATTCTTAATCTTTAGTCCCTTATTTTTGTCTGGGTGAATGGACATTATTTTTGTACGAGGAGAAAACTGACGGTTAATTAGCACCTCCATTAGTATGAGGCATTTTGGTAAGTATCCAAAAATAAATTTATGGGGGCTCGGCCCAAATCGACAATATCATTTTAATGTGAAGAGGCTCGCGCGTAGCCCAACAAGTAGTATCATAGCCAGTTTACTTATTGGGCCACGTGCGAACCTTAACTCCACATTAGTATGATATTATCCGCTTTGTGAGCACGAATTTATTTAGCGGAACATCCCACACTACAACATATTTGCAATCATATAACTCTTTTTTTGCCGTTGTGTGACAAGTATGTTTTCGGTTGTGTTTTCAACACTAGTGTGATTGAACATCAGACAATGGTTGTTTTTACCCTTGTAAAAATAGAGATTAAACAACATGTTAGAGTACTTGTGTTAACATGAAAGACAGAACAGTTATTCTAAACAAATCATTGTTGGAACTTTTTTAAATAACTATTTTTTTATTCAACTATTGTCTATCTAACTTAACAATAATGGTTTTGTAAAAAACCATTATTGTTAACTTATTCGATATTTTCATAAATAACAGTTTATAATCTTTTTTTAACTAGCTAAAACCATTGTCATGAATGTTTTTTGTTTAAAAGACAATGGTGTAAAAAATTTAAACCATTGCAAAGAATATCAAAAGACAACAGTTTTAAAAAAAAATATGTGCAGTGAGACATACAACCGTTTTCATCATTTTTTAAGTGGGTTTCACACAAATTTTTACAAAGTTAATCTCATTAATTAAAATAAATCAATTTTAAAATAAAATGATATTGTAATAATTCAATTGTTATTTCATAATTGAAATTAAATTTATAATACAAAGGTTCTCTACAAGAATTACAACTATACCTTAAAATCTATTTCTAAATATGCTCATTAAGGTACACAATAACTAATTTACATACATATGCTCATAAGGGGTAGGGACAGTCAAGTTCCATTCCAGCCCACTGAGAATTTTCTTCTACATAACTAGCACTTGTTGATTAGTATAAGCTTTGTCTGAAATTTTGGTAAAATCATTCACTTAAGGGGCACATATCTCTTCATACTTTGAGTCTGTAAGCATTGAACTAATGCCAAATAACTGCACTTCCTTCCTTGCCACTATCTTCGTTGCTAGATAGCGATCGATTATGTTGATTGTGAGGTAAAGAGTCTCTTGCATCAGATCAATTTTTTTGTGAATTTCAATCAACCAGTCTACAAGTATGGCTCTCATTTTCTTATTAATTTCATGATGTGACTGTATCTAGTCAAAAACCTTGTCTCATTCTACAAGAGAGAAGAGTTTGATAGATCAGACTTGTGCAATATAGTACTACAAGTATTAAGTTCAATACAATTTATTCAAGATTAAAATGTACCTCAACAAGCTTATAGAACTTGTACATGTCCTCCATATACTCAACTGTTGCCAACTTATTATTGGCATCAGGAGCATTAATATCAACAAATTACACCTTGGGTTTCTTAGTTAATCCGCAAGCAGCAAGAGAACTATTCCAACTGTTTCAGCAGCTGAAATGGCACCATTACAACCAGCCGGAATGAACGTTATTGAAGTAGATTCAAGAGTTGCTGGTAATGTATCCTGGCACCGTAATTCAGTCACTGAAACTAATATGGTTTTAATGTTTAGGCTAACTCGCTGTAGTCTATCTGCCCAACTATATACTTATCAGTAAAGAAGTGCTCTTAAGAACTTATTTTCCTTGAAATTGCAAAGAAGTGTTAATCATATAAATATACATTCTTTTGTGCTTCACTACTCGTTAGCACTAATAACAAGTATCCATTACACAATTAACTAACCATAAAGCAGCTGAAAAAACCAGCATTAAAAGCAGAGTTTAACGATAATGATGCAAAAACACAAGATTAAACTCGAAAATCAGATAAAGTCTATGACACAACTTAACTCTGCAAGTAGTAAACTACTGTATCATCACTTTTAACTTTGCATTTGTGGGGAGCATTGAACATTTGTGGGGAGCATTCAACAATATCTTATGCGTACTATTATGCTAAATGACTAAAAACAATTATCACTACCACACCAAAATAGCATACCCTTTGCCTTTTATCTTGTAATATAGTACTAGACAAAAGTTCAGGAAGAAATGGGAAGAAGTCATAAACACTAAAATGTCAACAAGTTATAAAATTATGATGTGAATATTTATGAAGTGCATTCATATCTCAACAAAAGGCCTCAACTAGTCTGACATCCTTATACAAAAGAAAATATAGGCATATAAGAGTAAATAACAAAAAATACATTACTTAAAGGCAAAAAAACAGGTAGCACTGTAATAATTAGAAATCAATTAAAGGACTCAGACCAGTTTTAAAGAGCAAAGTTCAAAGGCTATATGTCTAGGTGGGATAACTGAAATAGAATTTTAAGATAATAGTGATGAACCTACAGGTTATGGTACTCAGTAGTTTCCTTGTTACAAGAAGAGTCAATTTCGTTCTTTCACTACACCGAAATTGCTTAACGTGCATGACTTTATGCCCAAATATAAATTGAAACCCAATCCTAAACTGAAGCCTTAAACTAATAAAAGAATAATACCTAAAAATTGAATTACAAATGGAAGAACAGAAAATAGAAAACAGCCCCAAATCGAAGAAAAGTACATATACATGTAGATGTGTGTGATGCCTAGAGATATATACACTTACATCTATCTCCGTGTCTATGAAGTGTGTTGGCTCTTTGGATGTAATATTGAGAGAGAGGGAGATAGAGGGGAGAGATAGAGAGAAAGAGAGAGTTGGATGTGTATATGATGTTGAGATTGAATAGCCGAGGATATGATGTTTAGGGATTGAGATAGAAGGGGGAAACCAAAACCTGAGAAGGTAGAAATGAAATATTGGCGGGTGGAGGAAACCAAATACTAGTGTTGATTTAGTAAAAAAATATCAAATTTACAAGTAGTTGTATTTAAATAATAATAACTTCAAATAATTTGCAGTATAACGTAATTTGATATAAATATTGAAAATTTTAAATTATTTTTTATAGTATTAAAAGTAATAACATTAACATTCTACAACATCATCGGAAAAATATCTTCATGAAATTAATTTCGTAATCGAGAGATAATCTTAATTTTTAGATTTGGGCTTTTATTCAATTTTCATTAAAATTAAAATTTTAAATTATTTTTTACAATATTAAAAGTAATAACATTAACATTCTGCAAGATCGTCGTTAAAAAATCTTCATGAAATTAATTCTTTAATCGAGAAATAATCTTAATTTTTGGATTTCCACTTTTATTCAAATTTTTTTATAATCATGCACGATATAATTTTTAGTAATTTTTTAATAATTTACCGCATTCTAGGAAGTAGTGCTTCTACAAGATTTATCTATTCCTGACATCTAGGATAAATTTGAAATTTTTTAATAATTTTTTATATTATTAAAATTAATATATTTTAATATCTATATGGCTGGATCGTCGAAAAATTCATTTTAAAAATTTATCTTAGAAATCATGAACAAATCTCGTTGTTGAGAGTAGTACTTTTACTAGATTTTTCTAAACCTTACATGCAAGATTAATTTGAAATTTTTTAATAATTTTTTCATATGACTAAAATTGATATATCTTAACATCCGTACAGTTGGATCGTCGAAAAAATTATTTTAAATATTAATCTTGTAAATCGGCAACGAGTCTTGTTGTTGGGAGTGATACTTTTACTAGATTTTCAGACTCTTGACATGCAAGATAAATTTGATATTTTTAACAATTTTTTTATATGACTAAAATTAATATCTCTTAACATCCGTATGGTTCGATCATCGAAAAAATCATTTTAAAAATTAATCTTGTAAATCGGGAACGAGTCTCGTTGTTGGGGTGGTACTTTTACTAGATTTTCCGAATCCTGGCATACAAAATGAATATGAAATTTTTTAATAATTTTTTTGTATAACTAAAATCGATATATTTTCACATGTATATAGCTCAATCGTTGAAAAACTCATATTAATAATTTATCTTATAAATCGTGACCAAATGTCGTTGTTGGGTGTGGTACCTTTACTAGATTTTTCTAATCCTCGCATGCAAGATTAATTTGAAATTTTTTAATAATTTTTTCATATAACTAAAATTGATATATCTTAACATACATACAGTTGGATCATCGAAAAAATAATTTTAAATATTAATCTTGTAAATCGGGAATGAGTCTCGTTGTTGTGATGGGTACTTTTACTAGATTTTTCTAATCCTAACATGCATGATGGATTTCAAAATTGTTAATATTTTTTTCATATCACTAAAATTAATATATCTTAACATCCGTACGATTGGATCATCAAAAAAATTATTTTAAAAATTAATCATTCAAATCTGGAAAGAGTCTCTTTGTCGGGAGTGGTACTTTTACTAGATTTTTCTAATCCTGACATGCAAGATGGATTTCAAATTTGTTAATATTTTTTTCATATGACTAAAATTGATATATCTTAACATCCGTACGGTTGGATCGTCGAAAAAATCATCTTAAAAATTAATCTTGTAAATCGGGAACGAGTCTCGTTGTCGGGACTGGTACTTTTACAAGATTTTTCTAGTCCTGACATGCAAGATGGATTTCAAATTTGTTAATAATTTTTTCATATGACTAAAATTAATATATCTTAACATTCGTACAGTTGGATCATGGAAAAATTTATTTTAAAAATTTATCTTGTAAATTTTGAACGAGTCTCGTTGTTGGGAGTGGTACTTTTACTAGATTTTTCTAATCCTAACATGCAAGATGGATTTTAAATTTGTTAATAATTTTTTCATATGACTAAAATTGATACATCTTAACATCCGTAGGGTTGGATGGTTGAAAAAATAATTTTTAAAATTAATCTTGTAAATCAGGAACGAGTCTCGTTGTTAGGAGGGGTACTTTTAATAAATTTTTGTAATCCTGACATGCAAGATAGATTTCAAATTTGTTAATAATTTTTTGATATGACAAAAATGGATATATCTTAACATCTGTATGGTTCGATCGTCGAAAAAATTAATTGATATGCAAGATGAATTTTATGGGATTTTATGGGATTTTTCTATTCCTGATATGCAAGATGAATTTTAAAATTTTTAATAGTTTTTTCCTATGACTAAAATTGATATATCTTAATTTTCGTACGGTTGTATCGTCGAAAAAAGTATTTAAAAAATTTAACTTGTTAACCGAGAATCTCATTTTATACAGTAATACTTTTACAATGGTTTTCTTGAAACACCATTTTGTAAAGATCAACTAAAACAATGCTTTTTTTATTATAAAACCGATGTGTAAGCATATCAGCTTTTTTCAATCTAACGACTAATATTTAATCTCATTTCAATCAAGGGCTGTCATTTTCACACTTCAGCAATCCGAGTAAAATATTTACAACCTATCATGGGGTGCCACCTCATCAGGTGGTGCTCACTTAAATTATAAAATAACTATTTCAGACAAGATTTTTATTCTGTTATATGAAGGTTTCTAAGACAACCATTCTAAAAACTGTTGTGTGAATTACACAATATAATATCTAAAAGCTTGTATTTGACCAACTAATTAAGACAACACTTTTGTTTTAACATAAAACCGTTGTATAAGAATATCAGTTATTTTTTGATCTAACGACCGATATCAAATCTTATTTCAATGAAAGGCTATCATTTCGTCATCTCAACAATCCTTGTGAATGAATTACCACCTATCACGTGCTACCACCTCAATACGTGGTACCCATTAAAATTTCTTAGACAACTATTTTTATCATGTTGTTTGATGGTTTAGAGGACAACCTTTCTAAAAAACAGTTGCCTAAATTGCACAATGTAATGTTAAAACTATTGTCGTATATCCTTATACGTTAACATAGTAACAGCGGTTTATAATCGTTGTGTTAAAGATCAACAACAACACTACATTTAAAAAACCGTTTTTTTTGTCAAAAAAAAAACCGTTTTCTGACTCGATGAGAGAATACAACATGTACAACAGTTTAAAAAAGATGAATATCTGTTGTTTGTTCTGGAGCTCACACAACTATTTTTTCTGCAAAATCAATTAACCGTTATATGATTTTTTAGGATGATGGTTGTTTTTAACCGTTGTCTGTCAACCGTTGTCTGATTGCTAATTTCTTGTAGTGCCAAAAGCCTCGTACTAATGGAGTTACTAGCTTCTTATTAACCAGCAATTTGCCCCTCCCACAATAATGTGGTACAACTCCTAACAATATCTTCTTTCACACATCAAACTCGACACCTGTCAAATCTTCGACCTTCTATGATATTCTGGCACAACCTTGACCCATACTAAAATCCATCTAGCTCTCTGCCTTTTTTAAACCCATACTGGAAACTGGGGTAGCCTATATTCCGCTTCCAAGGGACCTCATTTGAGAAACTTATGGACCAATATAACCTGAAACTCTAATACTACTTGTTGGACTTGTTAAGCGAGCCTTAACTCCACATTAGTAACGAGGTCTTTTGGGATGTGCCAAATAAAAAATCTATGACAGCTCAACCAAAAGCGGATTATATTATCTTAATATAGAGTTAATTTCTTTTAAAAAAGGCCAACAAATGGTATCAAAATTTCAGGTTATAATGGTCCATACGAATTTCAAATGAGCTCCATAAGATGCGGTGTATAGACTATTTCAGGATGCACCTAAAGGGGAGGCAAGTAGGCCTTCTAGTATGGGCTATTCCAGTACGAGTTAAGGGGGAGCTATATCACACAATCCGGTGGCAGTTTTTGCAGGTGTCGTTCTCGATGTATAAAGGGAGACTGTTAGGAGTTGTCCTACATCATTTGTAGGAGAGGCAAATTGGTTGTTAATAAGCCGCGAGTTAACTCCGTTACTATGATCTTTTGGGATGTGCCTAAAAATAAATTTGTGCGGTTTTGGCCCAAAGCAAAAAATATCATACTAATGTAAAGTTAAGACTCGGACGCGGCCCAACCTACTTCCTCAACTTTCCATTTCTAAGTATATAATTATATTTCTACATGACTTCATCATATTCTTACACTTTATATACACCCACAAACACAATCAAACAAACATTCATAGATACACTTAAATGGCAAGATGAGAATATTAGAACCCTGATAAGAGAGGGTGATAAAAGGGAAAAGTTGTATAAATACTGCAATATTATTGTTTTAATGATGCGTCAACCTGAGAAAACTGAGAAGTCAGTTACCAATATTAATACGTAAGGAAGACGGAACTTACAAATATGAATCAGAAACCAGAGAAGTCAATCTCGAGGATTTTTAAAAGTTTGGATCCACTTGAATCTTATCTTGCAAAATATCTGCAACATATAGATGAAAACGTTGTCAGCAAGAAATGTAACAGCATTAGTGGCTTTTGGGACTTGGTAGTGGGCATAGAGAATAATGATGATCTATCTTTACTCAATTGCTACAGCTGGGAAGATTACTATAGAGAGGGTAATCACATAAATAAGTGTGATCCATGTTTAAATTTTTTGCTGGCTGTGAAATTCATGAAGCAGTATGCCCAAAATATAAAAAACAGAAGATTAAAATAGTTGTTCAGATACTTGATGAAAAAACTTTCACTAGTAATCTTATGACAGTGAACTCATGTGTCGAACATATATTAGAAGCAGTGGTGGCTGAAGCTTGCATAAATGCTACTGAAGTTAATCATAAGGATACTATATCGGGATCAGTAAATTTCTTGCTGACATTTGACAAAGTTTTAAAGCCTCACACCAATGACGCATGTGGCATCTATTCAGCAGATTATTCATTAAAAAAACACTCTTCCATTATTGAAGAGAACGCAAATTACTCCATTCGTACATCTCGAGACTGTTAGGAGTTGTCCTACATTATTTGTGGGAGAGGAAGATTGGTTGTTAATAAGCAGCGAGTTAACTCCGTTACTATGACCTTTTGGGATGTGCCTAAAAATAAATTCGTGCGATTTTGGCCCAAAGCAAAAAATATCATACTAATATAAAGTTAAGACTCGCACGCGCCCCAACCTACTTCCTCAACTTTCTATTTCTAAATATCTAGGTATATTTCTACATGACTTCATCATATTCTTACACTTTATATACACCCATAAACACAATCAAACAAACTTTCATAGGTACACTTAAATGGCAAGACGAGAATATTAGAACCCTGATAAGAGAGGGTGATGAAAGGGAAAAGTTGGATAAATGCTGCAATATTATTGTTTTAATGAAGCAGCAATTTGAGAAACTTGAAAAGTCAGTTACCAATATTAATACGTAAGGAAGACGGAAGTTGCGAATACGAATCAGAAACCGGAGAGGTCAATCTCGAGGGTTTTTGAAAGTTTGGATTCACCTGAATCTTATCTTGCAAAATATCTGCAACTTATAAATGAAAACATTGTCAGCAAGAAATGTAACAGCAGTAGTGGCTTTTGGGACTCGTTAGTGGGCACAGAGAATAATGATGATCTATCTTTATTCAATGGCTACAGCTTGGAAGATTACTATAGAGAGGGTAATCACATAAATAAGTGTGATTCGTGTTCAAATTTTCCTGCTGGCTGTGAGATTCATGAAGCAGTATGCCCAAAACATAAAAATCAGAAGATTGAAATAGTTGTTCAGATACTTGATAACAGAACTTGCACTAGTAATCTTACGATGGTGAACTCATGTGTCGAACATCTATTAGAAGGATTGGTGGCTAAAGCTTGCATAAATGCTACTGAAGTTAAGTATGAGGATACTATATGGGGATCAGTAAATTCCTTGCTGACATTTGACAAAGTTTTAGAGCCTCACACCAAGGACGCACATGACATCTATTTAGCAGATTATTCATTAAAACAACATTCTCCCATTATTGAAGAGAACGCAAATTACTCCATTCGTACATCTGAAGACTGTTAGGAGTTGTCGTACATCATTTGTGTGAGAGGCAGATTGGTTGTTAATAAGCAGCGAGTTAACTCCGTTAGTATGACCTTTTGGGATGTGCCTAAAAATAAATTCTTGCGGTTTTGGCCCAAAGCAAAAAATATCATACTAACGTAAAGTTAAGACTCGCACGCGGCCTAACCTATTTCCTCAACTTTCTATTTCTAAATATCTAGGTATGTTTCTACATGACTTCATCATTTTCTTACACTTTATATATACCCACAAACACGATCAAACAAACTTTCATAGTTACACTTAAATGGCAAGACGAGAGTATTAGAACCCTGATAAGAAAGGGTGATGAAAGGGAAAAGTTGGATAAATGCTACAATATTATTGTTTTAATGATGCAGCAACTTGAGAAACTTGAAAAGTCAGTTACCAATATTAATAAGTAAGGAAGAAGAAAGTTACGAATACGAATCAGAAACTTGAGAAGTCAATCTCGAGGGTTTTTGAAAGTTTGGATTCACTTGAATCTTATCTTGCAAAATATCTGCAACATATAAATGAAAACGTTGTTAGAAAGAAACGTAACAACAATAGTAGCTTTTGGGACTCGTAGTGGGTACAGAGAATAATGAAGATTTATCTTTACTCAATGGCTACAACTGGGAAGATTACTATAGAGAGGGTAATCACATAAATAAGTGTGATCCGTGTTCAAATTTTCCCGCTGGTTGTGAGATTCATGAAGCACTATGCCCAAAAAATAAAAAACAGAAGACTGAAATAGTTGTTCATATACCTGATGACAGAACTTTCATTAGTATTCTTACGACAGTGAACTCATGTATCGAACATCTATTAGAAGCAGTGGTGGCTGAAGCTTGTATAAATGTTACTGAAGTTAAGCATGAGGATACTACCACTAATGTCATTAAAATCATCACACAAAATCTCTGGAGAACCCTCACCAATCGAATGAGAAAAGTCATGCAAGTAATTCAATAGCCATCTACAAGAGATAATATTCATCATAAAAATCAATAAAAAAATAGAAAAGGGAGACCTTTGAAGATCATTCTGCCTAGCTAAACAAGAAATACATTGAGCTTTTTTCAAAATACCTGAGACATTCCACATAGAATCATCCCATCCCACCGAAATACGTCCATTATAGTTGAAACTCCATTTAATGTGGATTGCTAATGAAGTATCTCAGGATAAAGCAGTAGACTCTTGAACTCTAGTCTTTAAAAAAGCAAAAAGAGAGACTTCATTATTGCAATAAAATCCTTTTTAAAAGATACTTTATTATCAAGTCATCTCACATTAAACAAACAAAAATCAATCATAAAAAAATTTCAAGTGGACGATTGAGTTAGGGAGATCCCCAAACTACTCTTTTCTTAAATTTCTTTCGCTTAGTTTTAGGCATCTGTGGAAGTTTATCTATCGAGACCATGTTCTGGAAGGAATTAGGCATATGTGGGGATTATTTGGGGGGGCTAATGGTTTTGTTCATTTTACCGACCTCCGTTCAACCCTGTGTTGGGCCAACATCAGTTTGAGCAACATTTGATAGTTGGTTGATTCTAAACATGGAGGCGAAGACGCAACAACTTGCTTCAATTTGCTTGAGCTAGCATCAACATTAACACGTTCTTTGAAGTTAACCAACAAGTTTAACAATACTTCACTCGATTGGCAAAGTGCATGTGCTAATGTGTTTAGTGCAAACCATTTACGTGCATTGTAATGAAAAAATGGGCATATTTTTTAGCCCAAGTGCATTATTTGATAAAATATATGTGAGAGATATAGGAACATGGAAATATCAAAGAGTGCGGTTCGAAAACTTCAAGTTTTCCCAGATTTGTCTCAAAATATGGTCTTTTTCGTAGCCGCGATGACTAACAGCAACTACAATATGATGCAATATAAGAGATGGACCTAAGAACGTAAAGTCAAAAGCATACAACATAATAACTCTACCAGGCTATCAAAAATACTTAATTGCAAATATCATGCTTTATGTAAATATAGGAAAATATAAACCCATGCTTAGTAATATCAATGGAAATAAAATGTTTCAAACACGTATATCCCTATCAAATTAAAAAGTTCCCACTAGAACGTAGTGGATATGGATTCATCTGAGATAAATATAAAAGAAATCCAAGATAAAGGTAATGAAATAAATGAAGATCTAAACGGGTATAGTAATGAAACAAATTAAGATTCTAATAGTGCAATTGTAACTTTTTACTCCTAAGATTTGCTAGAAAATAAGTTTCAACGTTGTTCCCGTTCTTCGACTTTTTGCTCCATCAACTAAAAAAATGTAGTTGGCACTTCCTAGAGGAACAATGGCAGATCCCTGTCTAGGAACAAGGGCAGATCCCTGAGAAGATACACTGAGTTGTGAATGTATATCATTACATATAATAACAGTTTAATTTGAAACATGTTAGCTGATAGTCCATATGGCTCCTGGGAGAACCACCCCCAGGCCTTCAGCTCCATACAGCTCCTGGGAGGCCTACTCCTAGGCTCCTAACTCCACACAGCTCCTAGGAGAACTACTCCTAGGCCTTCAGCTCCATACAGCTCCTGGGAGGCCTACTCCTAGGCTCCTAACTCCACACAGCTCCTGGGAGAACTACTCCTAGGCCTTCAGCTCCATACAGCTCCTGGGAGGCCTACTCCTAAGCTCCTAACTCCGTGCAGCTCCGGGAATGCCTACTCCTAGGCTCATAACTCTACGCAGCTCCTGGAAGGGATACTCCCGCACACTACCACTCCCGACCAGCTTAGTCCCGTAAGCGAAACCCTGATAAATCCCAACACGTGAGACGTTGGCCCAAGCACGTGACGGGGACAACTGTCACACATCAATCATGGGAATAATCAGGCCACGTGTCAGAGGATCCTCAAAACATTCCTCGACCAGTCCCGCGCTGACGCGTGTAAAGCATCCACTCCCGCCAGGTGCCCTCCGCTCCCAGAACCAATGGCTACGATTCAAAGGTACCAACCCCAAAACCCTACCCTTGAGCTATAAATAGCCCAAGAAGGTGAGGTTTTGGGGTTAATCATTTCTTTCACACTCATATACACACACAGCCACCTCGCATTCATATTCATCCTCATCTTCCCAAAAAGCTAGTTCTTACTCTCACGCCGGAGGCGCCGCGGGACTCCAACCCCCCTTCCGGTGTTATTTTGTAGGAACCCAACCACAGCTACACCTCTACAGCGGCGAAAGATCCAGGACGGCGTCGAAGGAGCAGCCCCGCCACCAGGAGTTATCATTTGGCGCTAGAAGGAGGGGTTCTCCATCCTTGGGTCTCGGTGCCCCTGGATTCACCTTCATCAGCAAACTCTTCAAAGAGTCCATTTATTCAAACTTGTAAGAACTCAAGCAACCAACCCTTTACGTAAACATGAATGTTGCTCATATCGACCACGTTTGTATGCGCTCGTTACTTTAGGCCATGTTTGTGTGAGCTCGTTTTGTTGGTTAAGCCACGTTTGTGTGAGCTATCGTTAGTTTTAATCGTTATTGTTCTAGTTTGAATATAACTTTGCGTTGTACTTCATCGTTGAATAGTCCCATAAAATCGGTTGAACTGCTCCCAGGAAGCTATTTGCTAGTATTTGTCGTTATTTTGGGTAGTTTCTGCGAATTTCATAAAGCAACCTTAGACCGATATTCTCTGTGCCATATTGTTATCATTTGTTGTTGGTGCTGTTGAGAAATGGCAAGACCAGGAAAGAATACCTCTGGGAGGCCATCTGCTAGTGCTCAGGTCCAGGATCCGGACCACTCCCAGGCTCTCGACCCAGGAGCCGAGAGAGAAACATTCCAGGAGCAACCACTACACACTCCCGTAGTGGAGAGAATTGTAAACACAAGGGATGCCAGAACCCTCATAGAGCTCAATCAGTACAAGTACACAAATGTCCCGGTAGCCGAAGAGCACATGGCTAACCTCACAAGCGATGAACTAGCAGAAGCAATCAGACTATACAGACAGGAGCAGACCCGCCTCCAAGAAGAGGCAGAACTAGAGGAGGAGCCGGAGGAATCCGGGGACTCCCAGCAATCAAAGAGGTCGGTGTTCGACCGCATTGGAGCCAAGGGGAAGAAAAGCAAAAAAGATCAAGGCAAAAAAGAAGCAGAAGCTGCTAAACAGAGAAAGTTGGAAGAAGTCCGGGAGCAAATCAGGAAAGAAGAAGAAGCAAAGCTCGAGCTAAAGATGCAAAAAAGAATACAATTAGAAGAAGAGAAGCTGTTGACCAAGCCTAGGAGCAAAAGAACCCGGAGAGACCCCACTCCGGAGCTGATTTCTGATGATGAAGAAGAAGAGAAGCAGAAGGACCTAAAAGACATGATCTATGAATTGCAGAGGAAGATGGACAGAGACTCAGGAGTGGAGATTGGAGAAACACTCACTCCTTTCAGCTACTCCTTAGAAGCTATCCCCCGGCAGCGGGACTTGAAACATTACAACTTTGACTCCTTTGATGGTCTGGGAGACCCGGAGGAGCACTTGAACTACTTTGAACAGATAGCGCAGATCTACTACTACAATGACTTGACGAAATCAAGGTTCTTCGCTTCAACACTTAAGGGAGGGGCCCAGAGATGGTTCAGCAGAATCCCCTCCCGCAGCATCCATTCCTGGAAGGAATTTCGAGCCTCTTTCCTCAGGAGATTTCGGGCGAACAAAACGCACGAAATGCACATGTGTCACCTGGAGACAATCCGGCAGCACGACAATGAATCCCTATCTGCATACATGCGCCGGTTCCAGGAAGCAATCAATAAAGTTTCAAATCTGGATGAGAGGGAAGCTTTAAGCATTTTTAGAAGAAATCTGGACCCAGAACACAACGAAAGGTATATTGTGGAGCTAGTCAATAAGGAGCCGCAAAGTCTGGCAGCAGCTTATTCCATGGCCGCCAGATTCATTAAGGAAACAGACGTGCTCCAAGCAATGAGAATGACCCAGAATGGAGGGTTCAGGAATAAAAACACTGATGACCGACCGAAAGGAGGTTACCATCAGGACAAGAAATTCAAGCAAAGCAACCAAAGCCAAGAAAGACAAGCAAACCCAGTTTTCCAAAGACTTGGTCCTAAGCAGGAGTCGAACAGCGACCCAGGACCCGTGAAACAAGCTCGGGAGCCGAAGCAGGAGCCGGACTGGACTCCTCTCAACATGACCCGGGAAGAAATCTTGAAAGAAGTCAAAGAAAAGCCTTTCTATTACCCTCCGAAGCCAATGCAAACTCCTCCGGAGAGTAGGCCCTACAATAGGCAATGTGATTATCACGAGACCCATGGCCACAAAACCGAGAATTGCTTATCACTAAAGTACTTCATTGAGGACCAAGTGAAAAAGGGGAATATGAACAAGTACTTAGTTCGGGACAACAGCAGAGGAGAAGCACAGAAGAAAGGAAAGAATATAGTCAATGTGGTCCTAGGCGGATCCTACTCCCCACCAGGGGCCCGGGCTTCGGCGAAGAAGTACTCTCAATCCAATCGCTCCCAGACCTGGTGATATCCTTCAGCAGCAAGGACTATGAAGGAGTCAACCCTCATCACAATGCAGCTTTGGTTGTCACTCTGGACATCTTTGATAATGAAGTAAGAAGAATGCTCATAGACAATGGCTCCTCAGTAAATATTCTATTCAAGCACACAGTGGATAGAATGCAGTTAGGGAGCGTCCGCTCAAATGAATGTCGAGAAGACCCACTCTATGGCTTCGGCCACAACTTAGTCCCGATCCAAGGAACTTTGTATCTGCCAGTCATTTTTGGATCTGCTCCTAACCAAGCGACTCATGTCATCAAATTTTATGTGATTAACGCTCCTTCCTCATACAACGGAATTATTGGCAGATCAGCTCTGACCATGATGCAAGCAATAACTTCAATCTCCCATCTCAAGATTAAGTTCCCAACCCCGACGGGAGTCGGGGAGATTAAAGGAGATTACGGAGTTGCTGAAACATGCTACAACCAGGGGTTAGTTATGGCAGAAACCCATCAAGATAACAAGAGGAAGGCTACGGTCCTTCGCAAGCAACAAAGCACGAAGAAGCACAGACCCCGGACAAGGGAAGAACCAAGCAAAACAAGTCCAGAAGAACTGGCAAGCAACCAAGTCATGGTAGTGGACAAGACAAATCGAGTCCTAGACCAACCTCGTCCTACCATGCAAGCAACCGAAGAACCTGAAAAAGCAAACAACTATCTAAAGAAGAACTCTGAAGCTCGGATTCATCAAATGATCTCAAACAAAGAACAAGCAAAAATCGAAGCAGCAGTCGAAACAGAAGAAATCGAAGTAGACGCAACCAATTCAGGAAAAAAAGTGAGGATTGGGTCAGGACTCGAGGAGTCCTTCAAGGAGAGATTAGTTTCCCTGCTCCGGGAGTATAAAGATGTTTTTGCCTGGAGTCCAAGGGACATGCCAGGACTACATGAGTCCATAGCAATGCACAGCTTGGATGTCAACCCCAACAAAAAACCAGTAAAGCAGAAGAGAAGAAACTTTGCTCCAGAGAGGCAGAGAGCCATTGACGAAGAAGTAGAAAAGCTACTCAAAGCAGGAATCATCAAAGAGATCAAATATCCGGAGTGGCTAGCTAACGTGGTCATGGTTAAGAAGTCCAACGGCAAATGGAGAATGTGCGTGGACTACACTGACCTAAATAATGCATGCCCGAAGGACCCGTATCCCCTTCCAAACATTGATCAGCTGATAGATGCCACCTCAGGACATGTAATGCTAAGTTTCATGGACGCCTTCTCCGGATACAACCAAATAAAGATGAACCCGAAGGACATCCCTAAGACAGCATTCATAACTCACAGAGTAGTCTACGCTTATGTGATGCTACCCTTCGGGCTTACCAGCGCAGGATCCACTTACCAAAGAGCCATGAATAAGATATTCAAGTCCCAGATTGGGAGAAACTTGGAATGCTATGTCGATGACATGATTTCGAAATCAACAACTATACAAGGGCATTTGGAAGATCTGAAGGAATGCTTTGAAAATCTAAGGAAGAACCAACTAAAGATAAACCCGGAGAAATGCACCTTCGGAGTAGGAGCAGGGAAGTTCCTAGGGTTCATGATCAGCAGCAGAGGCATAGAAGCCAATCCGGAGAAAATAAAAGCAATCCAGGAGATGAAAGCTCCCAGGACGCAAAAAGATGTGCAGAAGCTAGCAGGATCACTAGCAGCACTCAGGAGATTTGTCTCAAAACTAGCAGAGAGGTGCTTACCTTTCTTTGATCTACTCAAAGGAGCAACCAACAAGAAAGAGGTAAACTGGAGCCCAGAGTGCCAGAAAGCATTCGAGGAAATCAAAACTTACCTCTCTCAGCCACCAGTCCTAACTAAAGCCAAGCCAGAACAACCTCTCTACTTATACTTATCAGCAGGAGCACAAGCCGTAGGAGCTGCCCTGATCAGGGAAGAAAATGGAACACAGCAACCAGTCTACTACGTAAGCCAAGTCCTAAAAGATTCAGAAACAAGATACCCAAGATTGGAGAAGTTTGCCTTTGCTTTGGTTACAACATCAAGAAAACTCAGACACTACTTCCAAGGGAGGGAGATCAAAGTAGTAACAAATCAACCACTAAGAAAAATACTGCACAAGCCAGAAATCTCGGGAAGACTTGTTAATTGGGCTGTGGAATTGAGCCAGTTCAACCTAAGCTTCATTCCCAGGACTGCAATCAAAGCTCAAGTTCTTGCAGATTTCATAATCGAATGCAACTTCCCAGAAGAAGACCAACAACCAATGGACATGGATCAGGAGCCAAAAAAGGAAATTAGTCCAGGAGCCTGGACCTTAAAAGTAGATGGTTCTTCAACAACCGAGAGGTCAGGAGCCGGACTCATACTGAGGAGCCCAGAAGGATTCAAGATTCAGACAGCTATATCCTTCAACTTCCCGGCAACAAACAACCAAGCAGAATATGAGGCGCTGATCGCAGGACTAAAGCTCTCCCGGACTCTAAGGGTCCAGGACTTACAAATTTACAGCGACTCCCAGATAGTGGTCAAACAAACAAACGGAGAATACATAGCAAAGGACCCTACTCTGGCGAAGTACCAAGCACTGGTTCAGAGCTATTTAGCTTCAATACCAAGCCACCAAATCCTCCAAATATGCCGAAAAGAAAATGAAGAAGCGGATATCCTATCCAAATTAGTCCGGAATTCATCAGACCTAGACTGCTCAGTCTACTTCGAGGACCTCCACAAACCATCAATTGAATCCAGAGAGGTCTTGGAAATAGAAAGCACTCAAAATTGGATGACTCCCTTCATAGATTACTTGGACAAAGGGGGACTCCCAGAAGATAAAGGAAAAGCTCAAAGATTGAAAGCAAAAGCAGCCAAGTTCTTCCTCGAAGAAGGAGTACTCTACCGCAGGACCTTCTCATCTCCTACCCTGAAGTGCATTGGCCCAGAAGAAGCAAAGTACTGCTTGGCAGAAGTGCATGAAGGAATATGCGGAGACCACATGTCTGCAAAAGCCCTAGCTCATAAGATCATAAGACAAGGCTACTACTGGCCAACAATTCATCAGGATGCGATACAATTCGTCAAGAAGTGCAAGGAGTGCCAACTCTTCAGCAATGTATCCCGAATAAGCCCAGTCCTACCATCCTCAGTCCTGTCACCTATCCCCTTCGCTGTTTGGGGTATTGATATCATGGGACCATTCCCTCGAGCAAAAGGAGATCTAAGGTACCTACTAGTCTCTATTGATTACATGACAAAATGGGTTGAAGCAAAAGCAATGAGGACAATCAATCAGCAAGACTGCATAAAGTTTATGGACAACATTTTGATGAGGTTCGGGATACCACGAGTCCTAGTATTAGACAATGGACCTCAATTCATTGGATCAGAGTTCGAGTCCTACCTCCAAGACCGCGGGATTAAGCACAAAAAATCATCAGTGGCATATCCCCAAGGAAATGGCCAAGTAGAAGTAACGAATAGAATCCTGCTCCGAGGTATCGAGAAAAGACTCAAAGAAAGCAAAAGCAAGTGGCCAGAAGAACTACCAAACGTACTTTGGTCCTACAGGACAAGCCCAAGGACAAGCACAGGAGAAACTCCATTCAAACTAGCTTATGGAACAGAAGCAATGCTCCCTATTGAAGTAGGCTCTCCTTCCCACAGAGCAATAAACTTTGAAGAAGGAGCAAATGAAGAAGGACTCAAAACAAACATGGAACTAATTGATGAGGTCCGGGACCAAGCTGTGGTAAGAATGGAGAAGTACAAGGAGAAAACAAGAGAACATTTCAGTAAGAAGTCAAGAGTCAAAAACTTCCAAGTTGGAGACCTAGTCCTTCGAGACACTGAAGCATCAGATCCCACAAACACCGGAAAGTTAATGCCCAAATGGGAAGGACCATACAAAATCAAAGAAGTCCTCAGGCCAGGAACCTACAAGCTCTCGAACATGGATGACTCAGAAGTGCCAAACACTTGGCATGGACTAAGGCTAAGGAAATACTATCAGTAGTACAGCAAACAAAGCAACCAAAAACTTGTAGCCAATATGGCAAGTAACCAAAATGTTCCTCCTTCTATATTGTATGAATGATCAATGAAAAGCTTTCTTTTTAACTTGAATATTTTCCAAAAGCAACCACTAGTCCGGACAAGCCATTAGTCAGGACTAGAGCAACCAACTTTTATTTAGAATTAATTTTCTAACTTAAAGCAACCACTAGTCCGGACAAGCTATCAGTCAGGACTAGAACAATCAACTTACCACTAGTCCGGACAAGCCATTAGTCAGGACTAGAGCAACCAACTTTTACTTAGAATTAATTTTCTAACTTAAAGCAACCACTAGTCCGGACAAGCTATCAGTCAGGACTAGAACAATCAACTTATCACTAGTCCGGACAACCTATTAGTCAGGACTAGAGCAACCAACTTTTACTTGGAATTAATTTTCTAACTTAAAGCAACCACTAGTCCGGACAAGCTATCAGTCAGGACTAGAACAATCAACTTATCACTAGTCCGGACAAGCTATTAGTCAGGACTAGAGCAACCAAATTTTACTTAGAATTCATTTTCTATCTAAAAGTCCTCCACTAGTCCGGACAAGAAGATTAGTCAGGACTACAGCAAAATTCAACTTGGGAAGATATTCTAAGGCAAAAACAAACTACAGAAGAAAAGTAAAATAGCGTCAAAGAAAGCATTCATTACAAATTCAATGGCCTCAAACAAGCACGGACCAAAGTACAAAAAATATTACAAGAACCAAATATTATCAAGTCTCAAATCAGTAGCAGTAGCAGTTTTACAAATCAAATATAGATCAGGACTCCGGAGCACGGGGAGGCAGGAAACTGGGGCAAGGACCGTCGAACGGCTCCGGTTCACCTAGTCCAAGCTCAATATCTTCCTTGGCTTTGATAAACTCAGATACGAAACTATCCCAATCAGCCTCCAGACTCGTCTTGATATGCCTCTCAGCAACCAACCAGCATCGAGCTATCTCCGGAGCACCAGCATTGGCGAGAGCTCTATCATACTCCTCAGATCTCTTAAATTCTTCAATAACCTGGGCCTCCGGACGAACAGCAGACATTTGCCTCCGGAGCTCAACCAACTCGGATTTTAGGTCGGATACCTCCTTCTCCGCGTTATCAGCCCGGATAGTCACTTCATTCAGATGCTTATTCAGTCCGGAGAGGGAATTGTCTTTTACAATTATCTGGTCCCGGAGCTGACTAATCTCCGAATCCTTATCAGCAATGGTACTCCGGGAGATTTTCAGTTCATTGTAGGCCAGAGAAGCTGATCCAGCCATATACCCACCAAGCTGCAAAAAATGGAAAAGCTCAGAAAAATATTCTAAGGCAAATAAAAGCAAGAAACAAGAACAGAAAGAAAATACCTGACCCCAGAGACGGAACACTCCTTCATTGTGGCATCAAATCCGGACTCATTCATCTTACTCCACTGAGATTGAGTCGGAATCCCAGCCATGAAGCGAGCCACCTTTTCCTCCAGCCCCGGAACAACTTCATCCGGACTATCCGATTCAACAGCTTTCCCTTTTCCAGCCCCGGACCCAGAGCCAGCTTCATAATTTTCAGCCCTAGGAGGCTTCGACCCAAGAGTCCGGAGCCTCTTCCTTCTCCGCCCAGAATCAACGCCCGGAATCTCCCCAATAGGACCCAAATCCTCAAGATTGTCAAATTCATTATCCAACTCAACATTATTCTCCGGAGTAGACTGGTTCACATGAACTTCAGGCTCCGGATTTGGGACGGCATTGCTTTGTGACCCCTCCTCGACCGAGGCGTTCGATCCGGAGCCAGTAACAGCATTCTTCTTCGGTAACTTGAAAGCCTTGCCCAGACCTTTCAGAGCATCACTGTAGGCTGAAGACGACATGTCCGGATTGTAATGAGGCAAACCTGCAAAGGAACAAAGAAAAAACACAAGTCAAAACTGGTACGGAATCAAGACAAATAAAGATATACAACAAAAACATAGAAGGTCCGGACAAAAAGAGAAACTACTTACACCCTATTCTATTCATAGTCCTATACATCATAAAGGTATCCCGGGTCATTTGAAAACCCAAGCATTCACAAAATGCAAATATCATCCGGAGCGCATCTCCCCGGAGAACATCCCTTCGGAACCTAGTCCGGACTCCGTCGGCAGCTATATAAGGAAGATAAAACAAATCTAAGCCCCTCAGCATGATGAGCTCTCCATTCCAATGCTTCAAAGAAGATTGTTGAATCACTGGCCTATAAGAGCCCCCGTAACCGCACTCAGCAGCCCGGAACCGAAGCTCATAAAGAGGAGTCTGTCCGGACCGGACCAAATGAAATAAGTGATGCCATAGCTTAAAAGTGGGCTGAACTTTAAACTTATTACAGGAAGCAATAAACCAAGTCATCCATTTTATACCGTTGGGCATAATCTGCATCGGAGAAACCTTATATATATACTTGCACAGGTGTTTGAGGAACAAGTGCCAGTGCGGGTTCCATCCGGACCGGAGATGCTCCAGCCATACCGGAACAAACCCATCAGCCGGCCTATGATAAATCCTTTCCTCCGGAGTCGGCCACCTCCACTCAATCCGTCGATCCAGCTGAAAGGCAGCCCGGACGGAAGAATCCTGCGCCTCATGGTCCAAAGCGGCGTATTCCTCCCTCAACTCATAGGGCTCCTTAGCCGCTATACTCCCAGCAAATTTCCTATCCAGCTCTTCCTGATTATAAGGCCCCGGATTCGCGTTCGGTTGCCTAGCGTATCCGGACCTAATGCTCCTATAGTAAAAGCTATCCTCAATTTCTTCACTCTTAGTAACGAAATACCCGAGGTTCTCAACCTAGAGCCCCTCCGGACTACACGGTACTTTTCTGGAGGAGATCTTAGCAACTGAAAGCTTCGTTATGGCCTCGGAGTCCGAAGTAGAAGCTTTCTTACCCATTTCAACCCGCTCAGAATCAGCAGAAGACTCAGAACCTGAACTAGATGGCCCCGGATAACAAGTTATGTAGGCCTTGGCAAGAGCTTTAGTCCGGACCATAAACCTAAAACAAGTGACAAAGGTTAGTCTAAAACTCCTACAGGTTATTTATCTTGAAAGCTACATGGTCCGGACTACCCTACGATTCATTTTAATTACAAGTTAAAATCGACAGTCCGGAGACCCAACAAAGAAAACACCCCTAAACAAACGCTCCAGACTGCAAAAACCCCGAAGCCATTACTCCGAACTCAAACAACACACAAACACATAAACGCAAACCAATTGCAAATTCCAAAACCTAGCCTATTAGTCCGGACTAAGTATCCAAGTCCGGACCCTAACATAAAAACCTAATTCCATAAACAATATCAATACAGAATCAAAAACTAAAACATGCCCACAAACACATATATATACACATACATACAGCAAAACAACAACAACGAAACGCAAGAACACATAAACAATACAACCAAACAATGAGGAAAACGGAAGAATCAAAGTAAAAACACAAACAGGGAAATATAGCAAAACTTACGAGACTGATATAACGGAGCGACTGGGGACGACCAATAATCAACCACAGGCCAAGCTACAGCGACAGGTAATGACGGCAAGAACGGCAAAGAAAGACCTCGAGAGAAAGAAATAAAAACAAAGAAGAAGAATTGAAGAAGCAATAAAAAGAAAACAAAGAAGGCAGCGCCTCCTTTTATAGGGGGTAAAAAACTAAAAAACCATGCCACGTGGCACGATCCCAGCCGCCCATCACGAGCAGTCATTATTGAAGAGTCATTATTACAGCACGTCTTTTGAAAAAGACAACTGTAACAATTCAAATAATTGGGGGGAAATTCCCCAAAACCGTTTCAACTTCCAAGTCCGGACTACATAAATCAACGAAATCCGGACTGGGGGGCAAGAAAAGCTCAACTCCTGCTAAAGACGACAACCTTAGTCCCGATTCGCTGAACTCAACGAACTCCGGACTGGGGGCCAAGAAAAGCTCAACTCCTGCTAAAGACGACAACCTTAGTCCTGATTCGCTGAACTCAACGAACTCCGGACTGGGGGGCAAGAAAAGCTCAACTCCTGCTAAAGACAACAACCTTAGTCCTGATTCGCTGAACTCAACGAACTCCAGACTGGGGGGCAAGAAAAGCTCAACTCCTGCTAAAGACGACAACCTTAGTCCTGATTCGCTGAACTCAACGCACTCCGGACTGGGGGGCAAGAAAAGCTCAACTCCTGCTAAAGACGACAACCTTAGTCCTGATTCGCTGAACTCAACGAACTCCGGACTTGGGGCCAAGAAAAGCTCAACTCCTGCTAAAGACAACAACCTTAGTCCTGATTCGCTGAACTCAACGAACTCCGGACTAGGGAGCAAGAAAAGCTCACCTCCTGCTAAAGACAACAACCTTAGTCCTGATTCGCTGAACTCAACGAACTCCGGACTGGGGGCCAAGAAAAGCTCAACTCCTGCTAAAGACGACAACCTTAGTCCTGATTCGCTGAACTCAACGAACTCCGGACTGGGGGGCAAGAAAAGCTCAACTCCTGCTAAAGACAACAACCTTAGTCCTGATTCGCTGAACTCAACGAACTCCGGACTGGGGGGCAAGAAAAGCTCAACTCCTGCTAAAGACGACAACCTTAGTCCTAATTCGCTGAACTTAACGCACTCCGGACTGGGGGGCAAGAAAAGCTCAACTCCTGCTAAAGACGACAACCTTAGTCCTGATTCGCTGAACTCAACGAACTCCGGACTGGGAGGCAAGAAAATCTCAAGTTCTTTTAACAAAACAATCAAAAACTCATGTTCTACAAACATACCCAAATTCACTCCCCCATCCAGAAAATCTGCATAAGGGAGTGGGGGGCACATGATAGTCCATATGGCTCCTGGGAGAACCACCCCCAGGCCTTCAGCTCCATACAGCTCCTGGGAGGCCTACTCCTAGGCTCCTAACTCCACACAGCTCCTGGGAGAACTACTCCTAGGCCTTCAGCTCCATACAGCTCCTGGGAGGCCTACTCCTAGGCTCCTAACTCCACACAGCTCCTGGGAGAACTACTCCTAGGCCTTCAGCTCCATACAGCTCCTGGGAGGCCTACTCCTAAGCTCCTAACTCCGTGCAGCTTCCGGGAATGCCTACTCCTAGGCTCATAACTCTACGCAGCTCCTGGAAGGGATACTCCCGCACACTACCACTCCCGACCAGCTTAGTCCCGTAAGCGAAACCCTGATAAATCCCAACACGTGAGACGTTGGCCCAAGCACGTGACGGGGACAACTGTCACACATCAATCATGGGAATAATCAGGCCACGTGTCAGAGGATCCTCAAAACATTCCTCGACCAGTCCCGCGCTGACGCGTGTAAAGCATCCACTCCCGCCAGGTGCCCTCCGCTCCCAGAACCAATGGCTACGATTCAAAGGTACCAACCCCAAAACCCTACCCTTGAGCTATAAATAGCCCAAGAAGGTGAGGTTTTGGGGTTAATCATTTCTTTCACACTCATATACACACACAGCCACCTCGCATTCATATTCATCCTCATCTTCCCAAAAAGCTAGTTCTTACTCTCACGCCGGAGGCGCCGCGGGACTCCAACCCCCCTTCCGGTGTTATTTTGTAGGAACCCAACCACAGCTACACCTCTACAGCGGCGAAAGATCCAGGACGGCGTCGAAGGAGCAGCCCCGCCACCAGGAGTTATCATTAGCTACACAAAAAATGTGTGCGTCACTTACCGGTGCATGTACTCCAACTACCATCAATGATCTTTGCTTTCTTCAATTTTTTTCTCCTAAAAATTAAATGAAATTTTAATTACCAGAATATTAGAGAGTCTACCTTGCTTAAAACAATAACTACAAGATAATTGCATTTAAACAAATTTGATTCCACTACAATCAATGGAAAATATATTATTTAACAATTTAGGCACTACGAGATTCTTCGGTAGAATTGCATTTTAAACAACTTGGATTCCACTACAATGAATGGAAATAACATTATTTAACAATTTAGGCACGGTTAGATTCTTGGGTAGAACTGGCTGCAGAAAATGCTATTTATTTCGTTTACTTTTTTATCATTATTAAAAATTGGAGAATATCATAATTAAGTCTACTATATCAATGAAAAGTTGGAGACTTGAGCGTGAGACCTGATATAGAATAGTGTATGTCTCCAACTCTTTTCCAAGCAGGGAGCAATTTACATTTTTTTCAAATATATATATCTAGCTTAGTTGCCCAATAAGCGATTAATGTAGAATCAAATATATATGAAAATAAAGCATATACCGATATGCAAAATAATAGCTTATGAGCAATGCGCAACATAGTGTGAAGATGAGTGGGGAAACCAAAATACAATGCTCAGTCCCATTACACCTTTTGATTAATTTTTTTTTTTAAAATGTCAATTATATTATGTCTTAAAGAACAGTGGAGTGTGAAATTCTATTGGGGTTTTCAAGAAATCTTTTTAAACCATCGGTGATTTCAGAAAAGTTAAGGGGTTATAATGGTCCATACGAATTTCAAATGAGCTCCATAAGAAGCAGTGTATAGACTATTTGAGGATGCACCTAAAGGGGAGGCAAGTAGGCCTTCCAGTATGGGCTATTCCACTATGAGTTAAGGGGGAGCTATATCACACAATCAGGTAGCAGTTTTAGCAAGTGTCGTTCTCGATGTATAAAGGGGAGACTGTTAGGAGTTGTCCTACATCATTTGTGGGAGAGGCAGATTGGTTGTTAAAACGCAGTGAGTTAACGCCATTAGTATGACATTTTGGGATCTGCCTAAAAATAAATTCGTGCGGTTTGGCCCAAAGAAAAAAATATCATACTAATTTAAAGTTAACACTCGCACGGGGCCCAACCTACTTCCTCAACTTTCCATTTCTAAATATTTGGGTATGTTTCTACATGACTTCATCATATTCTTACACTTTATATACACCTACAAACACAATCAAATAAACTTTCATTGATACACTTAATGGCAAGACGAGAAAATTAGAACCCTGATAAGAGAGGGTGATGAAAAGGAAAAGTTGGATAAATGCTGCAATATTATTGTTTTAATAATGCAGCAACCTGAGAAACCTGAGAAGTCAGTTACTAATATGAATACGTAAGGAAGATGGAAGTTAGGAATACGAATCAAAAACCTGAGAAGTCAATCTCGAGAGTTTTTGAAAGTTTGGATCCACTCGAATCTTATCTTGCAAAATATCTACAACATATAAATGAAAATGTTGTCATCAAGAAATGTAACAGTAGTAGTGGCTTTTGGGACTCGGTAGTGGGCATAGAGAATCATGATGATCTATCTTTACTCAATGGCTATAGCTGGGAAGATTACTATAGAGAGGGTAATCACATAAATAAGTGTGATCCGTGTTTAAATTTTCCTGTTGACTATGAGATTCATGAAGCACTATGCCCAAAACATAAGAAACGGAAGACTGAAATATTTGGTCAGATACCTGATGGCAAAACTTGCACTAGTAATCTTACGATAGAGAACTCATGTGTCGAACATCTATTGGAAGCAGTGGTGGCTGAAGCTTGCATAAATGCTACTGAAGTTAAGCTTGAGGATACTATATCGGGATCGGTAAACTCCCTGCTAACATTTGACAAAGTTTTAGAGCCTCACACCAATGATGCACATGGCATCTCTTCAGCGGATTATTCATTAAAACAACATTCTTCCATTATTGAAGAGAAACTGCAAATTACTCCATTCGTACATCTGGAGCCAATAATGCATGACAAGTTACCAAAAGCAATATAATCTGCAAGTTATAGTAAGTGTAATAAACAAAAGGAGAGGCATCAATGTTCATCATTTAATGCAATTTGCATAATATTATAGCGCAGTATTGATTCACTCGTGGAACAAACAATCTAGCACATCCTTTTAATGCAGGTATACTGAGCAAGCTCAGAAGCTTGACAAATATGCTCAGTCAAAGGTGAGTTGTGTACATTCTATTACGTCATGTTTCAAACGAACATATTTCAGTTAAAAGGATATCATACTTGGTATTTGGTAACTTTCATATGTTTTATATATATTAGAGGATCACTCAAGTTCTTTCATATAAGGACTTCAGTGCAAGAAGGATCATTGATTAGTTGACTTGTGAGGCTCATCACTTTTATCACTTGAAAATGATCTCATCAATTTATATATATATATATATATATATATGTGTGTGTAAAATTCGTATGCAATATACATCTTTCTATAAGTCTTTGTAATAATTTAGTAGACATTCATTTCCAAAATCATATCCTTTTGTATAAAACCCCTTTCTGGCTTTAACAGTTTCTACAGGAGAATAAGATTCTTCAGATATTAAATTTAGCAAAAAAGGGAGTTTATGATATTAATTATTCTTTCCTGGTAATTTACTCCTGTAGAATTCTACAGTTGGTTAACCAGGAAATCGTTACATGTGGATCTTTCGGTAATGAGAAAGTAACACGCTGGGGAATGAAAGTGGGAAATCGCATAAGAGTTTTACCAGTGACGGTAGAAAATATTAATACAAGTGGGCAAATGTTGACAAAGGTAAGATTTGCGTACTTATTAAACCATTGTTGATGGTTGTTTCAATATGCTGTCTTCTTCCTTTTTTATATCTGTGCACGTTTGAGGGGAGTGATCAGTCCCATTATCTGGAATATATTGAAATAAGTCTTTGTAGTTGTATGCAGATGCTATGTGAGGATTGCAGCCCCTTTCTTGCAATTGTGAAAATAATAAGGAGCTTGGGTTTAGCAATATTAAAGGACGGTATAGAAGTCGACATTGGGAAAATCTTGATATACTATATGGTGGAAGTTGCAAAGTGTTGAGTAACCAGCTCATCTAAACCTTAAGGTATTAGAGGAAGGCCCAATACGATCGTATAATTAACACTCCTGTCACTCGAAAGTCCATTTACGGGTCGAAGAGTGGAACACCGACACCCATTTTTGGGGTATTAATTACCTTTAGTGTCCATAATAAAATATGAGAATGTTGGGGGTGGCTGGGAATCGAACCTTAGTCCTCCAGCAAGCCTAAGCTCTGATACCATGTTGAGTAACTAGATCATCTAAAACCTTTAGGTGTTAGAGTAAGGCCCCAATAGGATCATATATTTAACACAAAGAACAATCAACTGAATAAAAGACTATTTCTACAATCCTTTATTTTCAAATCCTTCGACCTTACTGGTTTTATGTTACAAGTGTAATTTACAATAATATGTTTAAATTATTTTTAAATTGATACTATTTGCTGGGGCAGGACAATATGAACATGGACAATGCATTGTGCTCACTCTTGTAGATATTGCAACAAAAGTAATATGTTCAAGGGCTGTGACGTTTAACAGAAAGGACTGTTCGAAAGACAACACATTATAAACCTAGCCTTAAAGTATAATTGTCTTTTTTGGACTCTACATGAGTGGTTTTCAATTTTTTGTTCATCAGATCTTTTTGTCAGATTTGAAAATTGTATGATGCTGTGAGGGAGCGGGTGTTTGTTTGGGTTTTTTTCTTGGTGAAGTTTAGTGAGAGTTGTGATTTATTGTTGTGTTGAATTAGTGTAATTTTTAGATGAGGTACATGTACAATGAACAATTAAATGAAACTTTCGAGAGCTTAATGTCTGCTCTTTTGTTAATATTACAAAATTAAAAAAAATAGCAAACATTCGGGATTTGGATAAATTTATACAGGCATGCGCTATATTACCATTTTTACTTGTCCTGAAAAATACTGACTTGTTTTCTTGCAACTGCCTATCTGCCATTTTTTCATATCTTATAGTGAGAAAGTGTTGACTCACCATCCATTGCCATGGACTGTTGGTAGTGTGCATATTCCAAGGGCACTACTTCCTTGTACAAAGGTTTGTTGCTGCCAGACATAAGCTCCATTATCAGACTACTTCCTTATTTGATCACCTTGTGGCGTGTGCTAGCTCTATAAGATCTGCACTTTTGAATTTATCGTTTGAAATATTCTGTACTCATAAAGTAGGGAAAAGAGTTATTTAAAAAAATGCTATGTTGGTTCTGGAAAACTCGGAAGTATATAGAGTACAGACAGTATAAGAATTGTAACTTTTATATATAAAAAAATCTTCAAGTATACAGCTACATGCGTAAGATCTCCAATTTAGGGGTGTCAGAGCACTGGGAATTGGAGGAACATCAACCCAGTGATCTTGATGAAGAAATTGAAGGCCGCCAATTGTGTCATTTAGTTAGAAATATGGGGTTTGAATATGGTGGAGCTTCAAAGGCAAGATCAGGCTCAGGGAAAGCCAATTAATGCGCGATAAGTAGTCATTGCATAACCCTAAAGCTTTAGAAAGCAATTCTGATAGGGCCTCTCTCGGTTTGATTATTGACTGCACATCATGTCCCATTTTTTCCTGCAAAATAAAAAGAAAATTAAAAAAATATGTGCCTCTTATAACAGAAATGAAAGACAAAAGAGATGACGTATAGCTTAACAAATTGACAATAGTAGTTGTACTTATTAGCAATTTGCATCACATGCCACTAACAACTACAACCAGATCCCTAAAAATAAAATACTAATAAATTGCGACAAGTAATCAAATGATATTACAATATAACGAAAAAATATAAATAAATATAAAAGTTTATCTAACTTCAGATTTGAGGTACTTCTTCAGAATCTAGTTTTTCATCTAAACAAGCACAAGCCAGAGCATACATCCAAGGACCAGGCCTAGATTCATAGACTGATCCATTAACAGTGTAAGACCTAACTTTCTAGCTATTGTCATCCGAAAACAATCCCATCTTGTCCACCCTTGGGTGCTCATAAGCCTTCGTGTGGCTTCCAGAGTTGCGTTAATCACATTAACATCCATTCCATGATTCATTTTGAAAGAATATCCATTTTTGCCATGCTTGTCGGATTTGATCCACTTTAGCTTTCTTTGAACACCTTCAACTTCATGGAGGTCTATCAGTGGAACTTGAAATTCAACATTGCTTTGTACTCTTAAGATTTGTTAGGTAATTATGAAATAAATGAAGATTCAAATGTGCATGGTAATGAAACAAATTAAGATCCTAATGAGTATAAATAGTATAATTATAACTTTGTACTGTTAAGATTTCTTAGGAAATGAGTTTCAATGATATTTTCGTTCTTCGACTTCTTGCTCCATCAACTCAAAAAATGTAGCTGGTACTTGAATGCTTGAGGAACAAGCGTAGATCCCTCCCAAGATACACAGAAAATGTTAGCTATGGAAAAAATGTATATGTCCGCATGTACTCCAACTACCATCAAGGATCCTTGTTTCTTTAATTTTTTTCTTCTAAAAATTAAATAAAATTTTATTTACCAGAATATTAGAGAGTTTATCTTGCTTAAAACAATAAATAAAAGATAATTGCATTTTAAGAAACTTGGATTCCACTACAATTATTGGAAAGAACATTATTTAACAATATTTAGGCACTCCAAGATTCTTGGGTAGAAATGGCCGCAGAAAATGCTAATTATTTCATTTACTTTATTATCATTACTAAAAATCTGAGAATATCATAAATAACTCCATTAAGTCAATGAAAAGTTGGAGACTTGAGCATGATACCCGATATAAAATCGTGTATAGAGCTCCAATTGTTTTTCAAGCAGGGAGCATAACTTACAATTTTTTCAAATATCTATTTAGCATAGTTGCGCAATCAGCGATTAATGTAAAATCAAATATATATGGAAGTAAAGCATGTGCTTCTATTCAAAATAATAGCCTATGCGCAATGCGCAACCTAGTGTGAGGAAGAGTGGGGAAACCAAAATACCATGCTCAGTCTCACTACACGTTTTTATTATATAATTTTTTTGAAAAAATGTGAATTATTTTAAGTTTTGAGTTCTCTTATCGTGGAAAATATTTGATATCATTCATCAAAAAGAAAATCTGATATATTTCTCTAATCATCGTATGTTTCTTTCTCTGAATATTTTAAATGAAACTGATTTATCTTATTGAGATTATTCCCTTGTCATTAGATTGTGCTCCTCTCTTACATTGATTGAGACCACACAATTCTTATGAATTTTCCATAACATGTCAAGTGTTTAATCCTTTGTTATCGAACTACAAGGACACAAGATATCCATTATTCACGGATTTTACATGAAAAGATCATATATATATATATATGAATATACTTGGGGAAATAATTAAATTATGGTGTAAAGAATAAAGGGAAGATAATTTTATATGAAAAGACCATATATAGGGAGAGAATTAAAATACATCGTTGGTGCAACTCGAAACATAATTCACATGCATAAATATTATAACCTAAATTTTCTGCTATTTTGACCACCAATTATTTTTGAACATTAATAAAGCACATGAATAAGATAAAAAGTAAACACACAAAGTAAAAATTAACTCAGATTTTGTGGTGACAGTTTCACGGATATTTTAAGTGATTCTAGTATTAGTGTGGCTTCTTTCAAATGAGACTAAAAATGAATTGAATTAACCTCAAATGCATATATAAGACCTTGAATTAAGACTCGCATGTACATAAAATTAATATTTATTAATAATTAAATATTCATAAACGATATTACTATAAGATATGTGCAGGTGATTGTGGATTCCACCTTGGATGCTTTATCATCCTGGAGCGGAACTCAAGTCAGAATGCAACCCACGATTCCTTTAGCATCTATAAACGCAATTCATCACTAAGCCGAAAATGACAACAATTTACATTAAGGACATAAGAGTATAAAAAGATAGTCTAAGAAAATTGGCACATATTATAGATAAAAATTAAAATGGAAGAGGCAGCAATCAATTAATTATTTTTTTGAATCATTCTTTCACTGCAAAGATATAATCAAATATATAAGAAGAAAGACACTTATATTCTGACTTCTCAACATATGCGTCTTTTGCGAAATTTTCCATGGCCTTCTGAAATCCTTCTTTCTTTCAATAATCATAATGTAGAGATCCAGTATAGAAATTTTCGAATCAAATAAATTCAAATGGCAAATTAAAAGATATAAGATAGAATCAAACAATATAATGTTGAATTTAATATGTGTGGACATATTAAAAAACAGTTTTCAATTAATCGTAATAAAGGCAAAGAATGTAAAAAAGATAAATAAGGTATAAAGATAATAAAATTAGAGTATATGGGAAAAAATCTTGAATAATTGTAAATATATATACTGAAAAGAATCTTTAATTCATTATTTAAAGAACAAAGTAATAGATGTTTATTTATAGTTAAGTTTGATAAAACTTTCGTACTACATAATAAAAATAAATATCAAAAATAACAAGGACAAAAATAAATGGTTTAACTACAACAATATCAATGCAAGAAAATATCGCGCCAATTTAAATAAAGGATATCATCGTACAAATTATTTATCATTATAAATAAATATTACATTACTACTTAATTTTTTTAATAATTTCTCAACACAAGTAAATATAAAATAACTAATTTTATAAATTTTCTTAAAGATTTTAAATAAAAAATGACTAAAGTATAAATTTTCGGAAAAGGGTATCCACAAATCTTTAGATTTTTTCTTTAATTTTTTAATTATAAAATGAATGTGAAAGAAGGGTAAAGGGTCACGATTGATAGTATAGAGATCTAAAAATCTTAAACAGTATAAGATCACTAAGGCTAAGGTTAGTATGAATTATTGTTATTGTTAGATTATAGCATCAGATTTCTATATTAACTTATGGATCTCTATGCAACAGTTCTCTAAATAGTAGATATAGAATAAATTAATTTGGAACAACTTATGTGAAGATTGTTCAAGCTCAAATTTGAGGTAGAAAACTTTTTGAAGTCAATAAGTTGTAAATATTCCTCCAAGTCCAATATGGTGAAGTCCAGAAGAGCTATGTAGTGAAGTGCATCAAAGCCAAGTAGTAAAATCTGATCCACAACAATATTATGAAGTTCAAATTTGGTCCATATGGAGAATTCCAAATTTTCTCTAGACCGAGAAGTCTAACTCTGTGCTATACAGTGAAATCAAGAAAGATGTTATATCAAAAAGTCAAAGTTATTCAAGATCATCAAATCCAAGTTGTACTATATTGTGACAAACGAACGAAGGCACAAATTTACAAGAAAATAAGAAACACACCACTACAACACATTATACATGGAGGGGTCCCTGAACATGTGTCAAGCCTATACCTAAACTTGAAGAGAAAGAAAAGAACAAATACACAGCAAAAGAGGAGGAGCTTATAAAAGAACAAAGTGGTCCTAAAAGCTACAAAGGTGCAACGATGCATTTACAATTATTAATTTTGTGTAACCAATATGAGATTCGTTTTGTAATATATTTTCTCTCTCTATTAGCCAAACTCTAAAGCTTGTTCTTGGGAAGTAGCCAAGAAGAATAACATTGTTTTTTCTTGAAAGTTATAGCATAATTTCTTTATATCTTATATAAAGTAAATTGAGTAAAATATCTATGTGTTCTTGCATAGTTATATATATGCAGTTAGTTTTACATTTTATTTATTAACTAAAAAAAACCACCATTATCACTGTTGTTGTGTCAAGAGTCTTAAGACACATAGAAGAAATACATGTAAATAATCACAAGTGTATTTGACAAATAAGTTAAAATTTGGGCCAACTAACTCAACAATAGAAATCTTTGGGAACTAAAAAGTAGAGCAAAGAAAATATAATAAATTAATTATCACAGTGGTAAATAATAAAGAACAATTAATACTTCTTGTAAATGAACTACTAAACTCACATAAGGGTGTAACTAAATTGGAGTCATAACTAATTTTACCTTCAAAAAAATCGTGAATGTTTTTAGCAACTACCAATCGTCTCACTCTCTTAGATATTCAGGTGGCATAAGCCAATATCTTTAAATTGATATTACAATTCAGTTTTATTACTTCTTCATTTAAGTTACATCCATCAAAAAAGGAACAGAGAAATGGAGTTAAAATTGTATTGGGAAAATTAAATATGTAAATTGATTTTACAATACTTATAGATATACATAAAAGGAATGACTTACCCATAATTAGGGTCACGTTCACCTCATCAACTTGAATAGTAACCAGAAGCAAGCGATGATGATCAATCAGTCACCTTGTTAAAAGAACCTTGCTCGAACATATAACCAACATATTTCAATTTACCTTATATGATTATAAGGAAAAGGTAAGAAGCAAGTATTTCCCTATAATTAAATTGATGTTAAATTAATCAAAAAAACAAAATCCAGAGAATAAGTTTGGATACCGTACATGTCATCTTGCAAGCTTGCCAAGCTAGTTATAGTTTAACAGATTAGCTCAAACAATAAGATTTTAACTTCAGGTCCACCAAAATTTATAAATTTGGAAAAGATCTTTCGTGAGTTGGGCTATAAAATTTTATTTATTTTTATAAACCTAAGTTCAACATCAAAATGATCAAAAAAGAAAGAAGGATCCAAATCTCTGAGTTGGGCTCTTGATGAGCGCTAGTATATCGCTTGATTTCTTCTTCAATTCTTAATGTTCCGTCCCTTATATTTGTCTGGGTGAATGGACATTATTTTTGTAGGAGGAGAAAACTGATGGTTAATAAGGAGCATGTTACCTCCATTAGTACGAGGCATTTTGGTAAGTATCCAAAAATAAATTTATGCGGGCTCGGCCCAAATCGACAATATCATTTTAATGTAAAGGGGCTTGCACGTAGCCCAACAAGTAGTATCATAGCCACGTTACTTATTGGGCAACGTGCGAACCTTAACTCCACATTAGTATGATATTATCCGCTTTATCCCCAGGATTTTATTTTGGGGAACATCCCACACTACAACATATTTGCAATCATATAACTATTTTTTTGCCGTTGTGTGACAAGTATGTTTTCCGTTGTGTTTCCAACACTCGTGTGATTGAACATCAGACAATGGTTGTTTTTACCCTTGTAAAAATAGAGATTAAACAACCTCGTAGAGTACTTGTGTTAACATGGAAGACAGAACCGTTATTCTAAACAAACCATTATTGGAACTTTTTTAAATAATTATTTTTTTATTCAACTACTGTCTATCTAACTTAACAACAATAGTTTTGTAAAAACCATTATTGTTAGCTTATTCGATATTTTCATAAACAACCGTTTATAATCTTTTTCTAACTAGTTAAAATCATTATCATGAAAGTTTTTTGTTTAAAAGACAAAAGTGTAAAAAATTTAAACCATTGCAAAGAATATCAAAAGACAACAATTTTTTAAAAAAAAATATGTGCAGTGAGACATACAACGGTTTTCATCATTTTTTAAATGGGTTGCACACAAATTTTTACAAAGTTAATCTCATTATTTAAAATAAATCAATTTTAAAATAAAATGATATTATAATAATTCAATTGTTATTTCACAATTGAAATTAAATTTATAATACTCATTAAGGTACACAATAACTAATTTGCATACATATGCTCATAAGGGGTAGGGACAGTCAAGTTCCCGTTCCAGCCCACCGAAAAATTTCTTCTCCATAACTAGCAGTTATTGATTAGTGTAAGCTTTGTGTGAAATTTTGGTAAAATCATTCAATTCAGGGGCCATATATCTTCATATTTTGAGGCTGTAAGCATTGAACTAATGCCCAATAACTGCAGTTCCTTCCTTGCCACTATCTTCGTTGCTAGATAGCGATCAATTATGTTGATTGTGAGGTAAATAATCTCTTGCATCAGATCAATTTTTTTGTGAATTTCAATCAACTAGTCTTCAAGTATGGCTCTCATTCTCTTATTAATTTCAGGATGTGACTGTATGTAGTCAAAAACCTTGGTCTCATTCTACAAGAGAGAAGAGTTTGACAGGTCAGACTTGTGCAATATAGTACTACAAGTATTAAGTTCAATACAATTTATTCAAGATTAAAATGTATGTAGAACTTGTACATGTCCTCCATATACTCAATAGCTGCCAACTCATTGTTGGCATCAGCAGCATCAATATCAACAATTTGCACCTTGGGTTTCTTAGTTAATCCGCAAGCGGCAAGAGAACTATTCCAGCTGTTTCAGCGGCTAAAATGGCACCATTACAACGAGCCGGAATGCACGTTATTGGAGTAAATTTAAGAGGTACTGGTAATGTATCCTGGCACCGTGATTCAGTCACTGAACCTATTATGGTTTTAATGTTTAGGCTAACTCGCTGTAGTCTATCTGCCGAACTATATACTTATCAGTAAACAAGTGCTTTTAAGGACTTATTTTCCTTGAAATTGCAAAGAAGTGTTAATCATATAAATATACATTCTTTTGTGCTTCACTACTCGTTAGCACTAATAACAAGTATCCATTACACAATTAACTAACCATAAAGCATGAAAAAACCAGCATTAAAAGCAGAGTTTAACGATAATGATGCAAAAACACAAGATTAAACTCAAAAATCAGATAAAGTCTATGACAAAACTTAACTCTGCAAGTAGTAAAATACTGTATCATCACTTTGCAACTTTGCATTTGTGGGGAGCATTCATCATTTGTGAGGAGCATTCAACAATATCTTATGCTTACTATTATGCTAAATGACTAAAAACAATTATCACTACCACACCAAAATAGCAGATCCTTTGCCTTTTATCTTCTAATATAGTACTAAACAAAAGTTCAGGAAGAAATGGAGAGAAAGAGAGAGTTCGATCTGTTTATGATGTTGAGATTGAATAGCGGAGGGTATGATATTTAGGGATTGAGATAGAAGGGGGAAACCTAAACTTGAGAAGGCATAAATGAAATATTGGCCGATGGAGGAAACCAAATATTAGTCTTGATTTAGTAAAAAAATATCAAATTTACAAGTAGCTGTATTTAAATAATTATAACTTCAAATAATTTTTAGTATAACGTAATTTGACATAAAAATTGAAAATTATAAATTATTTTTTAAAGTATTAAAAGTAATAACATTAACATTCTACAACATCATCGAAAAAATAT
The DNA here is from genome assembly GCF_009905375.1 of Apium graveolens. NCBI lineage: Eukaryota > Viridiplantae > Streptophyta > Magnoliopsida > Apiales > Apiaceae > Apium > Apium graveolens. Next base: position 128,880,721 of record NC_133656.1, read on the forward strand.
CTTCATGAAATTAATTTCATAATTGAGAAATAATCTTAATTTTTGGATTTGGACTTTTAATCAATTTTCATTAAAATTAAAATTTTAAATTATTTTTTACAATATTAAAAGTAATAACATTAACATTCTCCAAGATCATCGGAAAAAAATCTTCATGAAATTAATTCTTTAATTGAGAAATAATCTTAATTTTTGGATTTGCATTTTTATTCAAATTTTTTTATAATTATGCAAGATATAATTTTTAGTATTTTTTTAATAACTTATCGCAATTTAGGAAGTAGTGCTTCTACAAGATTTATCTATTCCTGACATCCAAGATAAATTTGAAATTTTTTAATAATTTTTTATATGACTAAAATTGATGTATTTTAATATCTATATGGTTGGATCGTCAAAAAACTCATTTAAAAATTTATCTTATAAATCGTGAATAAATCTCGTTGTTGGGAGTAGTACTTTTACTAAATTTTTCTAATCCTGACACGCAAAATTAATTTGAAATTTTTTAATAATTTTTTCATATGACTAAAATTGATATATCTAAACATCCGTACAGTTGGATCGTCGAAAAAACCATTTTAAATAATAATCTTGTAAATCGGGAACGAGTCTTGTTGTTCGGAGTGGTACTTTTACAAGTTTTTCCGAATCCTGACATGCAAGATGAATTTGAAATTTTTAATAATTTTTTCATATGACTAAAATTGATATATCTTAACATCTGTATGGTTCGATCATCGAAAAAATCATTTTAAAAATTAATCTTGTAAATCGGAAACGAGTCTCGTTGTTGGGGGTGGTACATTTACTAGATTTTCCGATTCCTGACATGCAAAATGAATATGAAATTTTTTAATAATTTTTTTATAAGACTAAAATCGATATATTTTTACATATATATGGCTCAATCGTCGAAAAACTCATTTTAAAAATTTATCTTATAAATCGTGAACAAATCTCGTTGTTAGGAGTGATACTTTTACTAGATTTTTCTAATCCTCACATGCAAGATTAATTTGAAAATTTTAATTATTTTTTTATATGAATAAAATTGATATATCTTAACATACTTACAGTTGGATCATCGAAAAAATGATTTTAAATATTAATCTTGTAAATCGGGAACGAGTCTCGTTGTCGGGAGGGGTACTTTTACTAGATTTTTCTAATCCTGACATGCAAGATGGATTTCAAATTTGTTAATAATTTTTTCATATGACTAATTGATATATCTTAACATCCGTATGGTTGGATTGTCGAAAAATTCATTTTAAAAATTAATCTTGTAAATCGGGAACGAGTCTCGGTGTCGGGAGTGTTACTTTTACTAGATTTTTCTGATCCTGACATGCAAGATGTATTTCAAATTTGTTAATAATTTTTTAATATGACTAAAATTGATATATCTTAACATTAGTACGGCTGGATCATCGAAAAAATCATTTTAAAAATATATCTTGTAAATCTGGAACGAGTCTCGTTGTTGGAAGTGGTACTTTTACTAAATTTTTCTAATCCAGACATGCAAGATGGATTTCAAATTTGTTCATAATTTTTTCATATGACTAAAATTGATATATCTTAACATCCGTATGGGTGGATCATCGAAAAAATCATTTGAAAAATTAATCTTGTAAATCAGGAACGAGTCTCATTGTGGGGAGTGGTACTTTTACTAGATTTTGTAAATCGGGAACGAGTCTCGTTGCCGGGAGGGGTTTATGGGATTTTTCTATTCCTCGCATGCAAGATGAATTTTAAATTTTTTTAATAATTTTTTCGTATGACTAAAATTGATATATCTTAATTTCCGTACGGTTGGGTCGTCAAAACAGTAAGACAATGGTTTTCTTGAAACACCATTTTGTTAACAGTAATACTTTTATAATGGTTTTCTTGAAACACCATTTTGTACCGATCAACCAAGACAATGCTTTTTTTATTATAAAACCGTTGTGTAAGCATATCAGCTTTTTTTAATCTAACGGGTAATATCTAATCTCATTTCAATGAAGGGCTGTCATTTCCACACTTCAGCAATCCGAATAAAATTTTTACAACCTATCATGGGGTGCCACCTCATCAGGTGGTGCCCACTTAAATTATAAAATAACTATTCCAGACAAGAGTTTTATTCTGTTGTATGAAGGTTTCTAAGATAACCATTCTAAAAAGTTTTGTGTGAATTACATAACGTAATATCTAAAAGCTTGTATGAGACCAACTAAGACAACACTTTTGTTTTAACATAAAACTGTTGTATAAGAATATCAGTTATTTTTCGATCTAATGGCACTCATTTCGTCACCTCAGCAATCCTTATGAATGATTTACCACTTATCACGTGTTATCACCTCAATACGTGGTACCCATTAATGTAACACCCCAAATCCGGGGTCAAGATTTGGTGTCACTAAACAATCCTTACATAGAATAAAGAAATAAATAAATAACCCCTTTAATCCGGATCGTTTACAGGTTATGGTATGAAACAAGAATCTAATCTTCTACAACTTACAACAACTAAAATACAATTGTAAATACCTCTGAACTAATGCTCGAATCATAATCTTCTAACTTCTTCAACCTCTTGCAGCGGAGATTTCTCGAACTTCTGCTGTCTATCTAAGCTATTCATTTTTATCCTTATCTGTTTCTGGCAGAAATAAAAATTGACAAAGCAAGAGTGAGCCAAAAATGCCCAGCAAGTATATAATTTGAGTTTCAAACATTAATATCAAAGAAAACTTTCGGACCAAATCTCTGAAATATTTTGAAGAGCCAAACACGAAATCATTTAAAGGATATATTTCATTATCTTAAAATCAATTTAATTTACATTGCTATAAATCATATAGGAAATAATGACATTTTTTAAGAGCTTCAGAGATCGCGTGTTTTCAAAATAGCTTCTGGTAACACTTCCTACCTGAGCAACGAATGCAACAACTATTCATAAAACGACGTTCAAGAAATTCCTAACTATTCAGTATCCATCATTATCGACTAAGTTTTCATAGACTTAGCCTGCTAAACCAGCCTGATAAGGACGGGTTGAATAATTAAGAAGATCTCAATTCATTCAAGATTCTAATTATCACTGAGCAACTAATGCTGCAGCAACAATCTGAACCTCGAATTTATTTAGAAACATTGTAATTTTCTGAAACTGAGTGCTAAGAAAGAATAACTTTAATCCATAATCACATTTTTCTTTTAAGAAGGAATGCCATTAATGGCGAACAACAATAAATTGGACTGGACACTAGAAACCAACATATGCACTATAACCTGCTGATCAGTCAGAAGATAGTGCGGATCTATACCCAACTGCATAGACCCAACCAACATATGGGGCACCCAGGCAACTATGGCCTAAAGGGTCCGGTCCATCTCCGGCCCATAGGATCCAGCTCATCACTGGTCCTCATAATAATCGTCCAGCCCGTAGAGTATTTTGATATCAAATCATTCTGATTTCAAAACATCCCAAATTAGGGTTCGCAAATAACCCGAACGAATGGGTATTTGCTCAAAAGAGCAATTTAATTATGGGAACAAGAATTAAAAGAACTGGCATAATAAGAGTAATTGCAGCGAAATATAAAACAGTTAACTATTCTGAACTTAGAATAGGAGCGAATAAATATTTGCAGTATTTAAGGAGAAAGGTTAGGAATACTTGCAGTATTTAAAAGAAACTCACGAATACTTGCATAAACAGAATTATTTAATTCAGCGATATGTTTATCGATTCTAAACTGAGAATAGGGAAAACAATACTTGCATGATAAAATTTAAAATAATTATCACTTGAACAATAAGTGATGATAGAGATACTTGCCTTAATAAGCTTTAACCGTTATTAGTGGTTGACTTCGGTTCGACTTTGGTCGTTTGGCTTTATCATCAACCTACTATCCTATTATCGATACAATCCCAATATTCAGACCCTTCGGTTGGAGCTTTGTTGATCTCGACGTCTAATCACTAGATCGTTCTTAGTCCGATGTCACGTCTCAGGTCTTCCGTCTAAAACCTACAGGGTTGAAATACCCTAATTCAGATAATCGCTTAAGCTTACATCAAATCACTATTCTATTCTACCCGTACGATCTCATAACCGAATTCATATTTATATGTATTATCGAAATACACATAGCAATTATGGTTCACATCTTCGAAAATCGGTTCGGTATTTAATCGGTTCCCAGTAGTAAAGTTTGATTCACACCAATACCGGTTAAAAAAGATAATGCATCAAGAAGTCAGAGTTATTCAAGATTATGAAGTTCAAAGTGACCTATATCATGAGGTCAAGCAAAGCAAAGTTCTCCATATATTTACACGGTCATATCACAATAAGACAAATGAAGGTAAAAATTTACCATAAAAGGAGAAATGGATCACAATAGCATATTGTACATGGAGATGGAGATGGTCCATGCACATGTATAAAGCCTATAGTTAAACTTGGAGAGAAAGAAAAGAATAAATATCCATAAAAAAGAGGACGTATGAAAGAATAAAGTGGTCCTCAAAAGCTGCCAAGTGTCTCCTTGCAACGTGTTGCCATGCAAAATATGACAGTTTAGTGCAAATGGGTGTGCACACCTTGGAATGCATTATTTTATATATAGAGTGCACATCCCATTATTAGTTGTGTATAACAGATAGGAGGTTCATTTTATAATATAATTTCTCTCTCTATAAGCCAAACTCCAGAACTTGTTCTTCACAAGAATCCAAGAAGAACATCATTATTTTTCTTGAAAGATGCAATTTATTTATATCTTATATAAAGTAATTTGAATAAATTATCTTTGTGTTCTTGCATATTATTTATGCAATTAGTTTTATATTACAGTTAGTAAACATATATGTCCAAAATGACATAAATTAATATCTTTAATGAACTAACTTAACCAAAAGAAATGGCCACTGTAGTGGTATTGTATCAAGAATCTTAAGACATATAGAAGAAATACATGTAAATAATCACTAACATATTTGACAAATAAGTTGAAATTTAGGGGAACTAACTCAATGACAGAAATCTATACAAACTAAAAGCAAAGCAAAGAAAATGTAATAATTTTATTGGAACAATGGTAAATAATAAAGAAAAACTAATGCTTCTTTTATATGAACTAAATGAACTCACATAAGATTGTAACTTAATTGGAGTCATCGTGAATGTTTATATTAACTACCAGTGATTTGACACTCTTCAATATTCGGTGGGCATAAGTCAATATCTTCAAACTGATCTTGTAATTCAGTTTTATTACTTCTTCATTCAAGCTACATCCATTTAAAAAAAGAACAAAAAATGACAGGTAAAATTGAATGGGAAAAATTAAACATGTAAAATGCTTGTAAAATACTTATAGATATACATAAAAGAGAATGACTTACTCATAGTTAAGGTCAAGTTTACCACATCAACTTTGAGTAGTAGCAAGAACCAAATGATGATCAATCAATCACCTCGTCAAGGGAACCATGCAAGTCAAACATATAAACAATATATTTCAAATTACATTATATGTTCATATAGGAAAGGTAAGAAGCAAGCATTTCCCAATAATCAAAGAGATATTAAATTAATTAAAAAAATAAAATCGAGAGAAGAAGTTTGGACACCGTATATCTCATCTTGGAAAGTCCATGTTTTAAATTTTTCTAAATAAACAAATGCTTGCAATCGTATTTGCAAGCTTGCGAAGCTGATTTTAGTTTAGCAGATCTACTCGAACAATAAGATTTTAACTTCAGGTCCACCAAAATTCATATATTTTTCATGAAACTCTACACTAAGCTTTTCAAATATCTCATTTCCGATGGCTATCTTTCAATAAATTCCAAGTCCTTGTGTTTTGATACCTTATCGGGTAATGATGTTTTGGCCTTAAAGAACAGTGGAGTGTGAAACTCTATTAGGGTTTTCAAGAAATCTTTTTAAACCATAGGTGAT